>NC_088845.1:748029-820529 GCF_904066995.2 Poecilia reticulata | reverse complement strand
CGGCGCCACCTCGGTGCTGTTCCTGTTCGCCGCCTGCAGCAACCTGGCGCTGCTGGTCAGCATCTGGTGTGGGCGTGGCCGCCGGCTGTCGTCTCACCTGAGGCCGCTGATGCTGAGCCTGGCGGCGGCGGACCTGATGATGACGTTTGTGGTGATGCCTCTGGATGCGGCATGGAACGTCACAGTGCAGTGGTTTGGTGGCGAGGCGCTCTGCAAGCTCCTCTGCTTCCTGAAGCTGTTCGCCATGCAGGCCGCCGCCTTCATCCTGGTGGTCATCACCCTGGACCGCCATTACGCCATCCTGCACCCGCTGGACGCCCTGAGCGCGCACCGCAGGAACCGCTGCCTGCTGCTGCTGGCCTGGAGTCTGAGCCTGCTGCTGGCCTCCCCACAGGTATCATTCTGGTAGGACTCTGGTGTGTGTGTGTGTGTGTGTGTGTGTGTGTGTGTGTGTGTGGTGTGTGTGTGTGTGTGTGTGTGTGTGTGTGTGTGTCAGGTTTCCTCTGCTGCAGTGTGTGTTGCACTGTAGCGACTGAAGGTCAAGACACGGGTCAGGGATGCGTTGCCATGACAATGTTCCCTCTAAGCTGCACGTCACACTCTGCGCATTCAGCGCAGAGAAAATCTATGCGGCGCATAAATAAAGTCCAACATTAGTTTTGCACTGTGACGTTAAGAGACGGAAACACGTCAGAGCAGAGCAGGGGGAACGTGGGCGGGTCCTGCGAGAGGAGAGCGGCTGGATGGACCCATCAGCCGCGACTGATTAGTTTCTCAAGAATCTAAAACTTAATCAGTTAATAATGAGCTTTTTCCCCAGTTCATATTGATTCTGAACCGGAGCAGCGGGCCGAGAGCAGCTCGTCCTCTGATTGGCCGAGAGCAGCTCGTCCTCTGATTGGCTTAAAACGGGCAAAACTTTATTAAAGAACAAAAACATAAATTAATGACCCCAAAAAATAATAATCTCGGTAATTATTGTTTCTACAAGATGTTGCGCAATTCTGTGCCATCATCAAAATAACCAGGAGTTAAAACCAACCATCTCTGAGTTCATGAGGTTATTAATGATGCTAAATAAATATCAAGCCTGAAAACCTGATATCGTAACGGACTGAATGTTTTTAATCTCTGGTTGCCATGGCAACGGGTGTGACTCACAGAAAGACGGAGAATAAAAAGGTGCGACTGGTTTAGAGTTTCACCTTTGACCTTTACAGCCGCTGTAGTTTCTGAACCTTCAATAAACGACAAACTTGGACTAATTACCTGGTTCTGTGTGATTATAGTCATTTACAACAAACATCAAACACGGTAAATGTTTCATTAAGTATTTAACAAACTAATGGCTTCTACCGCCATAATTATGTGACATTAAATTAATTATCTGATATAAAAAATAGTTTGGTGCTTTGAGCTCAGAGTCTGAGAGGCTTTTCCTTATCAAACACATTTTTTTGCCTCTTATTTAGTGGAAATATTGATGTTGATGAGATTTTCTCCAGAATAATAACGTTTTTCAACCTTTATAGCTCCACTGTTGAAAATGAGGCTCTAACATTCACAAATGAGATAAAATCCAGTCCAACATCTGGTTTGAGGTGATTCCTCTGGATCCTGTTGGAGGAAAAACATCCCAACTTCAGAAGATGAGCTTTAACCTAACAGAGCTCTGTGGTTCCTCCTGTCAGTGTGAGAGTCAGGGTGAGGAGGCGCCGGGTTAGGAAGAGAAGCTGCAGGATCTTCAGAACCAACAGGTCATGATGCTGGGCTACTGATTATCCCTCTGTCTGGACACAGGACCAGTAGAACCAGTTTAAAAGATAAAATGAATGGTTATATGCCAGACATGGAAAACTGGGATGCTCTCCATGCCATGATGTTCAGGATTTACCGTATTTTCGGCACTATAAGGCACCTAAAAACCTTAAATTTCCTCAAAAGCCGTCAGTGCGCCTTATAATCCGGTGCTCCTTACATATGGACCAACATTGAGCCACTACAGGTCCAGCAGCTACGGTAAGCAGCCGCCGACTTCATTTCCCCGTAGAAGAAGAAGCGCGCGGTGCATGCTGGGATAGCTGTCAGAACGCTGGTTTGTTAATAAAGTTTGATAATCACTAGGGGGAGGGGGAAAGAGACAGAGACTGAGGCGGCAGCGTGTTGGTTGGTCCGTTACCCAGAATGCAGTTGGGCACAATATCTGAACACCAACACCGTGAGTGAAACAATGACTGGAGCAGCTAGTATATAAATATATAAAGACCTGGGGATCATTTCTTTACCAATGTGGATGTGTAATAATCGAGTACGGAACAAATTGGCAACCCAGACTGAAGCGTCTATTCTATGAGCCTTATAGTTTAATTAAAATACGGTAAATCCTGAACATCATGGCATTGCAGTCAGTGGACTGATGGAAATTCAAGAGCTAACAGCTTTTATTGTTTCCCAAAAATTTCATCAGCTCAGAAACTCCAAAGCACACTATATATATATAAATATATATTATACTTATGTCATAATACCCCCAAGAATTTAAACCAATTTTCACCCCTGGGGAAGACGGACATCCACTCACCAAGCAAAAGCAAAAAGGAAATGTGCTTCTTTTGTCAAAAAGTATGAACTCACCAGTCTTGGATGAGGACTCATTCATTCATTCATTCATTCATTCATTCATTGATGCTGTAAAACAAACTCAGATCAAAAACAACTTGTTGACTTTCAGGAACTCAAAGAAATGAAGAGAAAACATTGTGGAAGTCAGTGAATGATACTTTTATTGACCAAGCACAGGGAAATAAATATGGAGTCACTCAATTCTGAGGAAAAAAGTGTGAAATCATGAAAAACACACAAACAAAAGACCATCCAAAATACATCACTAGTATTTAGTTGCACCACCTTTGGCTTTTATAACGGCGTTCAGTCTCTGAGGACTGATGAGTGACCAACTGTATTCTGCATCAATTTGGTGCCAACTCTCTCTGATAGAAGTTGCCAGATCAGCGTTGCAGCTTCTTGTGGACCTTTTTTTTCAATCTCCACCACAGGTTTTCACTTGGGTTGAGATCTGGACCATCTGCAGGCCATGACATCGACTGAATGTGTCTTTCTCCAAGGAATGGAGTCAATCACTGTTTTTGTCATCTTGGAAAATGATGTCATCATCTCCAAACATCTGTTCAATTGAAGGGATTAGAAAACTGTCCAAAATGTCAATGTAAACTTGTGCATTGATAGAATTAACCACAGTCATCTCCCCAGTGCCTTTGCCTGACATGCAGCCACATATAATCAAGGACTGTGGAGATGTGGTTGTTTTCTTCAGGCAGGCCTCTTCATAAATCTCACTGGAACGGCACCAAGCAAAAGTTCCAGCATAATCACCTTGTCCAATGCAGATTCTTGACTCATCACAGAGATAACTTTCATGCAGTCATCCACAGTCCATGATTGCCTCTCTTTAGCCCATTGCAGTCTTGTTCTTTTATGTTTAGGTGTCAATGCTGGTTTTCGTTTATCTTTCCTGTATTGAAATCTCATATCCTTTAGGCGATTTCTTACGGTTCGGTCACATACATTGGCTCCAGCTTCCTCCCATTTATGCTTCATCTGTTTAGTTGTAATTTTTCAGTTTTCAAGACAAATGGCCTTAAGTTGTTTGTCTTGATGCTTTGATGTCTTTCTTGGTCAACCAGTACGCTTGGCTTTAACAGCCATTGTGAACAGCTGACTGTGAACAGCCCACATCTTTAGCAACCATGCGTGAAGGGTTACCTTCTTCAGGACGTTTCACAATCCTCTCTTTTGTTTCAAGGGACATTTCTCTTGTTGGAGCCATGGTTCTCACCATTCCACTTCGTCCAGCAGCCCTTCAAGGCGTCATGACTGCAGGTGTTTTTAACTGCAGACTAACGGGCACATCTCATCTGGGGCAGGTGTCCATTTAGGGAAAGGAAATAGATGTGGGTGTGTTCTTATTTCTACCTCCAATTTGAGTGATTCCTCACTTTTTTCCTCAGAATTGAGTGACTCCATATTTATTTCCCTGTGATTGGTCAATAAAAGTATCATTCACTGACTTCCACAATGTTTTCTCTTCATTTCTGAGTTCCTGAAAGTCAACAAGTTGCACTTTGGAATGACCTTATTATTGTATCATGTTTTTGATCCGAGTTTGTTTTACAGCATGAATGAATGAATGAATGAATGAATGAATGAATGAATGAATGAATGAATGAGTCCTCATCCAAGGCTGGTGAGTTCATACTTTTTGCCAGGGGTTGTAGAAGAACAGGCAGTTCAGTGATTGTGTCAAAACGTCAACGAGGGCCTCATCAGAAATACTGCAGTTTCCCCCAGTGAAGCATGAGCCTGGCGGGCCCCATGCTTAGTGTTGGTTTTTATTAGAAAATATATATATATATTTTTTTCTTTTTTTTGCATTAAAATCTTTATAATTTTTATTGCAAGTCGATTACAAAAATTTTTAATCCGCTTGGAATCCAGATTAACATTTAATCTGGATCGTAAGCATCTCTGTTGCTCTGAGTTTTACTGGCGCAGCAGATTTATTCCTGAAAACAAACCTGCTCTGATCTGTTAATAGTTTATGCATTTAAAGCCAGAGAGTGGACCAATCACATCGCTGGAGCCTCAGCGCGCTGCCGCTGCTTGATCTTTTAAGTTTACCTCAGCGCGGATCAGGCGCTCCTCCTTTCACTCAAACTGGACTCAGGCTGACCAGTATGGATATCTACATCAACCACTGTGAGGAATTATGATTCTTTGGAGAACTCCACATCGAGGTAGGAGTTTAAACCCACCGTGTTGCTCTGGTTGAGCAGCTCTGTGAACCACAGGAATAACTTGTAGTCACACTTTCAGAGGAGCGTTGAGGAGCAGTGAGAATGATTTATCTTTGTCAACAAAGAATGATGTGGGGTGTTCATGTCCCGGTTGGTCGGAGCATTAGCAGCTAACAAACCGGCGCTAACCTTATCATGCAGGTTCAGCCCAGTGAGGAGCTTCACGCTGGTTTTTATTTTAGTATCCATCCATCTTATCGGGGTCGGGTCTCGGGGTCAGCAGCCTCAGGAGGCCCAGACTTCCCTCCCAGCCTCTTCCAGGTCCTCCAGGAACCCCAAGGCGTTCCCATAGAGAGACATCGTCCCTCCAGCGTGTCCTGGGTCTCCCCTCCTCCCGGTGGGACCTGAACTCCTCACCAGGGAGGCGTCCAGGAGGCATCCTGACCAGATGCCCGAGCCTCAACTGGCTCCTCTCGACGTGGAGGAGCAGCGGCTCTACTCTGAGTCCCTCCCGGATGACCGAGCTTCTCTCTCTAAGGGAGAGCCCAGCCACCCTGCGGAGGAAACCCATTTCGGCCGCTTGTACCCGTGATCTCGTTCTTTCGGTCATGACCCAAAGCTCATGACCATAGATGAGGGTGGGAACGTAGATCGACCGGTAAATCGAGAGCTTCGCTTTTTGACTCAGCTCTCTCTTCACCACGACGGACCGGTACAGCGCCCGCTTCACGGCAGACGCTGCCCCAATCCGCCTGTCGATCTCCCTCCTTCCCTCATTCGTGAACAAGATCCCCAGATACTTAAACTCCTCCACTTGAGGCAGGACGACCCCCCTGACCCGGAGAAGGCACTCTACCCTTTTCCAGCTTAGGGTTTGGGGTTTTGACAATGGATCAGCAGACATTTCTACACTGCCAAAGAAGTATGAAGCCATTGTCCCCCCACCCACAGACTATGGAGCCCATTAACAGTCAGTATGTTGAATTCAAGTACATAATGAAGCAAAAACCTGACCAGGGTCAGTCGGCACATTCTCAGATATGGAGGCTGCAGCACTTAGATGTGAGGAGCTTCAGGAGATCTGACAGCTCGTGGATATTTGTGCCACATTTCAAACATCCAGTGCTGATTATGAAAGAGGATTTAGTTTAATGAATCATATCAAAACATGATCCAGAAATCGTCTTGAAGTGACACATCTGGACCGGCTGAGATGCATAAAGCAAGAAGCAGACGGAGCATCAACCACTGGAGGAGCGAGAAGGACAGACGTGAAAAAAACTGCTAAATTAAATATTTTACAAGAATTTTTACTGTATCAAATGCTACAGCACACATTTCATTGTGCTAAATGTGAATGTTTTACTGTGAACCAGAAGTTATGTCTGAAACGTCTCATTTCCCACCTGGCTAAAGATTCATGAACAGAAATGATCCCGTTTCTTCCTTTAAGTCGGACAAACAGAAAACTCATGGAAACGATTTATGTAATCTGATTTAATGATCCCAGATTTATTACAGGTGTGTGGCTGCAGCGCCAACATGTGATGCTGCCCTCACTGGTCCTCAGGTGTGTTTGCAGAGATGCATCTAGAGGGAACATTGTGAACACATGAATATATGATGAGTGAGTCACATGACTGCGTTTCCTGCAGCGAGAGCTCTGCTGCAGGAAATCATGCCACGGAAAATCCCTGCAGGAATGTTGAGGATTAACGAAACTCACTGCTGGTTCCTGGCAGGAAACGCTGAGCCAGCTCTTTGTGCTGCAGCCCATCATCATTCTGCTCTTTGTGCTGCAGCCCATCATCATTCTGCTCTTTGTGCTGCAGCCCATCATCATTCTGCTCTTTGTGCTGCAGCCCATCATCATTCTGCTCTTTGTGCTGCAGCCCATCATCATTCTGCTCTTTGTGCTGCAGCCCATCATCATTCTGCTCTTTGTGCTGCAGCCCATCATCATTCTGCTCTTTGTGCTGCAGCCCGTCATCATTCTGCTCTTTGTGCTGCAGCCCATCATCGTTCTGCTCTTTGTGCTGCAGCCCGTCATCATTCTGCTCTTTGTGCTGCAGCCCATCATCGTTCTGCTCTTTGTGCTGCAGCCCGTCATCATTCTGCTCTTTGTGCTGCAGCCCATCATCATTCTGCTCTTTGTGCTGCAGCCCGTCATCATTCTGCTCTTTGTGCTGCAGCCCGTCATCATTCTGCTCTTTGTGCTGCAGCCCATCATCATTCTGCTCTTTGTGCTGCAGCCCGTCATCATTCTGCTCTTTGTGCTGCAGCCCATCATCATTCTGCTCTTTGTGCTGCAGCCCATCATCATTCTGCTCTTTGTGCTGCAGCCCATCATCATTCTGCTCTTTGTGCTGCAGCCCATCATCATTCTGCTCTTTGTGCTGCAGCTCTTCCTCTTCAGAACCATCCGTCTGGACGCGGCCAACTTCACGCAGTGCGCGTCCCACGGCAGCTTCGCTCACCGCTGGCAGGAAACGCTCTACAACATGTTCCACTTCGTCACGCTGTACGTCATCCCTCTGCTGCTGATGAGCTGCTGCTACAGCCGCATCCTGCTGCACATCAACCAGCAGCACCTGCAGCACAAAGGTACACCACCTGGTCCACATACCTGCAGCACCTGCAGCACCACTAGATGTCAGGTGTTAATCATGTAGCTCACCTGTAATTGCGGTGGCAACACTTGTCAGCAGGACGTCCCTGATTTAGCTCCGCCCCCTGCCAGCAGGTGAATCGTCCCTGCGGCGCAGCGGCACCGACCTGATCCCCAAGGCGAGGATGAAGACGCTGAAGATGGCGGTGGTGATCGTGCTGTCCTTCGTCGTGTGCTGGACGCCGTACTACCTGCTGGGAATCTGGTACTGGTTCCAGCCGGACATGCTGCGGGTCACACCTGAGTACGTCCACCACGCCCTGTTCGTGTTCGGGAACCTGAACACCTGCTGCGACCCCGTCATCTACGGCTTCTACACGCCGTCGTTCCGCGCCGACCTGGCCGCCTTCTGCCACCGGACCAGGAGCCGCGCTTCGCCGGACCGCCTGTCCGCCAGGCAGTGTCCGCACAGCGGCGAGGGCGAGGCGCCGCCTGGCCCCGCCCACCAGGCCAACCAGGCGCCGCTTGGCCCCGCCCACCAGGCCAACCAGGCGGCGCCTCGCTGACCAATAACAGGCCAGAACTGAACCACGAGACCTTCTCTGGTTTTATTTGATGTTTTTTATGTTTCTCAGTTTGTCGCAGCAGCTGATTGAATCTCTGAATAAAATGATTCTGATTGGTCACAGTATTTGAACTTTTATCCTGTGCTCTGATTGGCTGATGACCAGATATTAGAACCTGCAGCGCCACCTGCTGTCCAGGAGCTCTGGCTCCATGAACCCTGTCATGATGAGCAGGAAGTGATTAACTACGGAGCCCTGCAGGGGACATGCTGCGTTTCCTCATAACAAGTTTACTGCAATAAACACGGGCAACGGATTTCTCCGACACAATGTTGGTAATTAATTCACGCTGTATTCCCAATAAGTCCTTCATTCTGAAGGTTTGGACTTTATTTATTTCTGAGCGTGAAAACGATGTTTCTAATCTGGAAATCTGTCCTGAGAGCCGACAGGTGGCGCTGCTCACGGCCGCAGATCCATCTCGTTCCTGGGGACTAGGAACAAGTCCAGTTTTGGGGGGTCGGAAAAGTTGCAGTGAAAAGTAACAAAATGTGATTTCAGATGTTTTTAAACCACATTCAAGCTGCAGGACCGAAAATGACTAGTGATTCACATCAAACCTGTTTTTCTCAGTAAGCAGCCTGTTGAGAAATAACATTCTAATTTTATACATTTTGTTCAGCCTGACTGATCTAATCTCTGCTACACCTTTACAAAATGTAAGGTTCTAAATAAAAAAACTTTAATGAATAACTGTAATAGCTGTTGCCTTGCAGCAAGAAGGTTCTGGGTTCGATTCCCGGTCTTCCTGCATGGTGGGTTTTCTCCAGGTACTCCGGTTTCCTCCCACAGTCCAGAAACATGACTGTCAGGTTAACTGGCCTCTCCAAATTGTCCCTAGGCGTGTGTGTGTGTGTGTGTGTGTGTGTGTGCATGGCTGTCTGTCTGTGTTGCCCTGTGACAGACAGGTGACCCGTCCAGGTGACCCCGCCTCTCACCCGGATCGTTAGCTGGAGAGGCAGCAGCTCCTCCTGACCCACTGAGGGTGTAAAGAAAATGGATGGATTGACCTGAAAACTAATATCTGAGCTGCTCTCCTCTCCTTCCCCTGATGAACCTCAGTGTTCGGATTCATTCTCTTCTTTTGTTCCAATTACATTAAATGAACTGACTTCACTAATTGGTAAAATGAAACTTGTTTGTTGGAAATATTGCCCCCCTCTCTGCTTGTCCAGGCTCCAACTTCCATCCAATTATTTCCAATCTTGTAAATAATTGGCAGCTCCCCGATCCAAGGGTTCGTCCCATTGTGTTTTAAAAAAGCAGCAGTGACCCCTCTTTTTAAGAAACCCACTCTTGACCCCGGTACCATCTCCAATCTCCATCCCGTCTCTGATCTGTTTCAGTCTGACTTCAACATCATCCCACTGCAGCTGCTTCAGTCACGATGATCTGTTATCAGCTGCTGGTGACACAACAGGCTGAAGGTCCTGGCTGCCGTCTCTGGCTCAGTCCAATCCACCAGCTGACCTCATATTAATCTGACTGGACATTCTGCATCAAGACGGACAGGCTTTCCTCTGACTCCGCCCCTTTAGCCTGTGGGGTGCCACCAGGCTCAGTTTTGGGTCCACTTTTGTTTTCTTTTGATATCATTAAACTTCCTGGCATCATTCCGTCCTTTTCATTTATCTCTTATCATTCAGACCATCACCTGGACAGGTTGGCCGTCCTCGTCCAGCGTTTGTCCCTAAACACCAGTAACAAACTGATTATTGCTCCCAGTCACCGACTCAACATCAGCCAGACGACTGTCTCCTGCTGCCTGTTGGTAAAATCAACAGGTGTCACGTCTGACTCATTTCTGAAATCAGACAAACGCTCTCCAGAGTCGACCTGGAGAAAATCCTTCATGCTTCTGTCTGGGTCACTGTAACGTCCTGCCTGGACAAACCTCACTTCCTGTCTGCGATCTGCAGCCGGACGTCTCCTGTCGTTTCTCTGCTGCTCCACATTCACCACACCGGCTCTGGTTCTAGGATTCGCTTTAAACATGCAGAGCGTTTGGCCAGGCTGCTGACCATCTGGGTCACTTTTAACTAAATGCTCTGCTGACCCTCCTCAGTCTGAATCTCCTGGTTGTTCCATGAACCCACAGCGGCCGGGTCGTTCAGTCTGACGCTCTGGAGGTTTTAAAAAGCAGCTAAAACATTTTGACTTTCCCAGGTTTTTATCTCTGGTTGTTTCTTCTGGTGGTTTTGTGTTTTGTAGGGTTTTAAGGTTGGTTTTTATTGTACAGCTCTTTGTGATTGTATGTCTGTGAAAAGCGCTTTATAAATAAACTTTACTTAAAGTGCTATATAAATAAATGTAACATTGAGATATTAACATGGAAAACCTGATGAAAGCCTCATATTACAGCAGAAAGTAAGATGAGAAAAGCTTACAGCGTTCAGACGTCACTGTGAGGAAACGCAAAAGAAAAACATCCCCATGACCCCTACAGGCCTCCGTAGTTAACAGTAAATAATCTGTTGAAACGCAGCAACAAAAGGTGAACAAACAGAACCTGCAGGTTCTGATCAGGTCGAGGTTAGGCTCCTCCCCTAGGCTCTGATTGGCTGACAGCGCTGTGGTAAAGCAGGGTATCACTACATTACCCATGATCCTCCTGGGCTGCTGCACTTTGTAACCATAGACATGAGGTTACAATATGTCTGTAACCAGCAGCGTTTTATTTATTCATATTTTGCAGCATCGCATTAGAAACCGGCTGCACAGTGGCGCAGTGGGTAGAGCTGTTGCCTTGCAGCAAGAAGGTTCTGGGTTCGATTCCCGGTCTTCCTGCATGGAGTCTCCATGTTCTCCCTGTGCTTGGTGGGTTTTCTCCGGTTTCCTCCCACAGTCCAGAAACATGACTGTCAGGTTAACTGGCCTCTCCAGATTGCCACTAGGTGTGAGTGTGTGTCTCTGTGCTGCCCTGAGACAGACTGGCGACCTGTCCAGGTGACCCGTCCAGGTGACTGTCCAGGTGACCTGTCCAGGTGACCCGTCCAGGTGACCTGTCCAGGTGACCCGTCCAGGTGACCCTCCAGGTGACCCGTCCAGGTGACCCGTCCAGGTGACCCGTCCAGGTGACCTCGGAACGTTAGCTGGAGAGGCAGCAGCTCCTCCCGACCCACTGAGGGTGTACAGAAAATGGATGGATGACATTAGAAACAAACAGCTGAAGGAAAATACTAAATATAAAATCAATCAAATGCTTCAAGTGTTTGATTGATTTGCTACGTCAGCAGTTCTGACGTAGCCGCTGACCCGCCACCAGGTGGAGACGCTGAGTCAGAAACAGCGACTTCACTTATTATAGATCATCTGATTGGATCCTGCCGACATGGACCCGACCAGAACCGGGCTCAGAGTGAAAAGAAGCAGAACTTCAGTCCAGTTTCTACATGAATAACTTTTATTTGGCGTCTAAACAACAGAGAGCAGAAAAATATTCAAACATTCCAGGAAATTCATTCAAACAGATAAAAATCTGCATCAGAATCAGTTAAAGCTCCGCGCTTCACTAGAAAACCATTAAAGCATTTCATCATTGGTTCTAGCCTCAAATCTCTATGATCTACAGCTTCTAGAGCCGCTCTGGCTGGGGGGTTCTGGTCCTGGTTCCGGTCCATCTCCTCCAGCTGGAAGCAGTTTCCATCTACAAACAGTGAAATCGGGTCGGGGTTCTGGACCTACGGGAATCGTCTTCACATCAGCAGAATTTGGCAGAGCTTCCTGTCCGCCACCGACGGCGACGACTGAAACTTGGACTCTGCTGACGGAAGAAAGTTCTAGAATAATTAGCAACATTAAAGGTTTGGCTCTGCATGAAACCGGGTCGCTCCAGAACCGACATCAAGGCAGCAAGAAGCTCCTGGCAGAGCGAACATGTGACCCCGAGGACAGAGGGGCGGGGCTTAGCAGGGGGACTCCACTGATGGACTCGGTGAGACTCGTGTCCTCCAGTCCTACGCTGGGAGTTTAAAGGGACAGGTCCAAGTTTTACTGCAGGCTGTCCTCAGGGTCGGGGGTCAGGGGTCACCGTAAAGACTTGTAACCGAACTCGGTGAACTCCCAGGCCCTCTGTGGTTCTCCATATGAACCTCAGAGGTCAGAGGTGAAGGTGGAGCTGCAGGTGTCTCCATCTGTCTCTCATTTGGTCGTTTGGACTCGTCGTCCAATAGAAACTCGTCGTTTTGGTTCGTTTGTTCTTCAGAGCGACAACAAACAGAATCTGGGTCAGAACTTCTTCTTTGGACGCCGATCAGCACGTTAATATTTGGCTCCATCACAGGTAGGCTGAAACATGGCCGACAGGAAGTGGCCTCACCCGCCTTTTTGTGTTCATAAAGAGACGGTGAGGACGTCCCAGAGAGGCGTCCACCATGTCCAAACTGTCCTGCTTCACCTCTGCAGCAGCTCAGAGGTCAGAGGTCAAGGGACAATCATGGAGCTTTTGGTTATGAGGTAGCTTGGCCTGAGCAGCAGGAGGTCAGAGGTCAAAGCCTGAGGTAGAGGTGTGGGGGGGCAGCTGAGGGGGTCTTCCTCCACTACAGTGAGCTCTACTGCCATCTGCTGGCCAGAACGTGGTAATCCCTTTGGTTCTGGCCCCAGAGGCCCGGCAGGTCCGCTACCTGCTCAGGGGGTTCTGAGGCCCGGTTCTGGTCGGACCGGCGGGAACTCGGCACAGTTGGTGATCAAACGGAAACGACACCAAACTAAAGAAAAAAGGTTTTGGTTCAAGCAGGAAGTGACTCATTCCTCAGAGGACGGTCAGGGGTCAGGGGTCAGGGTCAATGTGACCGGGTCGTCATGGTACTGGGTCAGAGGGGTTCAGCTTTGGCTCAATGTGGGAGAGGTAGTGAACAGAGCGGCCGGTCTCTGCAGCTAAAGGTGGAGGTGAGGCTGTTGGAGGGGGTTAGTGGGGGGGGGGGCACCAGGTGGGGGCAGGTGGGGAGGGCACCAGGTGGGGGGGATGCACCAGGTGGGGGGCAGGTGGGGGGGGGCACCAGGGGGGGGGGATGCACCAGATGGGGGGGGCACCAGGTGGGGGGATGCACCAGGTGGGGGGCAGGTGGGGGGGCACCAGGTGGGGGGGATGGGGGGGGGCACCAGGTGGGGGGGGGGGCACCAGGTGGGGGGGGGTGCACCAGGTGGGGGGGGGTTATCCAGTTCCAGATTCAGCAGATCGACTCGACTCAACCATGACGGTCACTGGAGAAGGGGCGGAGCCACATCTCTGCAGGTGGAGCAAAAGGTGCTGATTAGCTTGGTTCTGATGGTTCTGATCGGAACCATCAGCAGAACTGAACACATATTATAGCTGAAGCTAATGCTAAACCACCAAACACATACAAATTATTAGAAGATGCTAATGTTAAGCCACTAAGCACATTTGAAATCTTAAAAAACTTAGCAGAAGCTAATGCTAACATTGAGACGTCGGCCTCTCTTCTTCTTCTTCTCCTTCCTGGTCTGAGACTCGCTAACAGCAGAGTCCTCCGGTTCCGATTCTGCTGCATTTTATCTCTTCAATGTTTCATGACATAAAGTTCATCCAGTCTGTGTGAAGCTGAAACTCCAGCTCATAGGCTGAGAGCTTCGTTTGTGCCGATGACGTCATCAGCGCATCCGTTACGTCGGCGCCACCAGCTGGTCTGTGGTGTGGACCACAATGTCACCCATTATATTATACTAATTATATTATACTAATGACTAAATCTGAGTTGGTGCTTCCAGAGTTTAAGTCGATCACATTCACCTGATTAGGGTGAATTTTACTATAACTGTATTGATTATGCCACAAATTATACTGTAATCCCTTTGCTACAAAAATTTAGCAACATCAACTGCATAAAACGACATGAAAACAAAACTTACGGGAACGTGCTGGAAGACACCAACGAAGAACTCAAACAGGAAGTACAGCCAGGTGAAATTAATCAGGTGAATGTGATCGACTTAAACTCTGGAAGCACCAACTCAGATTTAGTCATTAGTATAATATAATGGGTGACATTGTGATCCACACCACAGACCAGCTGGTGGCGCCGACGTAACGGAAGCGGCTGATCCATTCAGACTCTGCTGGACGTGTTTGGAGTTTCAGCTTCACACAGCTTTGAAAATGGGAAACATTTCATGGCAATAACTGGTTCAAGAGGCTCAAATAAATGGCAGCCATGTTGAAAAATGGCGGTCATCCTGAAATTCTATTGGCTGATGGGACGTATGAAGATCAGCGCATGTTTCTGGGTTGTGATTGGCTGGTTGGATTCAGTTGAATGATGGTGACCAGGTCTGGAGCTAATCGTTCAGGTGGTCTCCTCACCTGGCTCAGCTCAACGCTCTGTGCCCTTTGACCTTTAGCCCCTCTCACTCCTTTCAGGGTGGCCGGAGTCTCCCAGCTCCCCTCCTTCCTGCAGATAAAACTGAAAAAACCAGGAAGTTGCAGGTCATGATGACAGAGAGGAAGCAGACAGATGATGATGATGATGATGATGATGATGATGATGACGTACCTGCGTCTGTATGCCAGCAGGATGAAGAGCAGGCAGCAGAGGACGCAGGCCAGGCCGCTGTGAACGCCGACCAGCAGCGTCGACATGGACGGGTCGGACTGGTCGCAATTACAGCTTTGACCAGCTGGGGGCGACAAAGCTGTCAGGTTAACCTCTAAACTGGCCAAACTGGTTCCAGCCTTGGAGGCTCCGCCTACCTGCTGCTGAGGCTCCGCCCTCCGCCAGAGACACCAGGCGACGAGCTGACGGACTGTCTCCGTTCCCGTTGAACGCCACCAGCTGGATCTCATAAACCGCCGCCGGTTCTACACACACAGACACACCAGGTTACCCTGAGCCCCTGGCCAGGTGAGCAGGGGGCGGGGCCTCCACTTCTACACCTGGCTCCGTAGCGTTAGCTGCTCACCCAGGTTGGAAATGGAGTGAGTGTTGATGTGTCCTGGGAAGACTTCCTGTCCCTGGACGTCGGGGTTGGAGACCCCATGGTACTGCAGCCTGAAGCCCTCCACCTTCCCTGGCTTACTGGGCAGCTCCCAGTACACCTGCATGGCCGTCTGGTTCAGCACCTTGGTGAAGAAACTGGGAGTACTGGGAACTGTGGAGCAGACAGAGGGCAGCGTTAAGCAACAAGAACGAGGGGGCGTGTCTCAGACCAGAGGGGCGTGTCTCAGGTGTGTACCAGGTGACGTACCTCCGCCCAGCGTGGTGGCGGTGACGGCGGCGGACGGCGGGCTGCCGCCCTCAGCAGAGTACGCCTTCAGGTAGACGCGGTAGCTGGTGGCGGCCTCCAGGTTCTGGACGTCGTGGCTGAAGGTGTTCTGGTCCACGGCCTCCTGCAGCTCGGCGCCGTCGGGTTCTGGGGATGCAGTGGAGTCAGAACCTGCTAGACAGAACCACCTGACCTGGTTCTGACCCGGCCCAGCTCTTACCTCCCAGCCTCCGGATGTGCAGCACGTATCCGATGATCCGCTGGGCGTCCCGTGGGTCGGGCTGGTCCCAGGTGAGCCGTAAACCGGCGGCGCTCAGGGCGGTGGAGCGCAGCCCGGCGGGTGCCTCCGGCAGCGCTGGCCCCGGCGCCACTGCCAGTCGGGCGCTGGCCTGGTTGGTACCAGCGCCACTCTCTGCGATGCACTGGTAGATCGCCTCGTCCTCTGCAGAGATGCGCGTGATGGCCAGTGTCCTGCAGGGGGCAGAGCGGGTCAGAGGGATCTAGCGGGTCAGAAACCGTTCCAGACCCGGTTCTGACCCGGTTCCGGCCCGGTCCCAGGCCCCAGCAGCCTTACGTGTTGGCGTTGGTGAGCTTGACGTTGTCGCCAGGCGCCAGCAGCTTGCCGTTCTTCAGCCAGATGAGGTGCGGCTGGGGGACACCGGTGGCGGTGCAGCTGAAGACGGCGCTGCCCCCTGCTGGCCGGGAGACGGACTGCGGCCACTGAACAAACTCTGGAGGAGCTGCAGGGCGACATGGGAGCGTTAACAGGAGCCTCCTGCAGGGGGCGCTGGCAGCAGGAAGAGCCACTCACTGAAACTTCAGGATTCATTTATGCTGTGAAATTCATGATGATAAAAACCTAAATGTTATTAAAAAAGAGAACATCGGAATAATTAATAGCCTTCTGCATGGAGGGAAAATTGGGTGGAAGGAAAAAGTATGCTGGAAACAGGGTCCTTGCAGCTTTGAGAGGATTGTGATCCAGTTTCTCCAGAGCTGTTAGGACAATAACACAACAATAAAACTATTGTATTGCCATAGCGATACAATAGACAAAGTGTCTTTCTGCTAAATAAAGTTTTTTCTCTGCGACGCCTGAGATGAAGATCCTGATGATGATGATGATGATGATGATGATGAAGAGCAGCAGCTGCAGTTGCCTCTTTGCTCCAGCAGGGGGCTGCTCTCTGGGATTTCCCACGCTGTCGTCCCGTCAGTGAACTCATCGCTCTTTCTGAACTTGAACTTCTTTGTGTCTGTGTTTAAACTCCACTTTGACCTTTGACCCTTGCACCCCCAGAGACAGACAGGTGCTGTCTCGCCTCTGGCCGCCTGTCGTCATGGTAACCCGGAGACCCCCCTCACATCTCCTGAAGCCCCGCCCATTTGGCTTTAAATACAAAGAAAGGGGAGGGGGCGGGGTCAGGGGTCAAAGGGCAGATAGTGTGTGTGTTTGGGGGGGGGATGGTTTCACTAGTAGAGAAATAAAGATGATCTATGAAGCGTGGACACACACACACACACACACACACACACACACACACAGACACACACACACACACACACACACACAGACACACACACACACACACACACACACACACACACACACACACACACACACACACACACACACACACACACACCCCCACACACACACACCCCACACACACACACACACACACACACACACACACACACACACACACACACACACACACCCCCACACACACACACACACACACACACACACACACACACACACACACACACACACACACACACACACACACAGACACACACACACACCCCCACACACACACACACACACACACACACACACACACACACACACACACACACACACACACACACAGACACACACACACACACACACAGAGGGATGAAGATGATTCAAATAAATCCTAACGACCCAAACTGGGAGAACTGGTCCAGTTTGATCCGGGTTCTGGTTCTGGTTCTGGTCCAGACGCTGCATTCTTCATCTTCCTCATTTCTTTGGACCGCCTCAGAGAACTGACTGGGTTCTGCGACACACAGAACATGGTTCTGACCCAGATGGGTCGGCTGGTACTGACTGCAGATCAGAGGTTCTGCTGCAGCCCAACAGAACCAGAATAAATGGGCCCATCAGACGTTCTGCTCAGTGACAGGGCAGGTCGGACCGGGTCGGGTTCTGCCGGGACAGACGGCACCGCTGTGGGAACCAGATCCTCATTGTGCGCCGCGTCTCTTCTTATGCTAATCAACATGCTAATGGCCTGACCTCTGACCCCACAGCCCCCAACCTCAGGCTGAGCGAAGTTAACCGACCTTCATCTGGGCCAGAACCAGAACCCTTTGGTAGCAGCCTGCTGGTTCTGCTGGAGTCCAACAGATGAACCTGTCCTGCTGCCAGGCTGGCTGGGGTCATCCAGAGCGCTCGTTGTAGTCACGCTGCTACGCTCCTCTCTCTGAGAGGAACTGATTCCAACAAAGAACTGAAAACCATGAACTGATTCAGAATCTGTCTGATCCGATTGGTTCTGGATCGGCCCGGTTTGTCTGTGAGGCCAGTGGTCCAGAGTCGGTTCTTTACCTTGCACCACGAGGCGTCCCAGCGCAGTTCTTCTGGACCGGCTGCCGGGCCGGTTGGCAGAGCAGACATAGACCCCGGAGTGCTGCAGAGACGCATCCGAGATCATCAGGTTCCCCGTCCCCAGGACCTGGACGCCCTCCACGCCGATGGACCGGCCGTCTGGTGGCAGAGGACAGGACAGGTGAGGACAGGTGAGATGAGGACAGGGGAGGACAAGGGAGGACAGGGGAGGACAGGGGAGGACAGGACAGGGGAGGACAGTGGAGGACAGGTGAGGACATGGGAGGACAGGTGAGGACAGGGGAGGAGAGGACAGGACAGGTGAGGACAGGGGAGGAGAGGACAGGACAGGTGAGGACAGGGGAGGACAGGGGAGGACAGGTGAGGACATGGGAGGACAGGTGAGGACAGGGGAGGAGAGGACAGGACAGGGGAGGACAGGGGAGAAGAGGACAGGACAGGGGAGGACAGGTGATGGTGGCGTTACCAAGGCGACTCCAGGACACAATGGGGCGTGGGTTTCCTGTTGCGATGCATTCCAAGATGGCGGTCTGGTGGATGTTGATGGTGAGGTTCTGAGGTCCAGAGAGGATGACGGGCTCCTTGTAGGTTCTGGACCCTGCAACTGGACCCACAGAACCCATCAGTGAAACGGCCCAGACCCGCTGACACCACCGATCAGGTGAGTGTCAGCGTTCAAACCTCCGGGCCTCGGCTGGCTGCTTACCGGTGACGGACAGCTGGGCCTCGCGGCTGCAGCGCGTGTTGGCCATGTTGGAGGCGACGCAGCGGAACAGGCCGGCGTCGGAGCGCTGGACCGCGCTCACCTGCAGGACGCCGTTGGGGAGCAGAGTGTACCTGCGGACGCAGCGGGGGAAACGTGATGACGAGACTCTGGAAGCTTGGCAGGAGCTGCAGGAAAGGAGGGTCACCTGGGGTCAGCGGTGCTCAGAGGGAGGCGGTCCTTCTGCCAGGTGATGTTTGCCTCAGGAATCCCGTTCACCTGGCAGCTGAGTCTGGCCACACCCCCTTCGTCCACCGCCAGGGATTGTGGGTGGGACAGGAACTTTGGGAGCGCTGCGGGATGGAGACAGGTCAGGTCAGGTCAGGTCAGGTGTGCTGCAGGTGGGGATGATGCTGCATGGTGCAGGTGTGACTCACAGGCCAGCTGCGCCCGCGCCTTGCGGCTGATAAGCAACCCGAAGCGGTTCTGCGCCGCGCAGTCGTACTCGCCGGCGTCCGACTCATTGCTCTCTCGCCTCTTGGAGAAGTTCCTGAGGAGCAGCGTGCCGTTGGCCAGCACCGCCGCCCTGTCACCGGTTGCTATGGGAACGCCATTATGCCTCCATGTGATGCTGACGGGCCCCTCCCCCTCCACCTGGCAGTGCAGCATCAGGGGGCGGTCCCTGACGGCAATCACGTCCCTGGGCTCCATCAGGAAGGCCAGCTCCGAGGCTCCAAGCGCACCTGGAGGGCAGGTAGCAGAGGGGCGGGGCCTCAGCTGGAGCACACGGTGGCAATAAGGGCTGCCTGCAGGCAAAACTCAGGGCACAACTCAACTCACTGCAGGCTCTACTGAGGAATGAGAACCATGGAGACTGATGAAGGTGATGATGAAGGTGATGATGATGATGATGATGATGATGACGTCGGCATTCCTTCCGGTCGCGCCTGCAGGCAGAACTCTGGGTTAAAACAAACTCCTTAAATCAGGATCGCCACACGAGGGAGTGGGCGGAGCTAAAGCTGCTCACACCGAGCGCGTCAGCAGCGTCAGCAGCGTCTGACAGGGCGCGACGACTGAAGCGTTTCGGGAGTTTTGAGGCTGAACATTTGCCAATCAGCTGGAGCGCGAACCAATCAGAGAGACTCTGCTGTGACGTAGTGGCGGCTGTACCTGGGGTCCTGCAGGAGACGCGCAGGCACCGACGCGGTTAGCAGGTTAGCTGGGGACGTGAGACGTAAACAGCGTCCAGCTGGTTAGTGAAACTCGGGAAACCTGTGAATCATCTGGAGGATTCAAACACGCGACATTCTGTTGATTCCAGTAGATAAAACCCAGATTGTCAGGATTTGAGGCTCCAACGCGCCTCGCGCCTCCATCAGCGGCTCGTCCGACCTGAAGCGTCAGACGCGTTCGGTGTGAACGCAGCTTTAGCCCTGACGTCATGTGACAGCCCACCGGGTGTGACGTCACAGCTCAATCTTTGGGTTGAGGTGGTTATTAAAGGTGACTCGATCTCATTGGCTGAGCCGCTTCAAAGCGGCGAGTGATTGGTTCAGGACTCAGGGGCGTCAAACTCCTGGCCTGCGGGTTTTAGATGAGCCACAGGAACAAAACCCTGGACTGCAGCAGCTGCATCACCTGCTGCTGCAGATCCAGAACCTTACCGACCCGATTACTCTGTTCAGGTGCTGCAGCAGCTGCATCACCTGCTGCTGCGGATCCAGAACCTTACCGACCCGATTACTCTGTTCAGGTGCTGCAGCAGCTGCATCACCTGCTGCAGATCCAGAACCTTAACGACCCGATTACTCTGTTCAGGTGCTGCAGCAGCTGCATCACCTGCTGCAGATCCAGAACCTTAACGACCCGATTACTCTGTTCAGGTGCTGCAGCAGCTGCAGGACTGGAGTTGACCTGTGGTTCAGGTTCTGGGTTCAGCTGCGGTTCTTCAAACTGAACCAGAACTGAAGGTCTTGTTTAACCACCCAGAGGAGGCAGAACCGGACCGAAGCTGGACCGGACCCACTGGACGGAACCAGGTTGTGATCGGGTCAACGATGCTCTGCTGGTTTCCACAGAAACATCTAAACTGGTCATAATAAGTAGCTGAGCTCACTGCACTGATAACCGATCAACTGTGATGAATGAATGAATGACTGAATGACTGAATGAATGAATGAATGAATGAATGAATGAATGAATGAATGAACTGAAATGACTTTCATAAAGTTCTTCCAGACCACCGGAGGATCTGATTGGTCGGTTTGTGAAGCTGCACTTGAACTCAGCTCCAGTCTGCAGCCCCCCCCCCCTCCCCCCCCCTCTTCCACCCAGCTGACTGACCTCTGACCCCCCAGCATGAAAGAAAACAATCAGAACAACAAACCGGACCAGACACAATGATTCTGCACCCCCACTGCAGCTGTCGGACCCGCCAGAACCTCCTGGTCGTTCCTCATCTGGTTCTGGTTCTGGACCAGAACCTGATAATAACAGACACAGAGATAAAAACACAAAGCATTGCTGCAGAATAAAACACCTGAAAACATGGCAACATGGATCAACATGGCAACATGGATCAACATGGCAACATGGATCAACATGTTTTCCTGTGTGGGATCGAACCAGCAACCCCAGACCCGCCGTTGTTTGCGCCGTGGTGTTGCCGTAGCGATGGAGCTGATGATGTTTTTCTGGAGAATCAGGGAATGACGACGACATGATTGAAGTTTTTATCCAAAACCTTTAGAAACTATTTTAATTTTAAAATTCTGAAATTAATTTATTTTATAATTTTTTCCAAATTATTATATGATGAATAATCATGGCATCAAAGCATAACTGGGTGATTTCTAAAGTTAAATTACTTTTAATAAATCTAAAATAGATGTAAGTGAATGTTTCCATGAGCTGTAAATAACTGAGAATCTGTCGCGTTTCCGTCCCCATGTGGGCGACGCTGCTGCCGGTGATGCAGCTCCTGCTTCGCTTTACGAAGAAACGCTAGGGCCGATGGCGGCGGCCCGATGGCGGCGGCCTGATGGCGGCGGCCCGATGGCGGCGGCCTGATGGCGGCGGCCTGATGGCGGCGGCCCTGATGGCGGCGGCCCGATGGCGGCGGCCCGATGGCGGCGGCCTGATGGCGGCGGCCCGATGGCGGCGGCCCTGATGGCGGCGGCCCGATGGCGGCGGCCCTGATGGCGGCGGCCCTGATGGCGGCGGCCCGATGGCGGCGGCCCTGATGGCGGCGGCCCTGATGGCGGCGGCCCGATGGCGGCGGCCCTGATGGCGGCGGCCCGATGGCGGCGGCCCGATGGCGGCGGCCCGATGGCGGCGGCCCGATGGCGGCGGCCCGATGGCGGCGGCCTGATGGCGGCGGCCCGATGGCGGCGGGCCGGGCCCCAATGGCGCTTCGTTAAAACGGGACTCCGAAGGTCCAGCATCATCATCATCACCCCTCCTTCCTGAGGGGGAGGGGCTCATCATGGGGGGGTCTGACTGCACATCCCCCCCATCCCTGAGCAGCAGACAGGCCCAGAGGTCAGGAGGTCATGAGGCCGCCCCCCAGGCCCCGCCCACTCGACTCTGAACGTGAACTTCACGGTTCCAACAATTACCCCCCCCTGGGGTAAATCCTTCAGCACCCTGAGAACCAGACAGCCCCGCCCCCCCTCCCCCCGGACAGATGTCCTTCAGTCTGCTGCTGAACGGGTCACTTCCTGTTCAGGTGAGTCACCTGGGTTAGGTTAAACTGGGTTCATTTAGACTGAACCAGTTCCTCCCAGTTTGACCAGCAGCAGATCAAACTGGAGTGAAGACAAAAGAAAATGAAGAGAAAAGGAGCAAATGATGGAGGGAAGATGAAGAGAGAGAAGAACAGCGGTGATGATGATGGTTCTGGTTCTGATCCGATCAGATTGCAGCATCAGCCTTCCAGCAGCTTTTAAACTGATTTTCATTAAACCTTACTGCTGTGTTTTTATTGGTCAGATGACGAATGTGATGCTCTGATTGGCTGAAGCAGAAAAGCTGCAGAACAAACAGGAAGAAACGGAAACCTGGAAACTTCTGGATTACTGACGAAGAGGAGGAGAAACCAGGAAATGATGAAGAGGAGAGAATGTAAACCAGAAGATGAATCAGATCCAGAACCTCAGAGTTCTGTTGGCGTCGGGTCGGTGAACAGAACCTTTGGTTCTGAAACAGAATCTGACCTGAGCAGCAGAGTCCCAGCAGCATCATCAACATCTTCATCATTGGGCTGAACAGCGTCGTGATTCTTCTCTTCCCTGTTACAGAACCCGGCTCTCCTCTGGTTCTGACCCGGTTCTGCTGCAGAGCCTCCTCGCTGCTGCTCCGTCTGAAGTCGGGCTCCAACTGAACCAGAACCCAGAGATGCCTGGCTGATGTGGGAGGGGCGAGGCTTGAGGGGGAGGAGGGGTCAAAGGTCAGACAGAAGAGAGGAGGGGGAGGATGAGGAGTTTTTATTTTATGGCAGCAGAACAACGGAACCAGAACCACACTGAGGTTCTAGAACCGGTTCTGATCAGCAGAACCATTCAGCGGGTCCAATCTCTGCTTCTGTCAGATTCTTTAGATTCTAGAAAAGTTCTGGTTCAAACTGGACCTGAAGCTGGTCAGAACCAGTCCATCAGAAATAAATCCTTCAACTTCCTCTCAGTCCAGAAGTTCTGGTTCAGCCCGGTTCTGCTGATCCGAGCAGGGGGAACCTCGGCTTATTTAATGTTGGATCCATTTAGCTGCTGGTTCTGTTCTGGTTTTGTTGAGGTTCTGGTTCTGAGGAAGCAGTGAAGCCTCCCAGTTGAACCAGAACCATTTTGGGTTTGAACTGGTTCTGCAGCATCAGAATCACCTGAAGCTTCTATGTGAAGATCTAACAGAACCATTGGACCAAACGAACCGGGCCAATAAAGCTGGTTCTGGTTCTGAAACACGAAAGAAGTGTAGAGCCCCCGCAGGCCGCTGGGTGGCGGCAGAGAGCCGCTCAGGCTGCAGCAGCAGAAGAAGAAGCGTGGCGGGATGTAAACAGGAAGTGGACTTCTGACTGAAACAGGACGGGTTCTGTTCTAAAAGGTTCTGGACAAGCTGATGGAGGTTCGACTGCAGGAATCGGACCGTTAGAACCGGAACCAGAACCCGCTTAAAGGTCAGAACAGACCGAAACGAACCGAACCATCAGAGTTTAGACTGAGGTTCTGCTTCTTTTGTAGTTTTATTTAAAAGGTTCAGAGGTTCTGATCCGGAGATCCAGTTCATGATCGGTTTCGGAGCTCTCCAGTTTGGATCAGGGTCCGGTTCGGTTAGAGTTCCTCCTGTCCAAATAGATCAGAACCGGTATCCGTTTGCTTTTATCTTCCTGCAGAACCGCTTTCAGAACCAGTACAGAACCGGTGTTCTGACTATGAGTGCTACCTCGTCAGATTTTCCTACCGGATAGATCATAGACATAATATGATATATTCGGTAGGAATAGATCATATTATGGGTTAGGGTAGAGAGATTTAGGGCGGCCATCTTGGAGCGGTCCACCACTCCACTCAGCTTATGTGTTTAGCAGCACAATGACGTATCAGCGCATTTAATCGATCATAACACGCTTTTTGTTACTGGAAACCAAATTCAATCATCTATCAAAGCTACATTTATAAACAATTTTATTATTTAGTATGTTTTAATACATAGTTCAGCATATTTAAATATGCTTAGTGGCTATAACAATAGAATAGGATGGAATATTCTGATATTGATGAATGATGAGCAGATTACAAAGCACACAGCCGTTCATGATTTATTCAATAAATTATTTAGGAATATCAATACATATTTATATAACTATACAAACACAAATAAATACTGAATAATATATATTCCATCCATCCATTTTCTTGACACCCCTTGTCCCTCAGTGGGGTCAGGAGGTGCTGGTGCCTCTCCAGCTAACGTTCCGGGTGAAAGGCGGGGTCACCTGGACAGGTCACCAGTCTGTCGCAGTAATACATATTGGATACATGTTTATGTATGTATGTACATATACAGCCAACGAGTTCTACCTTCAGAGATTCAGCAGCTGAGATTGAGTCCAAACTCCGATGTGATTCATCCTGCAGTGAATCGTCTCTCTCTATAGATTCTCCCTCTTCTTTCTCACATCGTGTCTTTAGGAAACTTTCAAAACAAAAACGGAAGATTTGGGATGTATCTTACTAGTGAAAGAATTACATATAAATAATCTTTACCACCTGTGTAAACTTTGCTGGTGAATGTTATAACACATAATATAAGTTTTATAATATGTGTTATATTGTTTCATTTCTAATATAGACTCTTGTGTCAGATAATCTAAGTCAATGTTAGAGAATAATTAATTATTTTAGATTTACAGAATCTCAGTTATCCTTCATAGCGGCTGAACCCGTATTACACCGAGCACTGTAGCTAATATTAGCTGGTATCTCGCTGGTGGACATAAATACAGTAAAGTAATATTATAATCACAATATATACACAATAATATGTCCATCTTACTTGTGAAATGTTGTCTGTGGAGCCTCACATCAATAGTCCATCGATCAGAACAACAATATCCTCAGTGCTGAGGCATCTTCTGCTGTTTTGTTGAGCAAAGTAGGAGGGACGACCTCTCCAAGATGGCCGCCGTATTTCCTGCGCCGGAGCAGCCAAAGCGGGGTCTACTCTATATTATGTCTATGGGATAGATAGCTAAGTCTATCTATCCGTGCTGCGCGTCCAAAACTCCTACCGTCATGTTTACAAACAGAAACTACAGCGTGTTGTTAATGTTCAAGATATTGATAACATTATTTGAGTGACGGGACTGAAGTGGAAGCTTAGGAGTTATGCTCAGCTTAGCATTGGAACAATTTATATACACCACGAAACCACAAGATCACTTGCTTCCTGTAGCCTAACCGTTTATAATGAAAAGCTATAGATGTATGAACTAATCCTTTTACTAGAATATCCTACCAGTTAAAAATATTTTAAATAGAGGCGTTTGTAAGAATAAAGCAGTATCAGACAGGGGAAACTGGTTTTTATTGGAATTAAATTAAACAGACAAATACAGATCACCGCAACTCTTTTTTGCGCATTAATACGTTCGATTGCTTTGTTAACCGATTAAACCGTTAACAGCTGAAAAAAAGTGACAGACGGCACAGATATGGGAAGTGCGGAATCCTCGCCCACGCCGCCGGGCATGAGAAACTTCATCAAAACTTGGGACACGCTGTGGGGGCGTGGCCTCCGCCAGGTGTGGGTTGGGGGCGTGGCCTCCGCCAGGTGTGGGTTGGGGGCGTGGCCTCTGACTTTATTAATTTATGTTTCCACTCAAAATGAAAACGACAGAAGCAACAAAGCAAAAATCTCAATAAAAATCTGTATGAAAAGTTTTAAAAGTGAACAATAAATAAATCAATGAAGATTCTGACAAAAGATCGGAATATGGACCAGAACCGGACCAGAACCGAGTCAGCAGGTCACATGAAGTTGGTTGTTTTATCTGAATATAACCTTTTTGGTTCTGGATCAATAAAATCTGATCTCTGTCCATCAGGAGCTGCTGGTTCTGAATTAAGTTCTGACCCAGTTGGGTTTGGGTCAGCACAGCCGATTGGTGCTGGTCCAGTTCCTACAGGACTGAAGGAAGTGAAAATGGGTTGGTTTGGTTTTAGATGTGGGTCTAGAATCGGTCCTGAGTTCTGATTGGACCAGGCGTTCGGATTGGGCCAGAATCATGTCGGGTCAGGTACTGAAGCTCTGTCTCTGTGTTTTCAGGATCCAGATTCTCCCGGTCCACCAGGTGCTGGTTCTGATCCGGCAGTCTTTGTGGTGATGGCGGGTCGCGGACGTGGCCGCAGAACTCTGGGTTTGGACCCGGTCGGAACCAGTAGAGGCGACCCCCTGCCTCCGGCCGTGCAGCAGCCCACACCTGTGTTCCCGGTAAGCTCCGCCCCTTTCCTCTCACCTGACTCCTATCTTCAAGTGGTTCTGGTTCTGTTGGGCGGGTCCAACTCCAAACAAACCAGAATGAGGGCAGCAGTGCACTGTGGGAGCTGTAGTTGATGCTGTGCGGTTTCCCAGGTGATGGAGCAGAAGCCCCTCCCCCTGGCAGGTGGGGAGGAGTCAGAGTACCTGACGGCGCTGAAGCAGGACTTCAGGGCGGCCATGAGGAGTCAGCCATGTTTTATCCAGCCGGCCACCGCCCACAGAGGTCAGAACACACCAATCAGGAATCAGCAGCTGACTCACCAAGCTGTACTCTTATTCTGAAAGTCTCTCTCTACTTCCTGTCAGATGTGGAGCGATACTCGGATAAATATCACCTGAGTGACAAGATGGACGGCCTCACTGACTGGATCATAGGTGAGTTCACTTCAGTACGGAACAGTTTGGTTTGGTTCGGTTCTCGTCCGATGAACCTGACTCGGTTCAGACTTAGTTCAGAACCTCAAAGCAAACAGAACCCGTTTTCTAGACATCCCAGTCTGGACCCTGGTGTGTCCAACAGCTCCCCCTGCAGGACTGACTGGTTCCTATGAACCAGGTCCGATGAAGGAGCCAAAACCCGGTGGAACCAGCTGAGGTTCTGCTGCTTTTGTTTCAGACTGGAAGAGATTCCCCAAAGAGCTCCGGGTCCAAATCAGGAAACCCAGAGACGGTCAGTACTCTGACTCCATCTGACAGTAATCTGATTACCTGAGCCAGTGACAGCAGCTGCAGTTTGCTGTGTGTCCTCAGGGGCGGCGCTCAGCCACCACCCTGCTGCGCCGTTGGGACAGAAGAAGAAGAAGAAGAAGGTTGGCGAGAAAGAGGAGGTCCTGCTCAAACTGGAGGTGAGTGTCTGGACTGGGAACAGGTGGGGTGCGCTGCACACCGTGTGACCTTTTACCTTTGACCTCCAGACGCTGGAGAAGAAGGAGCAGCAGGAGAGTTCAGAGGAGGAGGGCGAGGAGCAGAAGGAGGAAGAGGCCGAGGCTGAGGAAGAGTATGATGAAGAGGAGTTTGAGGAGGTGAGGGAGGTCATGTGACCAGAGCTACTTCCTGCCAGAGCGCTAGCATGCTACCTACAGCCGCAAGTCGGCCATATTGAGAGATCCAGTCTGGCCAACAGCCAATCAGAAGCCTTCATTCACCTGCAACATCAACCAATTAAATTTAAATTTATTTCTGAAAAATAAACTTTTCACATGTTTATAATTATTTTATTATGACTGCATTATTGACATTTTGTGACGAACTAATGTGTGTGTGTGTGTGTGTGTGTGTGTGTGTGTGTGTGTGTGTGTGTGTGAAAGGAGACGGACTACATCATGTCGTACTTCGATAACGGCGAGGACTTCGGAGGAGACAGTGATGACAACATGGACGAGGCCGTCTACTAGAACTGGTTCTGGTTCCGACCCGACTGACCCGTTTTATCAAAGTGTTCTTAAAGTTTTTGTACAGAAACAGTTTTTATTGTTTTTTGCTGTTGAAAATAAACCAGTGTGATGTTTGTAATGGTTCTGACTCAATTGGATCCGTCTGGTTCTGACCCGGTAGAACCAACCATAGCGCCCCCTGCTGGCTCAACATGACTGCTGAAACCCACCAGAACCAAGGCAGGTCAGAACCTGAGACAGGAGTTCCTCCAGAACCGTCCAGAACCAAGACTTTGTTTGGGTCTGGCTAGACTGGATTGGTACCAGTACAGGATCTCCAGCTTTTTCTGACTGTTTCCTGAAGTTCTGGATGTTTCTTGGCCCGTTTGGTTCTGGTTCCAAAGACTGAAACCGTCCTGCTGCTTTCAGACAGAACCAGAACCTGGACCTGTTCCAGTCCCTCTGCTGCTGTGTGCGACCTTTGCCCTGGTTCTGGTCTGCAGGAAACCCGAGCCGCTGACTCAGAGGCCCAAACCGTCGGCCAATCAGACGCTGACTGGGGCGGTTCTGGTTCTGGGTGCCAGGTCAGCAGAAAGGGGAGAGGGTGGATGTGCAGCTCATGTCGGTTCTGAAGAACCCGCTCAACTCGGTTTAGCTCAGCGGCTTCTGCCCCTGAACCAGAACCAGGTTCTGGTTCTGTCTTTGTTTCTGTTGGGTTGTGGGTTCTGATGGAAACAGCTGTAAACAGGAGGTCCAGGTCCAGCTGAACCGGGTCAGAACAGTTTAATTGCAGGTTGATTGGCCTGGACCCGACCTGCTGTAGAACCAGAACCGACCCTCTGACGGTCCTGTCGTCCTTTTGTGGTTCTGAGAAGCTGAACCTGAGACCGGGACAGCTGGGACGTCTCTGCTAAAAATGTCCTGCTGTCCTCATGTCCAAACCGTCTGCTGAGACGCTCAGCTCTTACTGTGA
The DNA here is from genome assembly GCF_904066995.2 of Poecilia reticulata. Lineage (NCBI taxonomy): Eukaryota > Metazoa > Chordata > Actinopteri > Cyprinodontiformes > Poeciliidae > Poecilia > Poecilia reticulata. The sequence continues at coordinate 791,560 of NC_088845.1, read as the reverse complement.
AGGAGACAGGAAGTGTTTTATTGTGAAGGCCTGAGGTTCCTGTTTTGGGTCGGATGGATCAGAACAGAATCTGAGTTCTGGAAGAAAACTGATCAAGTTTAATGAATGAGTGAACCAATGAATGAGTGAACCAATGAATGAGTGAACCATCTGCTGCTGCCCACCCCTCCACCAGAAGTTTGTGTCAGTAGCTAAAGATCATTTATTTTCAATTTAGGTAAAATTTCAGTCACAAGAGAAGAAGAGCCAATCACTGCAGCCTTCACTGCTCCAACACCTGGATCAGGTGATGGACTCGCTGCCAGGCCCGTCAGCCGGTCCCGGTCCCGGTCCCGGTCCGTATCTAAAAGTTACAGCACGGCTCTGGAGGACCGACCCGTTGCCTTCTCCTGTCTGTCCCGATTCTTTATCTGCCATCTTTCTCTCCATCCTCTCAGCTGAATGACATGAATTTAGCATTAAGACTTAAAAACACATCAATCAAACCATATAAAAAATGAATCTCTAATTTAAATGATGTTCTTGTTGGATAACAGTTACTGACTGGACCCGGCATCTGATCTGACTTATGATGCATCACAACACCTGCAGCAGTGACGTGTGGTCAGGAAGGCAGGTGAGGCAGAGCCTCACCCGTCATCATGGAAAAACAGTCATAAAATCCTTTATATTGCTATTTTCACCCTGTGTTTGTTCTATAAAGTATCTATTTTTTACTTATCCTAACCAATTTTAATTAGTTTTTTCTTAAAAATCGCTGGATTTTCGCATTCAAATGCTCAGAAGCGAAGCCGGTGAGGCAGCAGCCTGTGGGCGGGGCTACGTATGTGGGCGGGGCTACATATGTGGGCGGGGCTAAGGCGCCACTAGAACTGCAGCAGTCCCAGAAGTTTATATGATCCCGAAGATTTTGGTTCATTCAAATGTCTCAATGACGTGGTGAATAATTATGAATGTAAAGCAGCTTTAAAGGGATCCATGACTAGTGGAACATGTTGGCCTAAATATGTTGTAATTTTCCTATTAACTAAGAAATCATATATTTTTCACCCATTGAGGTCGCCATTAAACACAGGAAGACGAACTTTACCCGAGTTCTTGTTCATCATGTTACTTACACACTGTGTCACTGTTGGCTGTAATAAAAAACTGAGGGGAATCTGGATAATTTGCCACATGAAAGCAAGGAGAGCGCAGAGCCGGAGCGGAAAACAACCTGATCTGAACCCTGAACATTTCTCTCCACAACACTTTGAGTCATTTATACCAGCAAAACTGACAAAGACTCTAATCCAGAGTTTCTCAACCTGTTTCTCAACCTCAAAGTCTAAACTGGTATTGTTGTGGATTTAAGGTGTAAAGTTTACCTTCGACCAAACGCCCCCCAAAGGCATCCCAGCGCCCCCCTTTTGTAAAAATGTCCGCCAGCGCCCCCTGCGGTTCTCTGAACGCCCCCTAGGGGGCGGTACCGCCCACGTTGAGAACCGCTACTCTAACAGGTGATGCTACCTTAGCAAGGTAAAATAAATGCCCTGCTGCCGCTGAGACAGGCAGAGCTGGACGCTTTTTGAGATGCTAACAGGAGCTATACGGCCTGCGGTACTAAATCCACCAATCTCACAGGACCAAGGCCACCCTAAACAGCTGGTACCGGACCGACACTGGACCCTGTATACAGCGCAGCTGATGCCGAACCGGAAACAGACACTGAGAGAAACATCAAAGACAAGCAGCGCTAACGGAGCTATTGGTGCCGGAAATGCTAACGGATCTGGATCACCGGTACTGAATGTGAAAAAACCACCAATAACAGCTGTTGCCTAACTGGACCCAGAGCTACAGACGTGCTTACCGGATCACACAGTGACCAGAGGAGGTGGTGAGTCTCATTCATGGCTTCATTATGAAGCTAAAGGCAGCAGCAGCTGCTACGGCCAACTCTTCCTCTGTTTGCTCCTCCTCTTCATCACCTCTTGTTATTTCTGGTTCTGATCCATTTCAACGCGCTCCGGGTCAAATGAAAAAGGCTAATAACGATACTCATCAGTGTTTTGGCTGAAGGAGCCAGGCAGATGGACCCATAGACATAATGTAAGACTAGACCCCACATTGGCTGCTCCGGCGCAGGAAATACGGCGGCCATCTTGGAGCGGTACTGCCTCTCATAGATATTAATATGGCGTTTACACGACAACAATCCAACAAAAACGGCACTTTTGTTCCGTTTTTGTTGGATCGTTTACACGATAACGTTCTAATTACAACTGTGTTACACAGTAACGGTGTAAGGCTCTCGCTGCGCCTGGTTGGTTCTTTGAAACTTTGAAAGTGCGCATGTGTTTTAAAAAAAAGTTGTACTTGAAGGCTTGTGGATTTGCGTGAGAAAACACGCATTGTGAGCGTCTGATTAGGGCGCATGCAGTTGGAAAAAGTGGGATAACTTTGCTGAGACACCTTCTTTGAGCTTTCACGGTGTCCGTAGCGGCCCGGACTGGAAGCTGTTTATTGTTTTGACCTTGGAATGGCCAACAGTCTGTTATTCCCATATCAATTTGAAACAACAGGAGTTCCCGCACGTCCCATGTCCGTGTCCTCTGTTACCTTTTTCAGCAGTTAAAACAGTTTAATCCGTCGCTAACAAGTCGTAACTTGTTTTTCCGAGCCGCCTTCAAACGCAACATGAAAGCTGAGATGCTCGCGCTGGGTTTACAGCTGTGAGGCAGGAAGGAGACCTGATGCTGCTGCTGCTGCTGCTGCAGATGCTGCTGCAGATGCTGCTGCTGCTGCAGGTGTGTTAGAATCATGGCAGCAAACCAGCAAAACGTAAATAACTGCACAGTTTTTTCCCCGAACTAACCGACTGTTGAGTAAAGCTGTTGTTCCAGCTGCACCGGTACCCCAGCTGGACCGGTACCGGTACCGGTCCAGCTGCCTTATGAACAGAAAGCATCTCTGTACATGAAGCTCCTGCTGCTGATTCCTGTCTGCAGGACAAACGTCCACATTTCCACTCAGAGCCTCTCTGGTCTGTAATCCGGCTGGAGGCTCTGCTGCTGCAGCAGGTCTGACCTGGAGGCTCTGCTGCTGCAGCAGGTCTGACCTGGAGGCTCTGCTGCTGCAGCAGGTCCGACCTGGAGGCTCTGCTGCTGCAGCAGGTCCGACCTGGAGGCTCTGCTGCTGCAGCAGGTCCGACCTGGAGGCTCTGCTGCTGCAGCAGGTCCGACCTGGAGGCTCTGCTGCTGCAGCAGGTCTGACCTGGAGGCTCTGCTGCTGCAGCAGGTCTGACCTGGAGGCTCTGCTGCTGCAGCAGGTCTGACTGCAGCACGGCTTCATACATCTGGGTTGTTTTGGCTCTGATCCTTTGCAGAACATGCAGCATCATGGAGTCCAGACAATAACGAGTCTGAGATTCAAATATATTCACGTCATTAATGTTTATTCAATGAATAGAAAATCTTTTAAAAATCTGATTATTTACAAAATATACATGATTTTAACTTCCTGTTACTGTAGAAAAAACAAAATATTTACAAACACGATTTCATAAACAGTCGACTCTGTCTTGTCATTATAAACACCCAGGTCACCTTTATGAACTGCTGAGTCACCTTTATGAACTGCTGAGTCACCTTTATGAACTGCTGAGTCACCTTTATGAACTGCTGAGTCACCTTTATGAACTGCTGAGTCATGTAAATAGTCAGTATAAAACAGATCTGAGTCGCTGATGGATCCGTTTTGGTCTTTCCAATCTGGTGTCTTTGTCCTCAGACTTAAAGGGACAGTGTCCTCCTGTCTGTCTTCAGAAGATCTGTTGACAGTGAACGGCATCTTCATCAACCTGAGGACCAGAAGAAGGTTAAAGGTCAGGCATCCATCATAGACCTCTGACTGCTCCCCACCAGACTGAGGGGCGTTCGGGTTCCTCACCTCGCTGTAGGCGGGCGGAGCGGGGTAGCACCCCTCAGGAGCAGTGATGAAGAGCCCCACGTCGTCGCCGTCGTAGTCATACAGCAGCGGCATGCGGGGGCCGTCCGCCCTCAGGTCCCGCCGGATGCTGCTGTAGCTGGGGGGGGCGGAGCCCCGGCTGCTCATGCTGCTGGTTCTGCTGCCGACGCCGCTGAACGGGATGGTGCCGATGACCAGAGGCAGCTCCAGCACCAGCTTCTCGCTGCCGGGGATGTGCAGGTAGACCTGGGGGTGGACAGGTGTGAGTAAACGGTGATGTCATCTGCATAGCCACTGAGTTCAGCCACGCTTCTTCTTCTGCTTCGGCACAGAAACGGGTACTGGCCAAACGTGGAGCCCTGAGGAACACCTGAGGCTTGTCTGGTTTCTGTCCAGACCACACTGTGGATGAACCCCTCCCTCTGTTCTGATGACATCACAGACGACTCACCATGAGGGCGTAGTCCACCTTGATGATGTCACAGCCGAGCAGAGTGGGCTTCAGCTTTGGGACCCGGAGGCTCCGCCCCTGCCACATGTCGCACATGCCGGACATGATGGCGTTCCCCCGGACCGCCGTCAGTTTTTGGCGCAGAATCTGTGAAGGAACCCAGAGTTGAGCCTGGCAGCAGAACCCCAGAGGTTCTGGGGCGGTTCTGACCTGGCCTCGCTCACCTTGGCGGTCCCGTTGACGCTGTAGGAGTGTCTGGCGATGATGGCGGCCTTCGGCACCACGATCCGAGAGCAGGTGTTCTCGAACTTGGCGTTGATGTTGATGTCCTCGCCCTCGCAGAAGCCCTTCCTGTCGATCTGAGCCGAGACCGACACCTGGCCGTCAGGGATGAACAGACAGGTGAGCCTCTTCTGCCGGGACGCCGCCGCCGGAGCCTGGAGCAGAGGTCAGGGTCAGAGGTCAGGGGGTAAGGAGAAAGATTGGGATTAAATTCAGGATGTGTGGCATGAACCACAGATTTAGTTTTCTATCTAATCTCTTGACTCAGATCTTGTTGGTTCTGGTTCTGGTTCTGTCTGTGCGGGTCGTACCAGCAGGTCGGGTTGGTTCACGTCCAGCGGCTCCTCCACTTCAAACTCTCGCTCGCACTGCAATGCATGCTGGGAAGGCCGCTGCAGCTCTGCTCTCACGTAGTACCGCACCGACCCAAACTTCCCTTTAAAGGACGAGACCAGGCGCCTGCAACAGAACCGTCAGAACCAAACAGAACCAGAGAAGTGGACCGGGTCAGAGACTCACCCGGGAGGAGGAAGCTCGAAGCCGAACTGGAAGTTGAAGGATTTCCCCGCAGGAAGCAGAAAGTAGCCGTCAGAATCTGGGGACACGGCGGACGTTAGGGGACGGAGACACTCGGAGACGCAGCTGTCCAGCAGCTTCCTCACCTGTATTCAGAACCGGGTCCAGTCGGACCTCATCCTCGTACTTCAGGTATTCCACCTCCTGGCTGCGGCGCCGGCTCTCTACGCGGGCGCAGCCGGCCGCCGTGACCCACAGACGCGTCAGCCTGCAGGGGGCGCTGGCCTCCAGCTGGACCGAGCCGGACACTTTGTCCCCGCTGCTGTAGACGGTTCTGGTCGGGTCAGAGAAGGTGACCCGGAACTCCCGGGGCTTGTTGGCTGAGGACAGAACCATGGCCAACCGGACTGAGGCGAGGAAGAGGAAGATGGAGGAAGAACAATCACAACTATCAGAACCAGACGGGTCGGTTTGTTTCTGCAGGACTCAGGCAGCTCAGCTTTATACCCGGGGTGGGGGGAGGTAGAGGAGGGGTGGGGCATTTGGGTGGGGGGGGGCAGCACGTGCCCCGTGTGTGTTCAGACCAAGCCTTCACAAACAGGGAGCTGTGATTGGTCAGCCCTCCCTTCAGCCAATCAGAGCTCAGAGATGCCGCATGGACAGAAGCTGGACCAAGGGGGCGGGGCCTGGGTGGTGGGGGGCAGGGGGGGGGGGCAGGAGAGTCATTAGGGTGAGAATAGAAACATCTACTGTAAACAACAACAGCTGCTGCCGCCCTGCATCAGAACCACACAGAACCACACAGAACCACACAGAACCATCAGAACCATCAGAATCACACAGAACCATCAGAACCAAACAGAACCATCAGAACCAAACAGAACCATCAGAACCAAACAGAACCATCAGAACCACACAGAAAAAACAGAACCATCAGAACCAAACAGAACCAAACAGAACCATCAGAACCACACAGAACCAAACAGAACCAAACAGAACCATCAGAACCAAACAGAACCATCAGAACCACACAGAACCAAACAGAACCATCAGAACCAAACAGAACCAAACAGAACCATCAGAACCAAACAGAACCATCAGAACCACACAGAACCAAACAGAACCATCAGAACCACACAGAACCAAACAGAACCATCAGAACCAAACAGAACCAAACAGAACCATCAGAACCAAACAGAACCATCAGAACCAAACAGAACCATCAGAACCAAGCAGAACCATCAGAACCAAGCAGAACCAAACAGAACCATCAGAACCAAACAGAACCATCAGAACCAAACAGAACCATCAGAACCAAACAGAACCATCAGAACCAAACAGAACCATCAGAACCAAACAGAACCATCAGAACCAAACAGAACCAAACAGAACCATCAGAACCAAACAGAACCATCAGAACCAAGCAGAACCAAGCAGAACCATCAGAACCATCAGAACCAAACAGAACCAAACAGAACCATCAGAGCCAAACAGAACCATCAGAACCAAACAGAACCATCAGAACCAAACAGAACCATCAGAACCAAACAGAACCAAACAGAACCATCAGAACCAAACAGAACCATCAGAACCAAACAGAACCAAACAGAACCATCAGAACCAAACAGAACCATCAGAGCCAAACAGAACCATCAGAACCAAACAGAACCAAACAGAACCATCAGAACCAAACAGAACCATCAGAACCAAACAGAACCAAACAGAACCATCAGAGCCAAACAGAACCATCAGAACCAAACAGAACCAAACAGAACCATCAGAACCAAACAGAACCATCAGAACCAAGCAGAACCATCAGAACCAAACAGAACCATCAGAACCAAACAGAACCATCAGAGCCAAACAGAACCATCAGAACCAAGCAGAACCAAACAGAACCAAACAGAACCAAACAGAACCATCAGAGCCAAACAGAACCATCAGAACCAAGCAGAACCAAACAGAACCAAACAGAACCAAACAGAACCATCAGAACCAAACAGAACCATCAGAGCCAAACAGAACCATCAGAACCAAACAGAACCATCAGAACCAAACAGAACCATCAGAACCAAACAGAACCAAACAGAACCATCAGAGCCAAACAGAACCATCAGAACCAAACAGAACCAAACAGAACCATCAGAACCAAACAGAACCATCAGAACCAAACAGAACCATCAGAACCAAACAGAACCAAACAGAACCATCAGAACCAAACAGAACCATCAGAGCCAAACAGAACCATCAGAACCAAACAGAACCAAACAGAACCAAACAGAACCATCAGAACCAAACAGAACCATCAGAACCAAACAGAACCATCAGAACCAAACAGAACCATCAGAACCAAACAGAACCAAACAGAACCATCAGAACCAAACAGAACCATCAGAACCAAGCAGAACCATCAGAACCAAACAGAACCAAACAGAACCATCAGAACCAAACAGAACCATCAGAGCCAAACAGAACCATCAGAACCAAGCAGAACCAAACAGAACCAAACAGAACCAAACAGAACCAAACAGAACCATCAGAACCAAACAGAACCATCAGAACCAAACAGAACCATCAGAGCCAAACAGAACCATCAGAACCAAACAGAACCATCAGAACCAAACAGAACCAAGCAGAACCAAACAGAACCAAACAGAACCAAACAGAACCATCAGAACCAAACAGAACCATCAGAACCACACAGAACCATCAGAACCACACAGAACCAAACAGAACCATCAGAACCAAACAGAACCAAACAGAACCATCAGAACCAAACAGAACCATCAGAACCAAACAGAACCATCAGAACCAAGCAGAACCATCAGAACCAAGCAGAACCAAACAGAACCATCAGAACCAAACAGAACCAAACAGAACCATCAGAACCAAACAGAACCATCAGAAGCAAACAGAACCATCAGAACCAAACAGAACCAAACAGAACCATCAGAACCAAACAGAACCATCAGAACCAAACAGAACCAAACAGAACCATCAGAACCAAACAGAACCATCAGAACCAAACAGAACCATCAGAACCAAACAGAACCAAACAGAACCATCAGAACCAAACAGAACCATCAGAACCAAACAGAACCATCAGAACCAACCAGAGCCATCAGAGCCAAACAGAACCATCAGAACCATCAGAACCAAACAGAACCATCAGAACCAAACAGAACCATCAGAACCAAACAGAACCAAACAGAACCATCAGAACCAAACAGAACCATCAGAGCCAAACAGAACCAAACAGAACCATCAGAACCAAACAGAACCATCAGAACCAAACAGAACCAACAGAACCATCAAACCAAACAAAACCAAACAGAACCATCACAACCAAACAGAACCATCAGAGCCCAACAGAACCCAACAGAACCATCAGAACCAAACAGAACCATCAGAACCAATCAGAACCAAACAGAACCATCAGAACCAAACAGAACCATCAGAACCAAACAAAATCAGAACCAAACAGAACCACAGAACCAACAGAACCATCAGAACCAAACAGAACCACAGAACCATCAGAACCAAGCAGAACCAAACAGAACCAAACAGAACCATCAGAACCAAACAGAACCATCAGAGCCAAACAGAACCATCAGAACCAACAGAACACAGAACACAAAACAGAACCAAACAGAACCATCAGAACCAAACAGAACCATCAGACCAAACAGAACCACAGAACCAAACAGAACCATCAGAACCAAACAGAACCATCAGAACCAAAAAAACAGAACCATCAGAACCAAACAGAACCAAACAGAAAAACCATCAGAACCAAACAGAACCATCAGAACCAAACAGAACCATCAGAACCAACAAGAACCAAACAGAACCATCAGAACCAAAAAAAAAAACAGAACCATCAGAACCAAAGAACCAACAGAACCAAAACAGAACCATCAGAACCAAAACAGAACCAAACAGAACCAAACAGAACCAAACAGAACCAACAGAACCACAGAACAGAACCACAGACCAGAACCAACAGAACCAAACAACAGAACCATCAGAACCAAACAGAACCAAACAGAACATCAGAACAAACAGAACCAAACAGAACCATCAGAACAAAACAGAACCAAACAGAACCATCAGAACCAAACAGAACCAAACAGAACCATCAGAACCAACAGAACATCAGAACCAAACAGAACCAAAACAGAACCATCAGAACAAACAGAACCATCAGACCAAACAAACCATCAGAACCAACAGAACCAAACAGAACCATCAAAGAACCAAACAGAACCAACAGAACCATCAGAACCAAACAGAACCATCAGAACCAAACAGAACACAGAACCAAACAGAACCATAACAAGAACCATCAGAACCAAACAGAACCAAACAGAACCAAACAGAACCAAACAGAACCATCAGAACCAAACAGAACCATCAGACCAAACAGAACCAAAAACAGAACCATCAGAACCCAAACAGAACCACAGAGCACAGAACCAAAAGAACCATCAGAACCAAACAGAACCATCAGAACCAAACAGAACCAAACAGAACCATCAGAACCAAACAGAACCATCAGAGCCAAACAGAACCACAGAACCAAAAACAGAACCATCAGAACCAAACAGAACCATCAGAACCAAAAAAAACAGAACCATCAGACCAAACAGAACCATCAGAACCAAACAGAACCAAACAGAACCATCAGAACCAAACAGAACCATCAGAACCAAGCAGAACCATCAGAACCAAACAGAACCAAACAGAACCATCAGAACCAAACAGAACCAAACAGAACCATCAGAACCAAACAGAACCAAACAGAACCATCAGAACCAAACAGAACCATCAGAACCAAACAGAACCAAACAGAACCATCAGAGCCAAACAGAACCATCAGAACCAAACAGAACCAAACAGAACCATCAGAACCAAACAGAACCATCAGAACCAAGCAGAACCATCAGAACCAAACAGAACCAAACAGAACCATCAGAACCAAACAGAACCAAACAGAACCATCAGAACCAAACAGAACCAAACAGAACCATCAGAACCAAACAGAACCATCAGAACCAAGCAGAACCATCAGAACCAAACAGAACCAAACAGAACCATCAGAACCAAACAGAACCAAACAGAACCATCAGAGCCAAACAGAACCATCAGAACCAAACAGAACCAAACAGAACCATCAGAACCAAACAGAACCATCAGAACCAAGCAGAACCATCAGAACCAAACAGAACCATCAGAGCCAAACAGAACCATCAGAAGCCAAACAGAACCATCAGAACCAACAGAACCAAACAGAACACAGAACCAACAGAACCAACAGCACCAAACAGAACCATCAGGCCCAAACAGAACCACCAAAACCCAGCCGTACCAAACAGAACCAAACAGAACCAAACAGAACCATCAGAACCAAACAGAACCATCAGAACCAAACAGAACCATCAGAACCAAACAGAACCATCAGAACCAAACAGAACCATCAGAACCAAACAGAACCAAACAGAACCATCAGAGCCAAACAGAACCATCAGAGCCAAACAGAACCAAACAGAACCATCAGAACCAAACAGAACCATCAGAACCAAACAGAACCAAACAGAACCATCAGAACCAAACAGAACCATCAGAGCCAAACAGAACCATCAGAACCAAACAGAACCAAACAGAACCATCAGAACCAAACAGAACCATCAGAACCAAACAGAACCATCAGAGCCAAACAGAACCATCAGAACCAAACAGAACCAAACAGAACCATCAGAACCAACAAAACCATCAGAACCAACAGAACCATCAGAACCAAACAGAACCAAACAGAACCATCAGAACCAAACAGAACCATCAGAGCCAAACAGAACCATCAGAACCAACAGAACCAAACAGAACCAACAGAACCAAACAGAACCAAACAGACCCAACAGAACCAAACAGAACCATCAGAGCCAAACAGAACCATCAGAACCAAACAGAACCATCAGAACCAAACAGAACCAAACAGAACCAACAGAACCAAACAGAACCAAACAGAACCAACAGAACCAAACAGAACCAACAGAACCAACAGAACCGACAGAACCAAACAGAACCAAACAGAACCAACAGAACCAACAGAACCAAACAGAACCAACAGAACCAAACAGAACCATCAGAACCAAACAGAACCATCAGAACCAAACAGAACCATCAGAACCAAGCAGAACCAAACAGAACCATCAGAACCAAACAGAACCATCAGAACCAAACAGAACCATCAGAAGCAAACAGAACCATCAGAACCAAACAGAACCAAACAGAACCATCAGAACCAAACAGAACCATCAGAACCAAACAGAACCAAACAGAACCATCAGAATCAAACAGAACCATCAGAACCAAACAGAACCATCAGAATCACACAGAACCATCAGAATCACACAGAACCATCAGAACCAAACAGAACCATCAGAACCAAACAGAACCATCAGAACCAAACAGAACCATCAGAACCAAACAGAACCATCAGAACCAAACAGAACCATCAGAACCAAACAGAACCAGCAGAGCCAAACAGAACCAAACAGAACCATCAGAACCAAACAGAACCATCAGAACCAAACAGAACCAAACAGAACCATCAGAACCAAACAGAACCATCAGAGCCAAACAGAACCATCAGAACCAAACAGAACCAAACAGAACCATCAGAACCATCAGAACCAAACAGAACCATCAGAACCAAACAGAACCATCAGAGCCAAACAGAACCATCAGAACCAAACAGAACCATCAGAACCAGAACCATCAGAACCATCAGAACCAAACAGAACCATCAGAGCCAAACAGAACCATCAGAGCCAAACAGAACCAAACAGAACCATCAGAACCAAACAGAACCATCAGAACCAAACAGAACCAAACAGAACCAACAGAACCGACAGAACCAAACAGAACCAAACAGAACCATCAGAACCAAACAGAACCATCAGAACCAAACAGAACCAACAGAACCAAACAGAACCAAACAGAACCATCAGAACCAAACAGAACCATCAGAACCAAACAGAACCAAACAGAACCATCAGAACCAAACAGAACCATCAGAACCAAACAGAACCAAACAGAACCATCAGAACCAAACAGAACCATCAGAACCAAACAGAACCAACAGAACCATCAGAACCAAACAGAACCATCAGAACCAAGCAGAACCATCAGAACCAAACAGAACCAAACAGAACCATCAGAACCAAACAGAACCATCAGAGCCAAACAGAACCATCAGAACCAAGCAGAACCAAACAGAACCAAACAGAACCATCAGAACCAAACAGAACCATCAGAGCCAAACAGAACCATCAGAACCAAACAGAACCATCAGAACCAAACAGAACCATCAGAACCAAACAGAACCATCAGAGCCAAACAGAACCAAACAGAACCATCAGAACCAAACAGAACCATCAGAACCAAACAGAACCAACAGAACCACAGAACCATCAGAACCAAACAGAACCATCAGAGCCAAACAGAACCATCAGAACCAAACAGAACCATCAGAACCAAACAGAACCAAACAGAACCATCAGAGCCAAACAGAACCATCAGAACCAAACAGAACCAAACAGAACCATCAGAACCAAACAGAACCATCAGAACCAAGCAGAACCATCAGAACCAAACAGAACCAAACAGAACCATCAGAACCAAACAGAACCAAACAGAACCATCAGAACCAAACAGAACCAAACAGAACCATCAGAACCAAACAGAACCATCAGAACCAAACAGAACCAAACAGAACCATCAGAGCCAAACAGAACCATCAGAACCAAACAGAACCAAACAGAACCATCAGAACCAAACAGAACCATCAGAACCAAGCAGAACCATCAGAACCAAACAGAACCAAACAGAACCATCAGAACCAAACAGAACCAAACAGAACCATCAGAACCATCAGAACCAAACAGAACCATCAGAACCAAGCAGAACCATCAGAACCAAACAGAACCAAACAGAACCATCAGAACCAAACAGAACCAAGCAGAACCAAACAGAACCAAACAGAACCATCAGAACCAAACAGAACCATCAGAGCCAAACAGAACCATCAGAACCAAACAGAACCATCAGAACCAAACAGAACCATCAGAACCAAACAGAACCAAACAGAACCATCAGAACCAAACAGAACCATCAGAACCAAACAGAACCATCAGAACCAAACAGAACCATCAGAACCAAACAGAACCATCAGAGCCAAACAGAACCAAACAGAACCATCAGAACCAAACAGAACCATCAGAACCAAACAACAGAACCATCAGAACCAAACAGAACCATCAGAGCCAAACAGAACCATCAGAACCAAACAGAACCATCAGAACCAAACAGAACCAAACAGAACCATCAGAGCCAAACAGAACCATCAGAACCAAACAGAACCAAACAGAACCATCAGAACCAAACAGAACCAACAGAACCAAGCCAGACCACAGAACCACGAACCACAGAACCAAAACAGAACCATCAGAACCAAACAGAACCAAACAGAACCATCAGAACCAAACAGAACCAAACAGAACCATCAGAACCAAACAGAACCATCAGAACCAAACAGAACCAAACAGAACCATCAGAGCCAAACAGAACCATCAGAACCAAACAGAACCAAACAGAACCATCAGAACCAAACAGAACCATCAGAACCAAGCAGAACCATACAAACAGAACCAAACAAACATCAGAACCAAACAGAACCAAACAGAACCATCAGAACCATCAGAACCAAACAGAACCATCAGAACCAAACAGAACCAAACAGAACCATCAGAGCCAAACAGAACCAACAGAACCAAACAGAACCAAACAGAACCATCAGAACCAAACAGAACCATCAGAACCAAGCAGAACCATCAGAACCAAACAGAACCAAACAGAACCATCAGAACCAAACAGAACCAAACAGAACCATCAGAACCAAACAGAACCAAACAGAACCATCAGAACCAATAAGTGTTTAATTTCAATAACGGCTCGTTTGCATGTCTGATTCTGTTTCGTTCTTACAAACACCTGTTAGAAATTCAGAAATCGTTATGATGCCACCTGCTCTATTCTGATGCAGCGTTTTAATGTCAGACATTCTGGTGAAATAATCACTGAGGTCAGAGGTCAGCCTGGACAGGTCTGTAGTTTACCAAGATATCCAAATGAAGGAATCTGGTGGTTTTACCAACGTTTTTGTCATTCATCAATATATTTTATACGTAAAGCTGCTAAGTGCCACTTAAACCTCGACACTTGAGAATGATTTCTAACTGCTATGTTTTTGTAGCGATTTATGAAAACACCAGCATAAATGTCTAGATGCACTAAATCAGTGTTTCTCAACCTGTTTCAGCCCAGCCCCCCCCCCAGCCTTTATCCAGCCCCCAGCCGTTATCCAGCCCCCTCCAGCCTTTATCTAGCCCCCTCCCCCCCAGACTTTATCCAGCCCCCCCTCCAGCCTTTATCTAGCCCCCCCCCCCCCAGACTTTATCCAGCCCCCCCTCCAGCCTTTATCTAGCCCCCCCTCCCCCCCAGCCGTTATCCAGCCCCCCTCCAGCCCTCATCCAGCCCCCTCCAGCCTTTACCAGCCCCCCCAGCCGTTATCCAGCCCCCTCCAGCCTTTATCCAGCCCCCCCAGCCGTTATCCAGCCCCCCCCTCCAGCCTTTATCTAGCCCCCCCTCCCCCCAGACTTTATCCAGCCCCCCCTCCAGCCTTTATCTAGCCCCCCTCCCCCCAGCCGTTATCCAGCCCCCTCCAGCCTTTATCCAGCCCCCCTCCAGCCTTTATCCAGCCCCCCAGCCGTTATCCAGCCCCCCCTCCAGCCTTTATCCAGCCCCCAGCCGTTATCCAGCCCCCCTCCAGCCTTTATCTAGCCCCCCTCCCCCCAGACTTTATCCAGCCCCCCTCCAGCCTTTATCTAGCCCCCCTCCCCCCAGCCGTTATCCAGCCCCCTCCAGCCTTTATCCAGCCCCCCCCAGCCGTTATCCAGCCCCCCTCCAGCCTTTATCCAGCCCCCCCCAGCCGTTATCCAGCCCCCCCTCCCTTTCTGTATTTATCATCAAATATAATTTCCCAGAGAACAAAAAAAAGTCATGAGAATAGAAATTATTTTCACAGGCGTCTAAAAAATAATGAACATTCAAGTTAAAATTGTAGGCCTAACAGCCCAATCAGAGTGGAAAATATTCTTATTTTGTTTTCTAGTTGTTAAATATTCCACAAAATGACCAGATAAAAGATGTTCAACATGCCAGTTTAAACTTTGAACTATTTGCAAACGACTGAGCTGCAACATTAAAACATGGATAGAACTGTAACTACATTAATCATAACTCTTCTTCTCTTCAGTGTTTCTGGTGGTGCAGCTCTGTGCTGCCTTCAGGAGAATGGGACATCAGAGTATCATCCATAAAACTTCACCCACATGGCATTTATTGTTCAAACCAGAGCTTTCAGTGGAAAAACTAAAGTTCCTTTTAATGCCATACAAATATGAGACAGAAACATGGATTATATCTTTATATAGACCTGTCTATTGATTATAGATTAATAGTTTTACTGGACAGAAATTACAAAGAACAAATCTGGTTCTTAATCAAATCCTAATGAGTCAAAGTGTCATGGAGTCATCAGCCTCATGACATTAACACTGACATGAAAAATAATATTGAAGAAATAAATATATCAAATCTAATTAAAAACATAAATAAGTGATCAGTTCTTTACTGTTATGGTCTAAGATATATTTATTCTCATTACTAGATATGGTCTCAACAAACCCATGGCACTTCAACAATATTATTTTACATTTTATCTGGAAATAGTGTCTGTTGATTCTTGCCATACATTCCTCTATTAATTATTGCTCGAAAGGTCTTGCCATAGGTCTTATTCCTCTGTATTTACTTTAGTTTCTTAGTTTATTCTTGCATTTGGTTCTTCATTCATTTCCATTTAGTTTCCTTTCATTAGTTTTATCCTCTCTTGGTTTATTGCTATGTCCACTTTAGTTTCTTTCCTGTTGCTACATTTATTTTATCGTTTATTCACCATCAGTAATCTTCACTCATCACCTGCTGCTCCGCCTAATCGTCATGTTTCACATCATGTGCTGATTTTTCACTGTTCAGCGTCGGATTCTCTGTTTTTATGCCATAATTCACATCTAGTTCGTCGCTCCGTTTTATGTTTTAAAAATTTTAATTGCATGATATCAATAACATGTTTGTTGAGGAATACCTGAAATATGAAGTGATGAAAACTTTTCATTACAAAGATATTGCAAAATGATGATCTCACCGGGTCCAAAAGGACCCACTTATGCATCAGAGGGTTAAAATCACCCAGACATCCATGATGTCACAGGTCACCATGGGGTCAGCAGAGGGAGAAAGGTTAACATTGGAATATCCACGGGACGAAGACCAACCACCAACAGTTGAATGTCCGAGTGCAGCCACGTCTCCTTAAAACGACATTCCCGGTATTCCTGCTGGCTCCTGGACAGTAAGGCTAATTCATCTATCTTATTAGCCATTGATCTAACGTTGCCCCTGGTAACGGAGGGGAGAAACGCCTCATAACTCATCTTCTCCATAAGCCTCTGTAACCCTAACCCTCTCATCACACGGACAGAGCCACGCCCCCTCCCTGACGAAGCCACGCCCCACATGACAGAGCCACGCCCCCACATGACGGAGCCACGCCCCACATGACAGAGCCACGCCCCCCACATGACGTACACTGGAAAACATGACAGAACTCAAAGCCATCTTGTAAATATTTTATTACTGCAGCAGGTGAACAACCAATCAGGAACCTCGTACACAGATGCCCCGCCCCTGCAACATGAAACCCGATCTACACCCAGACCAGAACCAACGACATCAACCAGATTACACATGTTGGCGCTGCTACGGTTTATGGGGGTGCTGAGACCAAACGTTGCCATGGAAACAGAGAAGGCAGTGAAGGAGGAGGCGCTGCTGTGGAAGAACGTGATTCCATGGAGATGAGCCGGAAAACCGACCCAGGAAGAGTTCCTTAAAAACTCCCAACATAAACAAAGCAGCATAAATAAACCACAGTCTGTAGGTCTGTACATCCAGCAGGTCAAAGGTCAGCAGGTTGACAGCTTCGGCCTCCACATTCACCCGGTCCGATTAATCAGAGGTCATCTGAGGTCGTCATCTTCTCAGCTTCTCATCATACCTGCAAAGGATGGAGACATGAGACAGATGGAGACGGACGATTTTAAATCGATTCATTGGTGATTTAAGCATCAGAAGAAACATCAGACCGAGAGAGAGAGGTCAAATAGTAAAACATCTAAAGCAAAGAAAAACTTCAGCAACTGCAGGAATAGGTAAACACATGAACAGCAGACAGGGACGGAACGGATACAGAAGAGGTAAATCGATTCTTGTTATTCTGTTCATGGGAGTAAATTAGAGTAAAGTAGAACAAGAGCAGAGCAACAAATAACAGTAGAATAACAGTGTTAGCTCAGATATAGCTTGGTGTTAGCTCAGCATTAGCTCAGCATTAGCTCAGCGTCAGCTCAGCGAAAACTCAGCGACGGCTCAGCGTTGTCTCAGTATTAGCTTAGTGTTAGCTCAGCGTTAGCTCAGCATTAGCTCAGCGATAGCTCAGATATAGCTTAGTGTTAGCTCAGCGTTAGCTCAGCATTAGCTCAGCGATAGCTCAGATATAGCTTAGTGTTAGCTCAGCGTTAGCTCAGCATTAGCTCAGCGATAGCTCAGATATAGCTTAGTGTTAGCTCAGCGTTAGCTCAGCATTAGCTCAGCGATAGCTCAGATATAGCTTAGTGTTAGCTCAGCATTAGCTCAGCGTTAGCTCAGATATAGCTCAGCGTTAGCTCAGTATTAGCTTAGTGTTAGCTCAGCGTTAGCTCAGCATTAGCTCAGCGATAGCTCAGATATAGCTTAGTGTTAGCTCAGCGTTAGCTCAGCATTAGCTCAGCGATAGCTCAGATATAGCTTAGTGTTAGCTCAGCGTTAGCTCAGCATTAGCTCAGAGATAGCTCAGATATAGCTTAGTGTTAGCTCACAAACGTTTCAGCTCTTACTGTCGGATTGCCTCTGGGATCTGCAGCCTGTCTGTGGGGACGAACTGCGACAGCTGCTCCAGGTTCTGAACGAAGCGAATCTTCCTGCTAAATTTGTCACTATGGAAAACATGAGGTCAGAGGTCACAGAAAGTTCTCTGATTATAGTGCCAAGATGGTAATTGACACGTTTTGGCTCACTGAAGATATTCTCAGTGTGTGTGTGGGGCCAGTCTGTGGGACCAGTGTGTTTGGGACCTGTGTGTGTGAGACCAGTGTGTGTGTGGGACCAGTGTGTGTGTGTGGGACCAGTCTGTGGGACCTGTGTGTGTGGGACCTGTGTGTGTGAGACCAGTGTGTGTGGGACCAGTGTGTGTGTGGGACCAGTGTGTGTGTGTGGGACCAGTCTGTGGGACCTGTGTGTGTGGGACCTGTGTGTGTGAGATGTGTGTGTGTGGGACCTGTGTGTGTGAGACGTGTGTGTGTGGGACCAGTGTGTGTGTGTGGCCAGTGTGTGTGTGGGACCAGTGTGTGGGACCAGTGTGTGTGTGTGGGACCAGTGTGTGTGTGTGGCCAATGTGTGTGTGGGACCAGTGTGTGTGGCCAGTGTGTGTGGCCAGTGTGTGTGTGGGACCAGTCTGTGGGACCAGTGTGTGGGACCAGTGTGTGTGTGTGGGACCAGTGTGTGTGTGTGGCCAATGTGTGTGTGGGACCAGTGTGTGTGGCCAGTGTGTGTGGCCAGTGTGTGTGTGGGACCAGTCTGTGGGACCAGTGTGTGTGTGTGGCCAGTGTGTGTGGGACCAATGTGTGTGTGGGACCAGTGTGTGTGGGACCAGTCTGTGGGACCAATGTGTGTGGGACCAGTGTGTGTGGCCAGTGTGTGTGGGACCCGTGTGTGTGGGACCAGTGTGTGTGTGGGACCAGTCTGTGGGACCAGTGTGTGGCCAGTGTGTGTGTGGGACCAGTCTGTGGGACCAGTGTGTGTGTGGGACCAGTCTGTGGGACCAGTGTGTGTGTGTGGCCAGTGTGTGTGGGACCAGTCTGTGGGACCAGTGTGTGTGGGACCAGTGTGTGTGGGACCAGTCTGTGGGACCAATGTGTGTGGGACCAGTGTGTGTGTGGGACCAGTCTGTGGGACCAATGTGTGTGGGACCAGTGTGTGCGCTGCAGACCTGATGAAGGGCTTGACCAGCGTGATCAGAGCCTTGATGTACCAGGCCGGATGCACCACCAGCAGGCCCTTCAGGTCCTTCCTCAACCTGCACAGAAACACCTGCTGAGCAGCTAGCCCCACCCGCCCGCACTGCCCTGCTACAGGAATCCATCCTACCTCCTGTCGATGGAGGTGTAGCACTGGTGGAGCCACTTGATGGCTGGCAGCTTGTTCCTGGGAGCCATGGCGCACAGGTAGACCAGCAGGTAGTTCTCTGAAACCATCAGGTCCAGCGTTCCCACGATGTACCTGCAGGGGAACGAGAGCCGGGTCACCTGTCCATCCAGGTGGGCTCCTGTCATGCGCTGCTCCGTGACTCCACACCCAAACATACCTGAACAGGTTCTCCATGACATACTCATAGTCCTCCACCGTGTTCTCCGGCAGGTAACAGGAAGTAAACAGAATTATGGCGTTCATCCCGTCTCCATAGTAACCTGCCAATGACAGGTAATTTCCCTTATTGTCGCCTTGAACACAGAAATTGATCTGATGCTTCAGGCTTGTACAGGTGTGTGACCTCTGACCTCCATGTGACAGGACCTGCAGGTATGGCTCCAGGACGCTCATGTTGACCTGGTACTCTTGTCCAGATATGGAGAACCGCCTCCACCGGCGGCCATGTTGGTCCACCTGGTCCAGGTCCATCAGACCCTCGCTGGGCTCCGCCACGCCCACGAACCGCCCCCGCCCCATCTCTGGCAGGTCGTCTGTCAGGAACAGGTCAGAGGTCAGCATCTGAGCAGCGGCTCCTTTAGCTCCGCCTCCCCGCCGCCTCACCTTCCCACTCCAGGTCGTGCACGCCGTCCGGCAGCGTCCCCGACTCGCTGCCGGACGGCGTCTCCAGCGCCTCCAGGTTGATGTCCAGCGACGGCGAGTCGTCCGGCGTCCCGGACAGCGCCGCCGCCGAAAAGCTGTCGCTGTTTGGGTCGCTGAGGGCCGGCGCCGTCAGCCGCTTCCTGGCTCCGCTCGACGGGGCCAGTCTGATGGGCGGGGCTAAAGAGAGGTTGGGATTGGGTTTGTTTAGGTTCGGTTCAATGGATTGGACCGGAACCAGAGACTCACCTGAGTCTGCAGCGCCTCCTGCTGGACCCTCAGTATCCTCCGGGAGCGGCCTGAAGACCGGGACAGAACAGAACAGCAGCAGAACCCGGGTCAGTAAGACCAGTGAAGGTTCTGGAGGGTTTGATGTGATAACGCCGGTTCTGGTTCTGCTGGAGGCGGGGCTTACCTGGGGAAGCCGTCGTCCAGCCACTCCTCCCTCAGCTCCATGTCCTGGATGCTGCCGTGCCGCGGGGTTTCCTCAGCCGCCCTGCAGGGGCTGAACACACACAGCGCGCAGCTGATGATGTCACAGAGAAAGCTCTCTGATTGGTCCATTTCCTAAGAAACAATCCAGTCTGATTGGATAACTGGGTCAACATGTTCAGAACCAGGCAGGTTCTACTGGTCCAGTAAATCCAGAACCAGAACCACAGAAAATAAAAGGCATGAAACCAGGAAGGAAGCAACATCTGAGTAACTGGACCTAAGCCGACCGGGCCGGACAGGACCGACCCAGTAACCCAGCTCACTGACCGACCTGACCTGGTCCAGCTGTCCCTCCATCTGTCCATCAAGGACATTTATCCCCAGAGGAACTGGTGTCCCCACATGAGGTCCACTGGACCACCAGTACCAGGACTCACTCCTGACCTGATGGTTCTGTGGAACCGGCCCAGTCCGGTTCTCCAGGCGAGAAGCTTTTCTGGCTCAGGTGAAACGTCACCCAGCAGGAACCGGCCCGACCGCTCGCACTGACACACCTGAGCAGGTGAGGAGGGCGGGGCCTATTGTTCCTGTGACGCCCAGCCAGGTGAGAGCTTCATGCTGCCTTCAGGGACGGCTGGGAAAAACCCACAGGTGTTAAGGGGGCGGGGCTTAACACCTGAGACAGCCAAAACAATGGAAACGAGTCAGTCAGAGGACAGGTGGACCTGGACTAGGTGCACCTGTCCTCATGTCCAGGTGTCCAGAGGACGAGTCGTCCTCAGGTGTGAGGGGAAACTGCTCTGGACCGTCAGGGACTTGTGGAGGATTTCACTGGACTGGAAAGGTTCTGCAGGTTCTGGAGGTTCTAGAGTCGAGGAAACAGTGACCCGACGCCTCTCTGACCCGATTCCCGGTTACCGGGTCAGAACCACAGTTCTGCTCGCGGTGTAAACCGGACCTGAACCAACCAGGAGCCGACTCCAAACAGTGACATCATCTACACCGACCCGGTCCTTCTGCTGACGACCAGAACCGGATCTCTCCTCAGCCCGGTCCTGCCTCTGAAGCAGAACCGGATCAGAACCGAGGCAGTAAAGCCTTTGCTGACAGACGGGAAGAACCGGCGCCGGACAGAAACACGACTTCCTCTGTGAGCAGGAACAGGAAGCAAACACACACACACACACCGAGGTTCTGCTGCGGTCCGGTCAGAACCGGGCTCACCTGTCCTCGGTGGTCCCGTCCATCTGCCTGGCGGGGGAGCTCATGATGTCACAGTGATGTCACGGCGTGTTCTGCTCTGCATGTATGACCGGCTGCCGGTGTGTGTGTGTGTGTGTGTGTGTGTTCCTCCTTCTCTCTCTCTCCTGTCTGACTCGCCCAGCAGGTCCGACTGCATCGCAGGGCAGAGCCGCTCTTTGATTGGTCCAGGCTCACCTGGTCGGTGCAGACAGGTGAGGTGGGGCGTCAGCTGGAGCTTCATTAACCAATCAGCAGGAGGCGCAGCAGGAGGAGCTGCAGGGTCCTAAAGCCTGCTGGCACCGGTTCCGTTCTCCAGCTGGGTCCGGAAACTTCCTGTTCAGATGTTCTGAACTTCCTGTTCAGATGTTCTGGTTCTGGTTGGATTCCAGACCCAGAACGTCCGGTCCAGAACATCAAGAGCAATGACCAGACAGAACCAGCACATGTTCTGGTCCGAAGGTTCTGGTTTCTGCTGCAGCTCAACCGGATCCTGGGCAGAACATTCTGCTGCAGTCCTGGTTGGTTCTGGTTCTGAAGCAGAGCTTTCACCTGATTGGTTCTTATCGGGTCAGGTGGTTCTGGGGCTCAAAGGTCAGCAGGTCGAGCTGCTGCAGATGGAAACAAATTCACTGGGAGAGAGGCCATTTCATAACTTCCTCTTTGTGTTTCACAATAAAAGCCTCCTCCCTGCCTCATTGTGAAACGTTCTGCGGTTCTGGACAGGAACAGGAAGTAGCTCTCACTGAGACACAACGTTCCTCCGCAGAACCCAGAAAGACCCGGTTCTGACTGGTGAACCGGCTCGTCTATTGAAACCAAACCGGCCAATCAGAGTGCAGATCTGGAGCTGCAGAGAAACTGATCCAATAAAAAGACGTTTCTCTGAGATGAGCCAAAACCAGAACCAAGGTTCTTCTCAGGTCAGAGGTCAAACAGAACCACCCACATACTGGCAGGCATTTATTGTGAAGGAACTGAATTCAGACTTTTATTGTGGCAGGTTTTCTTAGCCCTCGTTTAGAAATGGGGTCCAACTGACCCCTGACCCCTGATCATTTGCCTCAGTCGTCGCAGCACAGGGTTAAGGGCCAACCTGGCATGCTTTTATTGTTGTGACCAGAGTTGAACTTCCAGTCGTATTTGAATGAAACTTCCTGAAAAATAAACGTTTTAAAAACAAAAAATAAAGGCTTTTATTTTGAAGTTTCTTTAATTGCTGAAATAATGGCTTTTATTCTGGAGGTTTGGGATAGAACGTCTCTCCGCTGCTCTTTGGCTGATCCCGTAGGTTCTGTTGGACCCGCCAGATTGATGAGAGATTAAAAAGGTTCTTGTGTTCTGATGCTGCATCTCCATTTTCCAGAGATGTTGCCGTGGTAACAGAGCTGAGGTCAGAGGTCATCGAACTTGCTCCGCAGCTCCTCGACGGTGATGCGCGGCAGGCCGCCGTCCAGAGGGCAGCCGTCCACCAGGCTGTTCGTGGGCGTGGGCGGCACCGCCGGCTCCTCCTCCGCGTCTCCTAGGCAACCGGCGCCATCGCACTCCCTCAGGAAGTCCTGGACCAGGGGGAGGAGCTTCTTCCTGGACGCCACCGCGTTACCTGGCAACCATACACAGATGTTACGCACCTCAAGCCCCGCCCCCGCCCGGGGAGCCAGGTGAAGGCCTCACCTTGGTGGAACGCTGAGATCAGAGGGTGGAGGCAGGGGGCGGGGCTGAGGCCCAGGGCGGGGCTCTGGGCCCGCTGCAGGTAGCTGCTCACCTGGAGGAGAGGCTCCAGGTTGGTATGGCAGCCACAACTAGCAGAGACTACAACAGTACTGATGGAGAACTACAACTACCAGGTTCCCATAGTGATACCACCACATCAGTGGTACCTGACCTACCTGCTCCCTGCAGGTGCTGCTGTGGCTGAACACAGCAAGCTCTCTGATTGGCTCCTCTCTGTCAGTGAAGGAGATCGTCATCATAAGCAGCAAATCAAATCCAGACTTGTGACAGAAAGCTGAAAGCTCCTCCTCCAACTCGGCCGTCTGCAGCAGCTCCTGGAACACAAGGGACCCCTGCTGGCTACACACGGTACTGCTGCTGTGTACTGCAGGTGTGTCGTTCAGGTGTTACCTCCAGAGGGAGGTAGATGACAGGAATGGCGATGTTGAGACTTCCTGAAACGGCTTTCATGTCTTTTAACAGCATCTGCTCCATGTTCAGACCTGCAGACAGAACGCCGCTCTGAGTTCTAGCAGGCGCTGCAGTACCAGCCAACGCCGAGGCTCACCTGAGACGTCCAGCTTGGCCTTCTGCAGCTCCTGGAACAGAGCGCCCCTTGGTGGCAGAGAGGGGAACCGCGCCTCCAGCTCAGCAACGTAGCAGCTGTCTTTAGGAGTCACTTTACCTGCAGCGGCAGCCATATTGACGCAGTCCAGCACCACTGTGGCTGCTCTCACACACACACACACACACACACACACACACACAGTTCAGAACAGGTGCTAATCAGATAGAACCTCAGAATCTAGTCAGGCAGTTGTATCCAGGTGTGTGTGTGTGTGTGTGTATCCAGGTGTGTGTGTATCCAGGTGTGTGTGTGTGTGTGTATCCAGGTGTGTGTGTCCAGGTGTGTGTGTCCAGGTGTGTGTGCATCCAGGTGTGTGTGTGTGTGTGTATCCAGGTGTGTACCGTAGAGTAGGAGGGCGATTTGCTGGTCCAGGATCTGTGGAGCTTCCTTGATGATGCGTTCGGTTACCAAGGTAGCACAGGATCCCACCATCTCCACAGTAACAGGGCAGGTAGGGGAGGGTTTCCTCTCAGCCTGATGGTGGTCAAGCACCTCCACTACTGCCCCCTCCAGGTCAGCATCTGAACTGCAGGACAGAGAGGGTCAGAACAGCTGTGGAGGTGAGGCGTTCAGGGCCCTGCAGCTGCAGCACCTGCCGGGGTCATGATGAGTTCGTGGTCTCCAGGCAGAACCAGTCGACCCTTCTGCTGCTCACCTGGGCAGGACGTTGTGGTCCACCAGGCTGAGCCGCAGGCGGCCGGCGCGCCGCAGCGCCCGCAGATCCAGCTGGTCCCGGAACAGCAGCAGGTGTTGCGGCAGAGCAGCGCGGCGCAGCAGGAACACGATGTCGGACCGCAGCGCCAGGTCCGACTGCCGGATGTTCATCAGGGGCAGAACCAGCGAGTCGCCGCCTGCAGTCTGACACACACACACACACACACACACACACACACACACACACACACACACACACACACACAGCGTGACCTCGGCTCACTGAGGCCTGGCAGCTGATTGGGCGACTCCTCACCTTGAACAGGAAGTAGGCAAAGGCCATGGCCGACACCATGGAGTCCACATCACAGGCTTCGTTCCCCAGAACCACGTGGACATCTGGACCGGCCCGGTCCAGGTTCTCCTGCAGAACCGAGACGCAGCAGTCAGAACCAGGACCAGGCCGGAATCTGGTTCTGGTCTGGATGTGATCTCTGGGTTTTAGAAACTTCATGCTGTCTGAAGGTTCCGTTGAAGTGATTTCTTGGTTCTCCAGGTGTGGCTGACCGGACCGATCAGGTGATTGGTTGCATTTATTGGTGACTTATCAAAGGGACAGTTATCTTAGAGCAAACCACAGAAGAAGAATGAAACACTGAACTTACATAAGTAAAAAACAAAACAGAATCAAATGTTAAGACAAAATCTATCAAGATAAATAAAAACTGTAGTTTGACTTTATAACGTTTCTATGAAGTAAAATACTGCAAATCAACTTGTATTAATGTTATTTTTATGCGATACTCTGAATCCTGATGCAGCTCCAGGAAAACGTTCTGGTTTAAACCATGACCGGGACTTTTATTTTGAAAGTGACCTGTGTAGGCGGAAGTGACCCCGGCGTATCTGTTTATTTCAATAAATCAAACAAAAGCAGCCGCTGCGACCCGCTCCGGCTGCCGGTCCTGTTCAGCCAACCCCGAGCGGGACCGGGTCGGTCCCGGTTCCGGTACCTGCAGGGTCCGCCGGCAGCTCCGCAGAAACTCCTCCATCTGCAGCAGTTAGCCGTTAGCTTCCACACGACACCGCCCCGGTTCTGCTGAAGCGACCGAACCGAACCGAGCCGTTGACCTGGCGGCGGGTCCGAACCTCAGCGGGTAAACGGTTCGCTTCAGGAGGCGGCCGTTAGCACAGAACAGGGTGAAAGGTCAGGGCGGCTTCACTGACTCGCTCCAGGCTCGGAAAACAGAAACACTCAATCTGGAGAACTACTGGACCGACCCAGAACCCCTAGCTGCTCAGAACAGGAAGTCACCTCGCATTAATATTTGTCAGATAAAACATGTTCGAAACAAAGTGGTCAGAACCAGAACACAAAAGGTCAGAGGTCAGAACCATAAACATTAGATTCCTCCAGAGCCCAGGGATGAACACAACATTCATCACTGAAGTTTTCCCTCCGACAGACAAACCATAACTTTTCAAATAAGAATCTCCGTCCACTGAGAATTTACAAAGACTGCATATTTTAAACCAAAGAACATTATAGAATCTCCTGTAAAACTACCAACACCTGAAAACAGCAGAAACCTGCACTTCCCCCTGAAAACCTCCAGCAGCAGGAGTCATGGAGACGAGGCTTTCTGGAGGGACTGACTCCTAAAACTCTAAGCAAATGTTTAGAAAATACTTTTTAAATAGTTTTTAGACTTGATTATATGTTCAAATATTAGATAAAATTTATAGCATTTAAATAAGAAAATTTGGTTCCAAATTATATTCATGGTTCAATCAGCATAAGAGGAAATATCCTCTTATGTAGGATATTTCTATTGAAACTTAATACTCTAAGCTGAATTAAAATAAATTCTGTTTATATAGAAACAAATGAAAACAAGTCGATAGAATTTTATCAGATTTCTTTTTATTTGTTGGTCAGAAAAACCCACTCTACTCTAAAATCTGTTTGAGTTTCAAAGGATTAATTTACAACATATGAGCTAATATGAAATATTCAGACAGTGTATAAAAGTCACGGACTGATCAGAGGTCTATTTTCCAGCAGCACGTGAAGGCAGCGCTCTTTCCAGCAGGAACTCTGGGTAATGTAGTGCCAACTCCGCCCGCATTAATGGCTGAAATCAGACCGAAACTGAAGGATGAAACAGAGGAGACTATAAATCTGATCGTTAAACATGTTTCTAAATGGATGCTGGATCAGCCGGACCGGAACCAGAACTTAGTTCAGTTAAATTCATGATTTAATCAGACCGAAAAACTGATGAGGATAAAACCCTTTGTGGCCTGAAGGAGGCGCTAGCTACTAATACTGATGTCAATATTGATGGAACGACTCCTTCACAGAACCGCTCCATCAAGACCAGCAGCCCTTCAGAACCGACCCAGACCGACGAAACAGACCAAAACATCGGGTGTTTGACTCCACGTGTCTCCTGATGGCTGACCTCTGACCCCGGCCCCAGGTCTAGATCTTCTCCACATAGTTTCCGGGGAACATCCCCTCTTTGCCCCGCAGCCGGCCGAACCACCAACCCGACGGATCTACGAGACAGGAACCAGAGGAATGGGTCGGAACCACAGTTTCATATTTATTGCATAAAGTCAGAAGCTCAGCTGTTTGTTTTCTTGTTCGGCTCCAAACTTGACAGAGAAAATCTGTAAACTGAAGTTTTCAACTGGATTCAGTCTGATTTCCACCCCGTGAACCCAGTTATGTTCCAAAAATATTATACATACACAGCAAATATTTAATAAAATTCAACACAAATAAATTGCCATGTTTATTAAAACTTTATTTTTGTAGTCAAAACATTTTGCTTCTCTTTTTTTTTCTTTCATTTTTACAACAATAAACGTGGATTTTTTTTACCCGACTTGATTTCAGTAACAACATTAACCTGTTTGGAAATGTTCTTCAAATATTTCCACATTAATATCACAAACACTTTGATTTTAGTGTAAAAACATGAAAAGTATCATGAAATCCTGGCGGGTCTGAAAAGATGTCCAGTAATATGATTTAAATGTAAGAATTGATAAGTTAGTGTGTGGACGGGTTTTATCACTACATTCTGGCACAACCGGCCCTTTAAGAGCCTTCAGGCTCTGGATTTGGTCCAAAACGGAAATCAGTTCGACACCCTGACCGACTGATTCCACCTCAATGAGCCGCCATCCTGACCAGGTCTCTCTGGTCAGGAAGGCGTACCTGCAGACCGCCGGACCTGTTGGTGTCCGACCCAGCAGCCGGTTCTGGTTGTGTGGGGCTTGAAGCAGCAGAGGCTACCTGGCAGCTCGCCAGAACTATCAGAACCACAGAGTCGGTACCATCGGGTCCATGAACAGCTTTATGTAGAATCTACAGAACCACAGCGACTGGCTGTAGTTCACCCTGAGGCCTGTGGGGGCGCTAGAGGCAGCAATGACTTAATTACAACTCATAGCTACAAGTTACTGTTCACCTTATTCCTGGGAGGTTACCATGGAAACGACTACCATGGAAACTGCTCTGGATAATCTGCGGTTTTTATTCATTGTCAACATTAATCTCTGTTTCCGGTTATTGTGGAGAGAAAGTCCAGCTGCTAGTGGCTCCACTTTAAACCCTCAGCTTGAGCTTTAGCCTCCTGCTAGCTTTAGCCTCCTGCTAGCTTTAGCCTCCTGCTAGCTTTAGCCTCCTGCTAGCTTTAGCCTCCTGCTAGCTTTAGCCTCCTGCTGTTCACTTCACCTGCACTGAAACCCAAACCCAGACTCAGTGAGGTGGGATTCTAAGGCTTTGACTAGGCTCTGCCTTAAGCTCAACAAACTTGTGTCCCACCTCTGAGTAAAATGCAGCCAACCTCATTACTATGAAGATACTGAAGAGCTTCATGGCTTTTCTGATGACTCGACGCTTCGCCGTCTGAAGAAATGACGCTAATGATGCTAGCGTAGGAGCCACTTCTTCAAGTCATCCTCCCTGTAGTTAGCAGCTGATGTTCCGGCGTACAACAAAGCCTCAGACGAAAGATGTTAGCTGCTAGCCGTTAGCGAGTTGCTAGCATGCAAACAAATGGTTTGCAGTTGAAGTCATACCCGTAGTTCAAGCACAGCATTGTGGGGGCTAGAAACAACAGGACCTGATCATAGGTAACCATGTAAACCCGGCCCGGACCCGGTACCAGCGGTTCCACTGGACCTAGCCCGGTTGCAGCCGTACCTTCAGTGAGGATCTCGATGACGTCGTCGGAGTTGAAGCTCAGCTCGTCGGTGTCCTGGGCGTCGTAGGCGTACAGAGCTTTGCATTGGGGGGACCGAGGTTTGGGTTTAGGCCGACCCGCTCCCGGAGCCGGCTTCACCTCCTTGGAGAGGCGCCTGTGGAACCTGCAGGCCAGGAGTACCGACACATGTCACCACTGGGGGCAGCAGAGCAGCTACCTGGAGGTGACCTTTGACCGCTGAGGGTTCTGGACCTCACCCCGCCGCTCCCTGGTCAGGGACGTTCATGAAGCCCATGTCCTGGTTCTGGGGCGGCTGGTTGCTGGGCCGGCGCTGGTTCTGGAGGCGGGGCAAGGTGGGTTGATCCATGCTGGACTGCTGCCTTAGGGTGGACCCTCTGGAGGGGGCGGGGCCTCCTCTGGAAGCCCCGCCCCCTCTGCTGCGAGGCGCTGCAGCAGAAAATAGAAGAAGTGATGAACCAAAAACCATCAGAGAGATTCGGAGAGGTTCTGGTCCGGAGAGAGACCAGCTGGTACCTGAGTGGTTCTGGTATGTGGGCGGAGCCTGGCTGCCCATGTAGCGGCTCTTGCGGTTATCCTTCCGGGTCGGTCCTGCAGGTCAGACACAGGAAGTGATCGGGAGGAGACACGAAGGGTCTGTCATGTGGGATGAACTGGGTCAGAACTTACTGGAGTTCTTTGGGAGGCCCGGCCCGATGGAGACGTGCAGAACCTTACCACTGGGCTTCAGAACCACCTCATCTCCCTGGCCCGCCTGGAACTGGATCTGCCTGGACCCGGACGAGCTGAACAGATGGCGGCCCTTCTTCACCTTGAACTCCAGGCTGGATGAGAGGTTCAGTTCTGAACAAGTTCCGTTTGGGTTCTACTCAGGTTCAGGTGGGGTTCTGGTACTCACAGGTTGTTGAACTTCAGCGCCAGCTTGCGATCCGTGTTCTCCTGGTACCGCTTCACCAGCAGACTGAGGAACTCGGTCTTGAAGACGCTCTGCAGGACGCTGTCGTACTCGTCTTCATGGACAATGAAGAAGTCGTCCTGCAGAGTGCTGCCGGACAGACGGGCGGGCCAGAGCCATCAGAACCACGCTGGGCCCGGTGGCTCCCCCTCTGGTTCTGGTCACTTACCTGAGAGAGACTGACTGGATCCGGTTGAGCTGGATCTTCCTCTTCAGAACCTCTTGGATCTGACCCTTATCTGGACCTTGCTTCACTTTCTCTCGGCCAACCAGATACAGGAACTTTGGGGTCAGGATGAGGTCACGCTTCGTCGTCTGCAAAACAGCAGCGACAAAAACGGGTCGGAGAACATCCGGTTTCCAACAGCAGAACCTGGACAGAACCAGCACATCTGGACCACACAAGTCACACAAGAGGAGAACAAGAACGGACCCAACAGCAGTAATCAGGTCAAAGGTCATCTCTAAAGTCCATCACTCAACAGAGGGAACATTATTCCAGCAGATGACGCCCCGCAGGACACGACGCCCCGCAGGACACGACGCCCCGCAGGACACGACGCCCCGCAGGACACGACGCCCCGCAGGACACGACGCCCCGCAGGACACGACGCCCCGCAGGACACGACGCCCCGCAGGACACGACGCCCCGCAGGACACGACGCCCCGCAGGACACGACGCCCCGCAGGACACGACGCCCCGCAGGACACGACGCCCCGCAGGACATGACGCCCCGCAGGACATGACGCCCCGCAGGACATGACAGGAGATGAAGAACCTTCAGTTTTTGCTGTTGGTACCTTGAACCGTCGGTCGAACTTGACGACCACGTCAGCGAAGTCGATTCTCTCTCGGCGGCCCACAAACTGCCGGATCTCAGGGTGGTTGTCGGTTCCGATGTAGTCGCCCACAAAGTTCCTGTTGATGCTGTTCTTGCGGCGTTCCTTCTTGTTCAGCAGAATGTCTGAGGCTGGAAAAGAAGGATCTGTGAGGACCGAAGCCGGACCAGGACTCCCCTGTCTGACCTTCTGAACTCTGACCTTCCTCCCTCATCCTGACGTATTTGCGGACGGCGATGTGTTTGCGCCAGGCCTTCTGAATGACGCGGGCATAGCCGTTGAATTTCCTCTCGCGCATCTCCTCCAGCAGGAAGAGCTGCACAGACAGAGCAGAACCTTTTCGTTCTGCTGCAGAACCAGAACCAGAACCTCCCCAGGAACCGTTCCATGGACCTCCTGGGGTCTCTTACCGACTCCGGAGCTTTGATGAAGACCTTGGCTGTCCCCAGCTGGAACTGGTCCTGGTCCATGTTGACGGAGCGCAGCAGGTGCAGGACGCCCTGGCGCTGCTCGCCCCGCCACTCGGGCCAGGTCTCTCTGGTCAGGATGGCGTACCTGCAGACCGCCAGACCCGTTAGTGTCCGAGCCAGCGGCCGGTTCTGGTTGCGTGGGGCTTGAAGCAGAACCTGTGCAGGAACTTGTTGAAGACGCGGCGGTAAGCATATCCGGCCCGGCGGACCCGGATGTTCTCCCGCAGGCCCAGGTACTCCACCTGGTGCCGCACCCGGGTCTCCTCCCAGTCTCTGGGCCGCTTGGTCTCATTGGGTTTGATGCACCGGATGTAATGGGGCGTGCACTTCATCAGGGTCTGGACCAGACTGTTGGCCTGTTTCTGGAGGAGCGGAGGTCAAAGGTCAAGGTCCGGTCTGGTGTCTGGTCATCAGAACCTGCTCAGGTCCCAACTCACCTTGATCTTGCTGCTGGCCGTGGTCGGCCGGCCTCGTTTTTCCGCCTCCAGGTTCTCCGGGAACAGCGCTCTGATGAACGGACTGACCATGAACACATCACAGATTAAACTACCTCTTATTCTGAAGGGTCACAGCTTCCTGCACCACAGGTTAAAGTGACACTGACCAAGTTAGAGGACAGGAAGTTGATTTAAACATTAAAGGGTCAACAGCTGACAGAAGGTCAGATCTATTCAAACCCGGCAGGACAGAACCAAGACCTGCAGTTACAGCAGCTGTCCACCTGGAGGCGCTGTGGTCAGAAAGACGAGCTGAACTCACAACTCGCTGCTCTGCATCAACTCGATGATGTCACTGAAGAGGACGTCCCGGTTCCGCTCACAGAACCCGCCGACGTCATACGACACCTGAGAGAGAGAGGGATGGGTGAGCAACAGGTGAGGTCAGGTGAGGTCAGGTGGGGTCAGGTGAGGTCAGGTGAGGTCAGGTGAGGTCAGGTCAGGTGAGGCCAGGTGGGGTCAGGTGGGGTCAGGTGAGGTCAGGTGAGGTCAGGTGGGGTCAGGTCAGACCTTGCCAGCGTAGTGGTGGATGATGAAGCCGCGGTTCCAGCTGCTGAAATGCTCGTGCGTCCCGATTTGTCCCTGCAGCTTCTGCAGCAGCGTCTGGTCCGCCCCCTCTCCCTTGGCGTGCATCGTGGCGCAGACATCGTCCAGGACGCTCATCACCCCAGGAGGATTCTGGGAAATGACCAGACGGACGGAGGGAGTGACGCGTGGGAAGCTCCGCCCCCCGCCGGCCCGCGGGTCGGTCCACTCACCAGTTTGGACTCGATGAGGTCACAGACCACCTTGTTGTTGAAATACTCGATGGGGGTCCAACGGATGCCCTCCTGGACGTACTCCTCCTGCAGAACCAGAACCAGAACCGGGATCAGAACCAGAATCGGGCCCGGTTGTGCCCGGCTCTCCGGCTCACCTGCTCGGCCTTCAGCGTCAGCTCGATGAAGATCTGCTGCAGCTTCTCGTTCACAAAGTTGATGCAGAATTGCTCAAAACCGTTTTTCTGAAAGCAGAAGAAGAAGCAGCGCCTGGTTGAGCTGCTGATTTTCCAATAGAGGGAAAAGTTCTGTTACAGGATGAGCGTCGCAACCGCCGCTCCAAGAAAGTCTGACCGATGGCTGGTTCCTTCCCTACGGGAGCGACGGACAGCACAGCGCTGAGCTGCTGCTGCCATTCAGAATATTGTTCAACCGCTCAGCGTCACTCCGTCTGCTGGGAACATGATCCCAACACATTCCTGGCACTAGCGTTAGTTAGCGTTAGTTAGCATTAGTTAGCGTTAGCTAGCGTTAGCTAGCGTTAGTTAGCGTTAGTTAGTGTTAGTTAGTGTTAGTTAGCGTTAGCTAGCGTTAGCTAGCGTTAGTTAGCGTTAGCTAGCGTTAGTTAGCGTTAGTTAGTGTTAGTTAGCGTTAGTTAGCGTTAGTTAGCGTTAGCTAGCGTTAGCTAGCGTTAGCTAGCGTTAGTTAGCGTTAGCTAGCGTTAGTTAGCGTTACTTAGCGTTAGTTAGCGTTAGTTAGCGTTAGTTAGCGTTAGCTAGCGTTAGTTAGCGTTAGTTACCCTTTCATACCGTGGCTGGAACATTTGGGAACCGCTGGCTAATGGTCGGGGTCGGAGGGGGCGGGGTTCATTGTTCTTCCAGAACACCTGACGCATCCGGAACATTTGTCCCATGGGTTTACCTGGAAGATCTCGAAGCCGTAGATGTCCAGGACTCCGATATTGAGCTCCTCCGTCTCCTTCTGCATGGCCTTGTTCACGCACTGAGACACAGGAGACACCAGCTGAGACGGACAGGGACAACCAGGGACGGGGACGGACGCTGGGACTCACGTCCACCAGGTAGTCAAAGAGGCGGGTGTAGAGCGCTTTGGACAGGGCGTCCCTGGAGAAGCAGGCCTGCTCCGTGTTCAGGGTGACGGAGATGGACTCGGTCTTGCCGCCCCACTTGCTGTCCATGACCCGGCTGGTGAGCTTGTTGCAGAGTCCGTCCTGAGGGATTCCCAGCAGGAAGGACGGGAACGCCAGGACTGTAGGGGACAGAGAAACGGCAAAATGAGAGCAAACTGAGGACAGGAGAATCCGGGTTCTGCTGGGTTCTACTTGGTTCCATGTGGTTGTGTTGGGCCGCCTACAGTCCTGGCTCTCCACCACGGCGTAGTTATTCTCCTCCCGGAAGCCGATGTTCCCCAGGTGCAGAATTCCTGCGACCAGCTGCAGAACTGAGTCCTGATCGTCCAGAGACAGACCCACGACGGACATGGCGGCCTGGGGACAGAGGGACGGTTACCCTGGAGACGGGGAGACAGACTTGGGGACGGAGGGGCCATGTGGTTACCATGGTATCTGAGAAGTCCTTCCTGTCATCCATGTCCTCCACCGTGTACGTTCCTGACTGGTTCAGGTATAAGTAGTAGTCCGGGGTCGTGACCCCCAGGTTCTCCCTCTGCTCCCCGCTGGCTCCGCCCAGAAGCTGACATCATCACAGGGAGACAGATAAACGCCCCTGTGTCCCAGTTCACCGAAGCCCCGCACCAGTAAGTACCTGGTAGTAGATGTGGAAGTTCCTCTCTCCGGGGTTCTGGGAGACGACTCGGCTTTTCTCCAGCAGGAAGTTGGAGATTTTCCCTCCGTCTGGAGCTCCGCCCCGGCTGAACTGGATCTCAAAGTACTTTCCCTGGACAGACAAGAGGCCTGCTGGTGGTACTGCTAAAGCGTAGCACTGCCGTGTAGCAGCATGGTACTCACAAATCTGCTGGAGTTGTTGTTGCGGACCGTCTTTGCGTTACCAAAAGCCTCCAGCAGGGGGTTGGACTGCAGGATGATGTCTTTGACCCGCTGAGCAGAGACAAGCAAACATGGTTGCCATGGTAACGGCCTGCCTAAACAGCAGCAACGGAGACCCAGACCGTTTCCTCCGGGTCCCTGACTGACCGTCCAGATCGATTCCAGACTCAAAAGGTTTTGTGAAAATGATAAAATGGTCGGAACGCCGACTCGGCGCTGCTGTCAGTAAATGAGTAACGATCAGGATGAACCATCTTTGGTTGAGTTATGTTTCCTGTTTGTGCTGCACCAAAGTAAACTTCTAAACATCTTCCGTCTGGACGCCATACCTGCCTCTAGTGACTGTAACCATGGCAACAGCAGGACACACCTGGACTTTCTCTCCTCCTCCGGACACTTTGGAGACGTAGCTCATGATGTACTTGGCAGCGACGGTTTTCCCAGCTCCGCTCTCGCCGCTGAGGAGACAGGAAGTAGTTTCACACTCGGCCGTCTCTCCGGTTGGAGCCGTGCGAGAGGCTCCGCCCACCTGATGATGACACACTGGTTCTCGCTGTCGATCATCATGTTCCGGTACATGCAGTCGGCCAGAGCGTAGATGTGGGGCGGGTTCTCGTACTGCGCCTGAGGACAGGGGGGTTAGAGGCGTCCTGTCTGTCTCCGTGTCTCTAAATGTCTCCGTGTCTCTAAATGTCTCCGTGTCTCTAACTGTCTCCGTGTCTCTAAATGTCTCCATGTCTCTAAATGTCTCCATGTCTCTAAATGTCTCCATGTCTCCGTGTCTCTAAATGTCTCCGTGTCTCTAAATGTCTCCGTGTCTCTAACTGTCTCCGTGTCTCTAAATGTCTCCATGTCTCTAAATGTCTCCATGTCTCTAAATGTCTCCATGTCTCTAAATGTCTCTAAATGTCTCCGTGTCTCTAACTGTCTCCATGTCTCTAAATGTCTCCATGTCTCTAAATGTCTCCATGTCTCTAAATGTCTCCTTGTCTCTAAATGTCTCCATGCCTCTAAATGTCTCCGTGTCTCTAAATGTCTCCGTGTCTCTAAATGTCTCCGTGTCTCTAAATGTCTCCATGTCTCTAAATGTCTCCATGTCTCTAAATGTCTCCTTGTCTCTAAATGTCTCCATGTCTCTAAATGTCTCCATGTCTCTAAATGTCTCTAAATGTCTCCATGTCTCTAAATGTCTCCATGTCTCTAAATGTCTCCATGTCTCTAAATGTCTCCATGTCTCTAAATGTCTCCGTGTCTCTAAATGTCTCCATGTCTCTAAATGTCTCCGTGTCTCTAACTGTCTCCGTGTCTCTAAATGTCTCCATGTCTCTAAATGTCTCCATGTCTCTAAATGTCTCCATGTCTCTAACTGTCTCCATGTCTCTAAATGTCTCCGTGTCTCTAACTGTCTCCGTGTCTCTAACTGTCTCCGTGTCTCTAAATGTCTCCATGTCTCTAACTGTCTCCGTGTCTCTAAATGTCTCCATGTCTCTAAATGTCTCCATGTCTCTAAATGTCTCCATGTCTCTAACTGTCTCCATGTCTCTAAATGTCTCCGTGTCTCTAAATGTCTCCATGTCTCTAACTGTCTCCATGTCTCTAACTGTCTCCGTGTCTCTAACTGTCTCCGTGTCTCTAAATGTCTCCATGTCTCTAAATGTCTCCATGTCTCTAAATGTCTCCATGTCTCTAACTGTCTCCATGTCTCTAAATGTCTCCGTGTCTCTAAATGTCTCCATGTCTCTAAATGTCTCCTTGTCTCTAACTGTCTCCATGTCTCTAAATGTCTCCATGTCTCTAAATGTCTCCGTGTCTCTAAATGTCTCCATGTCTCTAAATGTCTCCATGTCTCTAAATGTCTCCATGTCTCTAAATGTCTCCATGTCTCTAAATGTCTCCGTGTCTCTAACTGTCTCCATGTCTCTAAATGTCTCCGTGTCTCTAAATGTCTCCTTGTCTCTAACTGTCTCCATGTCTCTAAATGTCTCCATGTCTCTAAATGTCTCCGTGTCTCTAAATGTCTCCGTGTCTCTAAATGTCTCCATGTCTCTAAATGTCTCCATGTCTCCGTCTCTCACCGCTCCCTGGTACATCTCCACCTCTCTCTCTGTGAAGTATGGCAGCTGTTTGAACGGGTTCACTGAGATCAGAACCGGCCCGATGTAAGTCTGACACAGCTGGGTCAAGGAGCTCAACCAGAACCTTGTGTGTGTGTGTGTGTGTGTGTGTGTGTGTGTGTGTGTGTGTGTGTGTGTGTGTGTGTGTGGACGGAGGATACGAAGATGTAGTCGTCCATGTATCTCTTCTTCAGGTTGTCGGTGATGGCGTCCTCGTTGATCTTGGACAGCAGAACCATGTCGTCCACTCCGCTCACCTTCACGTTCTGGGCCTGCCAGTGGTACCGCTCCTTGCTGCCCTGGGGGGGTCAAAGGTCAGCAAAACTTTACCAGGAATGCAGAGGAGGGCGCCATTAGCTTCACCAACCTGGAGGTGCTAATCATAAACTTTAGCAGTGCTAACACCAACACAGCATGTAGGGGAAGCTAATGCTAACGCTAACGCTGACCTGAACCGTGATGCCACCATGTGGACCTGGTGATGCCGAGACTCAGGATTTCATTTTGTCTGGAGGACAGAAATGTCCAGAGATCAAGGAGCTGAAGGTTCTGGTGCCGAGCGGCCCAAGCAGCGGGTTCAGCAGCATCAACAAGCTCCTCCCACCTGAGGCTGACTGATGATGTCACCAATAAGAAACCTGGTGCTTCCAGAGGATCTAGACTCTGATTGGCTGAGAGTCACATGGACAGGTTCGGTTTTCTATTCCTCTGCATCGTTGCTGTCACCCGTTTCCATGGAGACGAGCCAGAACCGTCACTCTCTGATTGGCTGCTTTAGTAAGTAAAGTGTGACGTCACCGGCCCCGCCCACCGCGGGGCCTCAGACGTCCCCAGGGCCCCGCAGGCTGCAGACGCATCCCTGCTGCATTCCAGCGTCCTGCGAGGACATGCAGAGCTGCTGTGTGTGTGTGTGAGGTTAAGCAGGAAACGTGAAGCCTGATTGTTTTACTCTCCAGGTAAACCATCATGTTTACAGCAAATGAACCTGGCCGATAAGCCACGCCCACCGCCTGCCAGCTGCTCTCTGATTGGTCGGTTTGGATATAAAACAATTCAAACTGTGAACATATTTTATTCAGCCCAGAGTTTGATATGAATTATTTAAAATCCAGTTGTTTTCCAGAGCCAACAGAATAATCTGTTTTCTGGAAGTTGGTTTGGTTCTGATCAGGGATCAGTTCATCCAAGCCAACTGGACTCAGAACCAGAACTTCGGTGAGGTTCTGTTTTCCTGGATCTGCCTGAGGTCCGTGAACTCACCATGTTTCTGCTTCTCCACTTCCTGCTTCAGATCAGAGTTGAGAAATCTGGGTCCAGAGGGATCCGGCTGGACCTTGGGGGTCCAGGTGGTTTCAGGTGGAACCAGGCAGGACTTGGACCGGCTCGCTGCGGGTCGGAACCCTCCGGTTCGGTTCGGTTCGGTTCAGTTCCCTCTCAGCATGCCGCCTCCTCCCGCGGTCCGCAGTTTCTTCCTTCAGTCTTCAGATTCTCTGCAGGTGTGGACAGGTAGGCTCCGCCCCTTCCAGCCCCGGGGAACTCTGGGTAATTGAGTCTCAGCGTTTTGGCGCTCTGCTGCCACCCGGTGGTCCAAACCGGAAGAGCAGCAACAGGAACCAGAACCGTCAGAGTTCGGCTCTGGATGGAGAATCACTTCCTGAGTCAGAACCACCAGAACCAGGAGCCTGGACCTGAACGGTGCTGGTTCTGCTTGATCCATTAACAACCGGGTCACATCAGAATCGGGTTGCGGCTCGAGTAGAGCAGGCAGCGATTTATAATCAGAACCAGAACGAAGCCCAGCGATCTGATGGATCGGGGCTCATGGAACCAGAACCGGTCCTTTTGGGTCCATCAGCTGCGGGTCAGTCTGAACCCAGCATACCTGAACAGGTGAGGCTGAGAAGGAAACGACCTTATATGGGCATTCCAATGAGGAAGGGGTGGAGCCACTTCCCTAACGATGCGTTGCTATGGAAACCTTTATTCTGCTAAGCCGGTTACTAACAGAACCGACACCAGAACCGTTTGCTCAGAGTCATGAACCGGATCAGTGCTTTGATTCTCTTCTGCAGTTCAGATGATTCATTCATGAACTGATCCAGTTCATGAATGAATCATTTCCTCCATCCAGCCGAGACTGTAGGAAGTTCATTCACTCTGGAGGTCAGAGGTCACCTGGTGCAGGTGCGTCCAGGTGAATCAGGACGCGGCAGCGCTGCAGGTGGACACCGGCTGCTTTTATTGACGTTCATACCTGGAAAACCACCTGCTCACATTTCACAGTTCAACTAAAACTGGGCTGCTCTGTGATTGGCTAAGAGTCCTGCTGAACAGCCAATGAGGAGTCTCTGCCCAAATATGGAAACAAGGAGGAAAGAAAACTTCTAAAGGAAACACAAACAAAAATCTGAAACAACAGAAGACGAAGGAGCGTGGCCGAGGTCACATGATGCCGGGGTCACACGGGGTCACATGATGCCGTTGGTGAGGTACTGGAAGCCGTCGTACAGCTTGGTGGTGAGCGAGCGCATGGAGCCGTCCACCAGCTGGTCCACCAGCAGCTGCAGCTGCTCCTCCGTCAGGCTCATGTGGAAACGCTCCTTCAGGCCCCGCATGGTGCTGGAGCCGTGGAAGCAGGGCAGCTGGGAGCCTGGGGGGCAGAGGGGGGCACGGGCGGTCAGTCAGCGGCCAGAGGGGGGCGCTGTGGGCAGGACTCTCACTCACCTTGCTGCATGATCTCCACTATCTGCAGAACCCGGTCCATGTGCTTCCTGGCTGCAATCAGACCCTGAAGCATCAGCATCCTGTAGTAGTTAAACATGTCTCCGTCTGGACCGTCCATCACCTGCCAGGCGACGCACAGGGTTTACAAAACACCAAAACCAGCTCCTCCTTTCAGGTAAGACCCAGGGTGAATTTAACCCTCAGCTTTAACAAACTTCATCTCGTCTTCCTGAATGAAGCTGGAAACCTTGTAAACAAGAAATGGGTCTTAACCTGAACTCCACCCAGAACCAGAACCAGAACCAGAACCAGAACCAGAACCAGAACCAGAACCAGAACCAACCCACCTCCACGAACTCTGCGGTGAGCTTGAAGGCGGACGTCTCGAAGCCGAGGTTCCTGGGCGAGCTGGACAGGATGAAGCCGAAGTCGATGTGGATGATGTGTCCGTCGGCGTCCAGCAGGATGTTCCCGTTGTGCCTGGGGGGGGGGGGGGGGGGGGCAGCGTCAGCAGGGCGGGGTGACGCCAGGAGCATCTGGGGGCGGGGCCTCACCTGTCCTTGACCTGCAGCAGGTAGCAGATGAGGCTGTAGCCAGCGCAGCTGCGAACAAAGTTCCTCTGGGCGGACAGGAAGTTCTCGGTGGTGGGGGCGCCGTGCTCCTGCAGGAAGTAGTCCAGCAGCGACAGCTGGCTCTGCTTCTTCACCTGGTGGATGGACACGGCGTTGACCACCGGCTCGATCATCCCACTGTCCGCCGACAGAACCACGATCTTGTAGGGCCGGATCCACAGCGGCACGCGCTCCTGCTCCCAGATCGACTGGGGAACAGAGAGATGCATGATGGGAAGGAAACCGGCGTGAGCTTCAGCTAATCAGCCTCCAGATGGTTAATGTTCAGTAACGATGTCATGATGTGAAGTTAAATCTGCCCTCACTGTTCCTTCAGAATGGTGCTGGCTCTGGCAGCACCAGGTCAAAGGTCAACACCAGCCATCAATTAGCAGGCATTTAAAGAGCAAATCGCCTTTAAGACGTCCATCTTAACATGCTAAATGAAATGCTGGCTACAGGCCTGCAGGACGGACGGCCAGTCGGTGACATCATGGCGTTACCTTGAGCTGCTGCAGCACCTGGAAGGCCAGCAGCTCCTG
The DNA here is from genome assembly GCF_904066995.2 of Poecilia reticulata. Lineage (NCBI taxonomy): Eukaryota > Metazoa > Chordata > Actinopteri > Cyprinodontiformes > Poeciliidae > Poecilia > Poecilia reticulata. The sequence continues at coordinate 750,796 of NC_088845.1, read as the reverse complement.
TCGCAGGTCGTCTCCACACTTGACGATAACGGACAGCAGCCTCCAGGTGGGGAAGTGTCCATAAGGCGAGCCCTCCCTGATCCTCCTGGGGGACGGAGACAGAGACAGAGACAGAGACAGAGACGGAGACAGAGACAGAGACAGAGACGGAGACAGAGACAGAGACGGCTCAGCACTGGGCCGGATGGCCCGGCGGTCCGGACACGGGGATTAGCCTACCGGACTTTCTCCTCCCAGGGCTCCTTGAGGGCCACGGCAGACGGGTCCTCCGGGTCCCGCCTGAAGGTGGTGGGGGCCTGCGCCAGCTGCTCCGATAGGCGCCGCCTGGAATCAGAGGGGCCTGGGTCAGAGGTCGTCTGGACGGCCAGAGCGTGTCGGAACGTGTCCTGACCTGATGTCCCCGGCGGCGATGAAGACGGGCTCCTTGCTGTCCAGGCTGGTGATGCTGTCCACCGAAAACTGGCTGATGTTATCGCAGCTGTTGGCGTGGCCTTCTGGGAGCTGGGGGTTCGAACGGTCGGAGCACCGCCAGGTTCAACGTTAGTAGCTTTACTAGAAAATTCCTGAAGAAACTTAAATGGGGCCTGCAGAAGTGTGGCCATCACTTTGGACCCAGCGTTTTAGCTACAGCCAGCTGGACTGAGCAGGTCTGACATGGTCCGTCACGCTGTGCTGACCCGCTTCACCTCTGCACTACAAAGCTGGACCTCAGAGCAGTTCAGTCCCAGACTGACGACGATGAGCTTCACATGTGGTTCTCACTCACGGTCCGAAATAAAAAACATAACGACGATAATTGTTTATTTCTCTAAATCTTTCATACTAAGGATTTTAATTCACACTCAAAAATTCAGAGAAATAATTTTATCTAAACAAAATGTGAATAGTCACAGGAAATATGTATTCTTCCCACAATGCATTGTGAGACCTGCCTCTGCGCCTGTTTGTGAGACTACTCTACCTCTCTGGCCCGTTGCTATGGTAACCAATTATCCGCACTGGGCTGGCTGTGGAGACAGAGTTTCTATACTTGGGAGACACCCAGCGTCAGTCTCAGGGACCCTGACAAAAAACCACAAGCCCTAGAGAAATGTTGAAAACATTTTACGGGAGCAGGCATGTGCATCTATGTCACGACCGACTTTCAGACCAATAGGCCGATATTTGTGCCTGTGAGGGGGAGTTAAAAAGAGTTTAGGAGTCAGAAATCCACAGGCCTGTGTGTGTGTTTCAGAGAGAAAGATTAGTGATTCTGTGAGACTCTCAGCCTCAAATTTTCTCGTTTCTCTTAATTTATGTCGTCATTTTAACTCAGAATCCCACTAAAAGTAACAGCTGCCTTCTCGGCATCAAGCTGAACGTTTTGATACCATTTTTGTGGGGGAGCACGCAGCGGTTCGGGCCGCATTAACGGTGACGGAAGAAGAAGCTGGAATAAAGAGACATTCTATTGGCTGTAGCGTAATTGGGGCCTGCCATGCAATGCTATGGTGGAGCTAGCGCTGTAGCATCTAGCTACTATTATTGGGGCCTGCCATGTGGCACTGGTTTCTGGTTACTGGTTACTGGTCACTGGTTACTGGTCACTGGTTACTGGTCTCTGGTTACTGGTCTCTGGTTACTGGTTACTGGTTACTGGTTACTGGTTACTGGTTACTGGTCACTGGTTACAGGTCTCTGGTTACAGGTCACTGGTTACTGGTCTCTGGTTACTGGTTATTGGTTACTGGTCACTGGTTACTGGTTATTGGTTACTGGTCACTGGTTTCTGGTTATTGGTTACTGGTCACTGATTACAGGTCACTGGTTACTGGTTATTGGTTACTGGTTTCTGGTTACTGGTTATTGGTCACTGGTCTCTGGTTACTGGTTACTGGTCACTGGTTACTGATTACAGCTCACTGGTTACTGGTTATTGGTTACTGGTCACTGGTTACAGGTCACTGGTTACTGGTCTCTGGTTACTGGTCACTGGTTACTGGTCACTGGTTACTGGTTATTGGTCACTGGTTTCTGGTTATTGGTTACTGGTCACTGGTTTCTGGTTACTGATTACAGGTCACTGGTTACTGGTTATTGGTTACTGGTCACTGGTTTCTGGTTACTGGTCATTGGTTACTGGTCACTGGTTTCTGGTTATTGGTCACTGGTTACTGGTCTCTGGTTACTGGTCACTGGTTACTGGTCTCTGGTTACTGGTTATTGGTCACTGGTTTCTGGTTATTGGTTACTGGTCACTGGTTTCTGGTTACTGATTACAGGTCACTGGTTACTGGTTATTGGTTACTGGTCACTGGTTTCTGGTTACTGGTCATTGGTTACTGGTCACTGGTTTCTGGTTACTGGTCACTGGTCACTGGTCTCTGGTTACTGGTTACTGGTCACTGGTTACTGGTTACTGATTACAGCTCACTGGTTACTGGTTATTGGTTACTGGTCACTGGTTACAGGTCACTGGTTACTGGTCTCTGGTTACTGGTCACTGGTTACTGGTCACTGGTTACTGGTTATTGGTCACTGGTTTCTGGTTATTGGTTACTGGTCACTGGTTTCTGGTTACTGATTACAGGTCACTGGTTACTGGTTATTGGTTACTGGTCACTGGTTTCTGGTTACTGGTCATTGGTTACTGGTCACTGGTTTCTGGTTATTGGTCACTGGTTACTGGTCTCTGGTTACTGGTCACTGGTTACTGGTCTCTGGTTACTGGTTATTGGTCACTGGTTTCTGGTTATTGGTTACTGGTCACTGGTTTCTGGTTACTGAT
>NC_088845.1:335529-743029 GCF_904066995.2 Poecilia reticulata | reverse complement strand
CCATGTGGATGTACATGTTGAGCAGCTGCGGCAGGTAGAAGTCCACGTCGTCGTGCGGGAAGCTGAACAGCCGGTTCCCGATGTACGCCTGCACGCCCGGCTCCTTGGAGCTGTGCAGGTAGGAGATCGCCATGGAGACGTCGAACAGCTTCGACTCAAACAGCCGCAGCAGCCACGACTGCTTGGACGGGTTGTGTCTCTGGCGCCGCCGGGCGCTCTTCACCGAGCCGGGCGCTGGGCCCTCTGGGTCGTCCTCTTCACGGATCTGCGGCGGTTTGATGGCGGCGGCGCCGCGGTCCGGTCCGTTGTGCTGCGAGCCGGGGGCGGGACCGGCGTCCACCTGACGCAGCTTCACCTTCTGCAGGACCTCCTGACACGCCTGCTGCGCCACCTCGGCGTCTATGACCAGGCTCAGCTTGCCGCCCCCCTCGCTGATGACGCCCAAGGGTGGCGAGGCGGGGTGGGGGGGGCCGCATGAGGAGGGGGTGGAGGGCAGGGACTGGGAAGGGGAGGAGCAAGTGGAGAGGGAGGGGCTGTTCTGCTCAGAGCGGGCAGGGGAAAGGTCGTCCTGGGGGTCCGCCATCATGGCTGCCAAGAGGCTCCACCCACCGCCACTGTAACACAGACAGGTCAGAGGTCAGGAATGAGACCCTCCCCACAGGTGGAGGACAGCCAGCGCACCTGAGGGAGCTGGAACCAATCACGATCATCAAAGATCTCATATAGAAATGTGAATGTAGCTGCTGAACACTTCCTTTTAAATGGAGTGAGCAGAACTTAAAACCCGGTTCTGGGTAAGCCTGACCCGGTTCGGGTCAGTACCTGCCACTCCGAGTTCTTCTGGACCCAGCGGAAGAACCGCAGGGTAACTGGAGTCTGAAAACGGGTCGGAACAAACCCTTTGAGTCGAACCGGCCGGTTTGTTATTGTTCGGAGCCGACAGTCCAGCCTGACAGAACCGGTGTTTGGACTCATCTGCTAACAGACGGACAGCTGCAGCGGACCGAACCGAACCGAACTCTGTGAGCCGCTCTGTGGACCTTCATACCTAGCGTAGAACTGCTGCTAGCTCAGGGCTAGCGACTAACCATTGAAAATGAACGGGATGCTAACCCAACCAGCTAACGGTCCTCCAGTATGTTTGAACGCAGCTGTTAGCTCAGAGCTAAATAGCTCAGTGCTAGCAGATAATGCTAGCCTTAGCCAACTGTTGCTAACTCCCAGCTTAAGTTCCAGCGCGTGCCCAGGTGAGTTGTGCAGATGATGTGACGTGTCGGGAGGGTACAGGTGTGTCGCTATTACCTGTTGACAACTCAGTTGCGCCGAAATAAGGCCTCACGTGCAGTTTGTTGACTCCATTTATCCCGTTTGATCCTCATCTCCGCTGCCAGCCAGTAGGAGGCGCAGCGGCTCCTGTTCCGCTTCTCTCGCGATGTTTCCGGGCTGCACTGCCCCCCACTGGCCGGAGTCAGACTGGGTGAGCCAGAGGCGGCCGAACGTACCAGAATATACAGACTGTTTAGTTAGGGACGATTTAAACCATACTAGTTAAAGTAGTTAAAATGGGCGGACATGAAATACTGAAGAACACAAAGAAACATCCAATTAAACTGATTTTATTCTACAAACATTCAGCTACTGGTTTATAGCCACTGGTTGAGTCTCTCAGTTATACATACAGATATTGACTTTTATTTATAAACTAATCCTTTCAAACCCCCAATTCAGTCTCATTTTATTTTATTATCAGTTAAAACTCTTAATCAACAGGACTTGATCAAATATTTGGACTTTGGCTGTTTTTGTACGAGGCTCTAATCCTGCCATCATATAATTGGGGCTCAATTCACTTAAATTTACATTACATTACATCTTGTATTACATGTTTTTGAGCATTTTGTTTTTAACCTCTTAATCCGATTATTTAAAAAAAAGCTTTTTAAGATGCTCGACCTCATTGTTTTTTAAATTTCTTTTTATAATTCAATCCTTTGTTTCTTTTAAAGCAATAGATTTTATTTGTAATACTAGACATTAAATTCCTGAGTCAGTTTAAAAGGTTTGGACCCAGCAGTAACACGTCGTCCAGGCTGGTTCTGCTCCGACCCAGAAGCCCATGCAGGTGCAGGTCTGCTGAGGATGCCTGGGCCTGGGCCTGGTTCTGCTCGCATTAACACCTCGTTATGAAATGTCATCTTTATTCTTCTGTAACGATGGCTGCATTCTTAAAATTAAAATGTCTTGTATCCTGACCTTAATGCTCCTTTATACTATTTACAGAACAGATGATTGGAATAAAGGAACTTTTTAAAGTATTTTCTGTGATTTTATAATAGAAACTGACGAGAGAAATAGATTAAAATCAAATCTGATATGAATAAACATCTAGTATCATCCAGCCTTATTCAGTATATTAAATGACTAACTACATATTACTAAATATTCACATTTCTTTGCTGGTTTAACATAAATGTGTTTCATTTTAACATCTCATTGAATTCCTGATCTACATGTAAATACTTGATATAAACACAGAGAAAAGGGAAAAGTTTGTGAAATGTAGATTATATTTTATTGTAACAGGACAACAAAATGAACAGTGAATATTTAATATACTTCCTGGCAGCTAATCAGACATCAGACTAGTTACTGGTGATGGAAACTCGTCTCTGGAGGAGAGGACGTCCGGCTCGGCCCCGTCCAGGAAGTCCGGCTCGGCCCGTCCAGGAAGTCCGGCTCGGCCCGTCCAGGAAGTCCGGCTCGGCCCGTCCAGGAAGTCCGGCTCGGCCCGTCCAGGAAGTCCGGCTCGGCCCGTCCAGGAAGTCCGGCTCGGCCCGTCCAGGAAGTCCGGCTCGGCCCGTCCAGGACGTCCGGCTCGGCCCGTCCAGGACGACTGCAGGTCAGGGAGGCCAACAGCGTCTGCAGGTAGATTTATGCATATCTGGTGCTCCGGGTTCCAGATCCTAGTTTAACCAAGTGAATAAAAAGTTGGTCCACGTTGTGATGACCCGGCAGACCGTGGACTGATGGACGGCGTACCGGTCAGCTGGTCCAGGTGTTTGGATCCAGTGGTAATCAGCACAGCGATCATCAGAAACATCACGAGGTTTACGATGAAACCTGAACATTAAATCTAATAAGTGTCCATATTTAGCTGCACAACGTAATCAAAACTAATATTTAGCTCTTTTTGAGAGTTTTGCTTAAAATAAATGGACAATATCAGGAAATTAAATGTTTAAGTGAAATAGTTCTGGTATCACAAAGAAACTGCAAAAAGTGTTTCAGAGTTTTAACAACACAAGTTACTGAGTAAAGAGTGAACTGAAATATTTACTACTTAGAAAATGCAGGTTAAAATCTGAATACTCTTGAAAGTGAAGCTGAAATTAATTTAAACTGCTAGCAGGCAGAGAACAGAGTTCACCTGATATCTGCACCAACAGTGAGACAAACAATGATGCATATAAGATTCATTAGTTTATAAAAGTGGAGGCAAACCTAAATGTACCATTTTAAAAACAAAAAGCAGCAGGAGGATAAACTTCATAACCTGGTTTTCCACTGCAGTGAAGCTCGCCGGCTCTTCGACCAGCCGCCCGCACAAAGATATCCACCTGCGCCACAGCTCAAGACATTACGGTACACCCGTTTACGTGCTGCTTTCACAATAAAAGCGCACATCCGGTCCATGTTTGGTCCAGCCGCTGCAGTTGCACAAAGAAATAATGTATCAGAAATAATTGGGGACATTTTGCAATGCTGGAAAACTCTGTTTCCAGATTTCTCTCACTTCTGGGTGGAAGAGGGTTGAGGTTAGAGGGTTTTGATCAAAACCAGCAAATGTCAACCCGATCTGATGTTTTATTCCAAAATAAAAGCCTATTCAAAAACCATATTTTTACTTTTGTCCCCCTAAGTTGCAATGCTTATTGCTGAAAAACTGTTTCCAGTGACTTCTCTCTTTTCTGGATGACGAAGGGACACAACCAGCAAATATCAACCCTAGCTTTTTACTTTTGTATTCAAAAATAAGTAGAAACTGTAGAGAAGAGCTGCGCCACTCGCACCTAGCTGTCTCTACACATATACATCTATAACATCTCACTAAATACACATTATTATTATTATTATTATTGTTCTGGTTTTGTTCAAAGGTGCCCCTCTTCCACCCAGAAGTGACAGAAATCTGGAAACAGAGTTTTCCAGCATTGCAAAATGTCCCCAATTATTTCTGATACATTATTTCTTTGTGCAACTGCAGCGGCTGGATCAAACATGGACCGGATGTGCGCTTTTATTGTGAAAGCAGCACGTAAACGGGTGTACCGTAATGTCTTGAGCTGTGGCGCAGGTGAATATCTGGTCGAAGAGCCGGACTGACCTGCCGAACCGAACCGAACCGCTGCCTCTGTCCTCAGCCTGTTTCCGTCGCAGTGAATTCGTACAGATTCCTTCAACCTCCATCTTCCGTTTCTGACCTGGATCTTCAACAGCAGGGTGTTAGCTGTAGTGGCTAAGCTCACCTGGAGCTGCGTCGGACAGACCATAATACCCTGTGCTCAGAGTTGGAGCCGTTACCATGGTAACAAGCGCCTGTGTGCCTGGCCGAGCGGAGCCTCCATTGACTTGAACAATGATGACGTCATTTTAACTCAGAATCCCACTAAAATAATAAGACTTCTTGGGATCAAGCTGCACATTGTGACGTCACCGTTGTCGGGGTGACGGTGTGGGTTAGGGCTGCATCACGGATGACGTCAGAAGAATAAATAATGAAGAAACACCTTATTGGCTGTAGAACATGGGTTCCTGCCCCAATTACCACAGTAAAGTGTTTCTGGTTATTTCAGATTACATAACTCAACGTCTTTAGTGTTTTCCGTGACGTGATGTCCGGCTGTGGAACCGGAAGTGCCGGAGCTGCGGGCGGCCAGCAGGGGGAACCAGAGAGCAGGAAGCGCCGAGGCTCCCAGGCTGCCAGCTGTTCTGGTTCTGGTTTGATGACGAACCGAACGCGCTGATTCGGAACCAGCTCCAAACAGAACCACTCTGTGAGTATGTGCAGCTCCTGGTCCGGGTCAGCCTGGTTCTGGTTCTGGTGGTCCTGAAAGTTGATCTCAATCCGGATTCAACCTGCTGAGCTGCGTCAGGAAGGTTCTGGATTCAGAACCTCAGCCTGGTCTGCCGGGAGATCAGAGGTTCTGGAGGGTTCCGGGCCAGAACCTCTCCGGGTTTCTGCTCATCTAAACAGATGGTTCTGATTCTGGTTCCTCCGGCTGAGCATTCTCAGACTGTTTGGGTTTGAATGTTTGGGTCCAGGTTCTGCTGGTACTGGTTGCATTGTGTTGCTGTGCGGGCAGCAGCGGTCCTGGTCAGAACCGGTCCGTCCGGTTCCAGAGGCGGGACGGGAATGTTTGAGTTGGAGGGCGGGTCCAGCAGGATGTCCTGGACCACTGAGCCTGCTGGAGCAACCGGGCCAAACCAGAACCTCGGGTCCAAACTGCCAGCTTCCCTCTGGAGGACCAACAGAACAGAACCATTCAGAACCTGGCAGGGAAAACAAACCCAGTTCTGGTTCCTGTTCTGGGTTCTCTGGGTGAAACCAGAACCAGAACCTGGATGTGTTTTGTATTTCCTCTCAGAGGTTCTGATCCGAAGCTACAGCAGATGGTTCTGGTTCTGGTTGGGAGCAGACCCGTTTGGGTTTTAGGTGGTTCTGATGTTGTTGTGGTTTGTTTCAGCTGATGGACGCTGAGAGCGGAGCGGTTCTGCCTGGAACCGGGCCAGTGGGTCGCCGGCCCGGTTCGACCCGCTTCAGAGAGCCCCTGCAGGGCTGGGTGGTGGACCCCAGCTGTGTGAGTGGATATATTGGTGAACAGGTGAGTTCTCAGGTGTAGAGCTGGACTTTATTTGGACGTGATGGAGAGATGGTTCCGATCCGGCTGCAGACCAGGGCGGCAGCAGCAGGGGGAGGAAGGGGCAGTTAGTGTTACAGTGAAGGTACGCAGACCAGGTGATGGACGGAACAGGTGCATCCTGTTTACCTGAGAGGATGAAGATGGCGGTGAGGTTCGACCTTAAAGGGCCGGCAGCATCCTGTCAAACCGACTGCGTTCATCTGTTTTTCCCTGACTTGTTGCTTTGATTCCTTCGTGTTTGACAAATCCTCTAATCTCCATGGCAACCATTCAGTTGTATCGCCTGGGTGGACCTAGCCCCGCCTCTGAGGCGTAGCTCCTTCAGACTAGCCAGCAGCAATCAGCTGCTGAGCTCATGAGCTGCTGCTCAGAGCAGGACTGGTAAAAACATTAAAGGGTTAATAGAGGAGCCATGTTGGGACGACTTCCTGGAGGCGGAGCTTGAGGAAGACCAGGAGCTTCTTAAAGAGACAAAGACCCAATTTCAATGAGTTAAATTAGGAAGTCAAAGTCATATTTAATTTATAAAAAGCATTTTTATTAACCCTGAAGGTAACTTGGTTACTTGATTGTGCTCTAAAACGGCAGCATGTGCCTGAGAAATACCCGATACTGTCCCTTTAAGGTGGGAGCTGTGCCAGTGAATAAAACCTTTCTTTGTATTTGAGACGACCATGACCTGATCTCCAAGACGGTCTGACAGGAGGTGGGCTGGAGGAAAGGCAGAGCTGGGCGTCGTCAGCGTAACGACGGGTATTAATATATCTGCTGAATATGTGGCCAGGATGTAGATCTGAGCCCTGAGGAACTCCTGCAGAAACCTAGACTGGATTATCCACCTGGTTCCTGGGGGCTTACTGTGGAAACGGTCTTACTTCCGGAGCCCACAGGAAGTAGAAGCATTTCACTAATTTGTAGGGTTTTTTCTATATTCATGACAGAAGTTACATCTCTCTCCTCGGTTATAATACAATATTTAATAAAACGTGTTGACCGTCTGCTACCAGAGAGCAGCTCCGGGCAGATTGTGAGTTTCATCAGGGGAGCGACGGGAACGTGACGTTTTGTGACGGTGAGTTAGCATCGCGGCTAGCAGCTCGTTTCTCTGAAGACAGGAATAACGAGAAGCTGGTCAGATCTGAGCTGCAGGATAAAACATCATATTATCTTGGTGTGATGGGAACTTTATGTTTTGTTGGAATTTAAAAGACAAAATAAACTATCTGGGTCCATTTAGTCCATCAGAACCAGAACCTTGAGGTTCTCCGTTGCTGAGAATCTCCCCACTGGACCAGAACCGAACCGACCCACACATTAACCCGTTATAGAGAGAAACTTTCCACTGGAAAGAGTCGCAAGACGCCCTGGTGGAGCTCTGGGATCTGCTGCGCTGATCTCTAATAATCAGATGAGGTTCAGTTTGTAGCTGCAGCAACTTCAAGATAACATCTGCAGCAACCGAGTCAGTGAAGCAGCTAACTATGCTAGTGCGGGTTATTGGCTATTTCTTCAAGTCGCCATCCCTCCCGCATTAGCTGTAGGTAAAACAATAGTCACATTTAAGCTGTGATAACTGGAGTTCCACATATTTTATAGCCTAAATCCTCTGTGGAAAACCGGTTAGCGAGTTGCTAACATGTAAACAACTGGAAGTTCTGTCTTGCGGCGGAAGTCGCTCCCATAATTCACGCAAAGCATCATGGAGCGTAGGAATAAGGTGGATACAGGACACACTGACAGGTACGAGGAGGAAGGATGCTAATGGACGCTTAGCATCCTTCCTCCTTATCCCAGAGGATAAGATGAGAAATGGCGTCAATAGAAGGAGAACAGTAAATGAGCGTTGTTTTTAATGGAGGCGAAACTCCTTGGTGTTGGCAAGGAGCATTTTAGCTGAAAGGCGGTCTGAGCATGCTCAGTTAGTCTTCACATCCTGACTCCTTCTGGGCCGGAACCAGAATCCTGCTGGTGCTTCGGCACCAGGTGTTTCTGGGTCCGGCCTTCTCTTCTCATTCGTCCTTACTTCCTATCAGGTGACCTTGGATGACAGCGAATCGGAGGACGTTCTGCAGGCTGTCGACCCCAACGAAGTGTTCGGAACCGGTACCGGTACCGCCGACACGTCGTCCGAGAGTGACGTCTCGGAGGAGACCCCCGTTGCAATGGTGACAGCAGTAACCACGGCGACCAGCCAGCCAGCCCCAACAGCAGTCTACCAGGTGGTCTATGACATCAGCTCTGTGGGCGGAGCCAAACCTGAACCCGGTCAGGAGAACGTCATCTCCATCGAGCTGGGTAGGTCCGGTTCTGACCCTGTTCTCACTCAGTCCACATGATGATGTCATTTGTCAAAGTCATCAACTCACCTTGTTTCCTCCCACCACCCCCCCCATCACACCGCCCCGCCTCCTCCTCCAGATGAATGGAGTTCCCAGCTGCTGTTTTCGGACTCCTGCATCTTCAGCGACTTGCACGCCGTCTCGTCTTCATCATCATCCTCTCCATGTGACGGCAGCCGGAGCTCCGCCCCTCTTTCAGGTAGAGACCAGGTAAGACTTCCTGTCAGTGAGTGTCATCAGAGGGCGTCTGAGACTGGAGGACTCACTCTTCTTCTTCTTCTTCTTCTTGAGGCGCCGCTGTTCCCTGACCTGCGGCTGACGGAGGAGGAGCAGAAGCTGCTGACAGAGGAGGGCGTGTCCCTGCCCAGCAACCTCCCACTCACTAAGGTCCAACTGAAAACCAGGGTTATTTTCACCACTGCACTAACTGAACTTCCTCAGTTCAGAGAAGAGCTGAAGCGATTCCTCCAATGATCCTCAAGTATTAAAATTCCTCCAGGAAAATGTTCCGGCCTTAAAGCTCCGTTCAGTTATGCTTTATTATTTAGCCAGCGTGTTCCGGCCGCGTCGTTGTGACTTTCACCTCTGAGTTGTTGACGAAAGCCAGAACATCCGATTTTCAGATTCGGCCTGTGGGGATTCACTGATTCATGATAATGTCCAGGTTTTCAGCATTTTTCCTTTAAATGACGATTCCTGGAGTCTGGCAGCTTTTCTCCTGGAGCTGCTGCTTCTGGCAGGTGTTTTTATACAGGTGAGCAGACAGACTGAACACGGCGGGCGGCTGTGCTTTAGATGCACGAATGAACCGGAAAACTAATCTCATCTCAACCCGGTGGAGCGGAACTGATAGATGAGTTTCCATGACGATCGAAGGTGTCGGATCCCGTCGCTAACATGAACACAAAGCTCTAATGTTTGGGCAAGGTCAGAGTTCACCTGCTAAACTGAATGGAGATGAGTACCGTATTTTCTGGACTATAAGCCGCTACTGTTTTCCTAAGCTTTGAACCATGCGGCTCATATGTGGATTTTTCTTCCACCACCAGGGGGCGCTTTAGCAGGAAGGGAATCATTGGAAGTAAAAGAAGAAAGCGGCCATTAAAACGGAATTAGGTTTTATAGGGAATTGAAACTTGAGAATGTTGTTGATCAGTTAAATAGCATTTTTCGTTTTTTAAATACTGGGATCATTATGAGAATCTGAGGTAATGATATTAGGATCCAGTAGGTGGCAGTAGAGCAACAATAATGGATGCAAGCTGCTGTTGAAATCTAAAGAAGAAGAAGAAGAGGAAAGCAGCCATTTTCATTTAGCTCATGCTAGTAGCAACACGAAGGATCAGCACTTTGTTACAGTTACGGTTCAGAAACTAATCAGTTCAGTTAAATCTAAACTTGGCACCTTTTTCTTTTTCAACCCAGTAATATCACCTCCACATGTAATAAATGTGATATTCAGTCGACCTGTGATGACCCAGATGTTGGCTGTTGGAGCGGCAGAGAAATCTGAGGCTTATAGTTTACTGGTTTAAAAAACTTTGGGGTTGTGGCTTATAGTCCAGAAAATACGGTACATAAATCAGAAACTGGAGTATTGACATTTTTATAAGCGTATCTGTGAGCCTGCCTCTATCATTAAATTAACTTCAGATTCTTGTATAACTTTTCTTCAGGTTAACTTAGAAAGGCGGCTAATATTGTTACAGGTTAGTTTTCTAAACTACAGGAAAGTAACTTGAGCTTAAATATGAAAAACTGGCCTGACGTTGATATGCGATAGTAACTCTGCTGTTATGTTAGATTTACTAATATTGTATTTTATCCCATAACTCCATTAATCGTAAGAATAATCGATAATTACTCGATTACTAAAATATTCATTTACAACAGAACTAGTTGAGTGATGTTGGCGGCCATCTTGTTTTGGAGCTTGAATTGGTCTCTGACGTGTTTCTCTCCCCGCAGGCTGAAGAGCGGATCCTGAAGAAAGTCCGCAGGAAGATCCGGAACAAGCAGTCGGCTCAGGACAGCCGCAAGAGGAGGAAGGAGTACATCCACGGCCTGGAGAGCAGGTACCGCCGGCGCGCAGTCCTTGCGTTGCCATGGTAACTCGTGAGCAGGATTAGTTGATGCTCACTGACATAGCAACAGTGCAGCCTAGTGGCCTGACCCCGCTACCATCTTAATGGTTCTGACCCGGTCTGGTTCTGTCTGCAGGGCAGCGGCGTGTTCGGCTCAGAACCAGGAGCTGCAGCGAACCGTGGAGCAGCTGGAGAAACACAACGTGTAAGATGATTCCTCTGGTTCTGACCCGATGTTTCCCTGCTGTAGATCCAGGAGCAGACTTACGCTAACGCTGTTTATGCTGAGCGCATTAGCATTAGCTTCCGCTAAATACCATGTCGGTATTGCGGTTTAGCGTTAGGAGGCTAATGTTCATGTTGAGCACATCGGAGTTAGCATAGCTAGCCTTTTTGTTGGCGGCAGATGTTCCGGACCGGGTTCTGAGCCGGGTCGTGGTTCTGTCTCCCCTCAGGTCCCTCCTGGCTCAGCTGCAGCAGCTCCGCTCCCTCATCAAGCAGACGGCCAGTAAAGGAGCGCAGACCAGCACCTGCTTACTGGTGAGGAGCTCTGACAGGTTCTGTGGTTCTTATGGTGTCGGGTCCGCCGGGCCGGTTCCGGGACGCTTGGGGAGTCAGAACCGCTTTCTGTTTGTCCTCAGATCCTGCTAGTGTCCCTCAGCCTGATCGTCCTCCCGAACTTCAGCCCGTTCAGCCGCCGCCCGTCAGCCGACGACGACTACAGAACCGCCGCAGGTCGGTTCGGATCTCTCGCCTGCTAGCAGTTCCACTTAGACGCGGTTCTTTGGACCGAGACGAAGCCGAGGGTTGGGTCAGCCTGCCGGGTCGGAACCTCAGGAAATAATCATTTTTATTTTCTGCAGTTGTGTCCAGAAACATCCTGACGGATCCAAACTTCTCCAACCCGGCTGACTACGGCGCCGGTTCTGCTGCACGTTCGGACTCATCGGTGCCTCCTGAGCTCAGCCAATCAGGACCTGCAGAGGGGGCAGCGGCACTGCCGGAGCCAATAGGAACCCTGGAGAGCTTAGACACCAGCCAATCACAGAACGAGACGGCTGCTGTTGCCGGGCAGACTGGACGTGAGGCGGGAAAAACCGGACACGCTGATGAGATGTAACCAGAACCTCCAGCAGGGGCCGCCAGACTGACGCTGAGCAGCTGGAGGTCTGGTTCTGTTGGATCAGAACCAGAACACTGAGGTTCTGGAGTGCTACCATGACCGGAATCGGGTTTTAAAGTGGATCCAGCAACCAGACAAGACTTAACCGAGACTGTTGGACCAGACCTGGGACCGGAACCGACCCGTTTTATGTTCATCTTGTGGAGAAACGCTGACCTGAGATGCTTCCGGGTTGGTCTGTGGGTTCTTGTTCAGTAAATCACGTGATGCTGCAAACAGGTTCTGACTCTGCTCTGTTGACGTAACCATAGTAACAATAATACCTTTCCAGTTTCAACACGGCCATCTGCTGTCTCATCAGCTACATGGAATCTTAATTTCAGCATTTTTCATCCTGCAATGTATAAAATATGACTGAATACTGAATACTTCCTGTCCTCATTAATACAATGTACCCAAAATCAGAAATAACACAATTATCACCTTGTTTACACTAATATATCATATCTAGAAGAATAAGTCATTCTAAATATACTGCTCAAAAAAATAAAGGGAACACTTCAGTGTTCGCTTAAATGTTAAAGTGTTCCCTTTATTTTTTGAGCAGTGTATATTTCTATTACGTAATCCAGCTCAGGGACAAAATTACTTAGTTTTTCAGCTCATTGCTTCAGGTGTAGTTCACTCTCTGACCTCTAGAGGCACTACAGGACTTCCAATGGAAACTGTAGGGTGAGAAGAAAACGGATCAATCAGTCCACATAAGGACAGGTGTTATGCCCAGAAACGCGTCCCTGCCCAGACTTGCATCCCCTGTCGCGGGAGCGCGCATCGCTCTAAACTCGCATATTGACGAGGAAACGGACTGAAATGTGACCGAAGAGGAAATTTTAAAGATATTTGTAACATTATCACGTTTCTTAGCCATGTGATCCCTAAAACGGTGGGTTTTATTTCGCAAATTACTTGAAATAAATACGGTTTTTACACCTTTATTGACACAGAGTCAAAGTTTTTCAGTCCGTGTTGTAAACGTTTCCGCAAATGGTTTGAAATTCTCTGCTTGTCTTTTGATGCCATAGCAGCTTAAAAGCATCACAACAGAGAAACATTATGTAGAACATTTTACATCACGCTTCACTTCTAGTCTGTTAATGTTGCAACTTAATTTATGAGCCTGAATATATTTGCATCCGTCATGTTGATATGAAACTTGCAGCTTTAGCTCAGAGAACAAGAGTCGTTACGTAGAAGAGATTAAATCCTTTCAGCTCTTTATTTCCCTCAACAGGATGCAGGTTTTGGCCACATGGACTCCAACCTGCCACACTATGCATCCTCTCTCTATTCCCCTCAAATATTATTATAGTGATTTAAAACTTATACCAGCAGTTCATGGAACTATTCTGGTTATGTAGAAGAAGTTATTTCACTATTAACTCTTGGAGCGGCCATCTTGGAGCGGTCCACCACTCCACTCAGCGTTTAGCAGCACAATGACGTATCAGCGCATTTAATCGATCATAACACGCTTTTTTGTTACTGGAAACCAAATTCAATCATCTATCAAAGCTACATTTATAAACAATTGTATTATTTAGTATGTTTTTAATACATAGTTCAGCATATTTAAATATTAGTGGCTATAACAATAGAATAGGAATGGAATATTCTGATATTGATGAATGATGAGCAGATTACAAAGCACACAGCCGTTCATGATTTATTCAATAAATTATTTAGGAATATCAATACATATTTATATAACTATACACACACAAATAATTATTAATACTGAATAATATGTATATATATATATATATATATATATATATATATATATATATATATATATAGTTCTACCTTCAGAGATTCAGCAGCTGAGATTGAGTCCAAACTCCGATGTGATTCATCCTGCAGTGAATCCGTCTCTCTTTATAGATTCTCCCTCTTCTTTCTCACATCGTGTCTTTATGAAACCTTCAAAACAAAAACGGAAGATTTAGGATTTATCTTACTAGTGAAAGAATTACATATAAATAATAGTCTTTACCCCCTGTGTAAACGAATGTTATAACACATAATATAAGTTTTATAATATGTGTTACATTGTTTCATTTCTAATATAGACTCTTGTGTCAGATAATCTAAGTCAATGTTAGAGAATAATTAATTATTTTAGGTTTACAGAATCTCAGTTATCCTTCATAGCGGCTGAACCCGTATTACACCAAACACTGTAGCTAATATTAGCTGGTATCTCGCTGGTGGACATAAATACAGTAAAGTAATATTATAATCACAATATATACACAATAATATGTCCATCTTACTTGTGAAATGTTGTCTGTGGAGCCTCACATCAATAGTCCATCGATCAGAACAACAATATCCCTCAGTGCTGAGGCATCTTCTGCTGTTTTGGTTGAGCAAAGTAGGAGGGACGACCTCTCCAAGATGGCCGCCGTATTTCCTGCGCCGGAGCAGCCAAAGCGGGGTCTACTCTATATTATGTCTATGGCTGCAGCGACGTCCTTCTCGACTTCGGCGAAGTGTATTACCCACAATTCATTGCTGCATGTGACGTTTAGAGTTAAAAGGCGGATTTATTGCAATGTTTTGTTTTTTCCATCTTTATAGAAAATTAAAAGAAAAATATCATAACATGGCACATTAGTAATAAAAAGTTTGATATGATAAACGGAGCAGAAAAAGAAGAAATTTTTCAAATGTAGCATCAGACATTTTTATTATTTTTTATATATTTGCCGTATGTTTGTCCTTAACCTGATCTTTGTTATTAGCTCCACTTTATACCAAACTAACTTTTAGCTGCATAAAACAGATGGTTTATGGGTAAAAATACTGTCTCTAATAGTCAATTGGCAGACTGATAAATTAAATATTAATGTATTTTAATGTGTAATATCTTGGAAACATGGCAAAGTTCACAGACGAGCTGTCTGTCGCAAAAAACAGAATATTTTCAAAAGTATTGAAATAATGTCTGTTCTGATGAACATGTGGGATTATATTGAATTTTCTGTATTCAACAAGTCACAACAAAACAAAAATACCTTAACTGTACATTTAAAATCATCCGTTTTGTTTTTTTAGCAGCAGAATGTAAACAGTGACCAGTCCGCCATTTTGGATGTGACGTCATGACCCAGGGCCGGTCTGTCCCTGGTTCTGTCCATGGTTCTGTCCATGGTTCTGTCCATGGTTCTGTCCCTGGTTCTGTCCATGGTTCTGTGCCCCTGGTTCTGTCCCAACCCTGAACCCTGATGTGACTGGGTCCACAGGGCGCTGAGCCTTCATCCTGTGCTGGTCATCACAGGTTGATGTCAGATTATAGCCGCCATGACGGTTTTTCTGAAGGAGCTCTGCCTCCACAGGAAGCGCCACCAGCAGCCATCTTTAAGCAGAACTCCCACCGAGGAGCACCGCCCATAGACCTACTGCTGCATCAGAACCACCTCAGGCCCGGTTCGGCAGAACCTTCTGGTGTTGGGAATCCAAACAGGTTCTTCTGGAAGTTCAGAAAACTTCAGCGCTCCTCTTCCTCATTCGAGGAAGGATGAAGCTCCTTCTGTCCGCCTGCAGCTGGACCAGAACCAGGACCAGGTTCTGGTTCCAACTGGTTTCAGCTTCCTGGGACGAGGAAGTGATGTGGTGGTGACTTCCTGTAAATCAGCTGGTCTGTCCAGGTCTACTTCCTGGAGCTGATGTTCTGATCCAGTCCAAGTTCTGCTGGCTGAGGCCCAGTTCTGCGTTTGGACCCGGCCTGACCCGGGAGTCACTTCAGAACCCTGAGGTTCGAGTCGGCACATGAAGCAGGAGGAACAAAACGGGTCAGAAAAATCCTGATTCCTGAGGGTTTCATGTTGTCTTCTGAAAAGTTCTGAAAAGTTCTGACTGCTGGATCCATCTCTCCTCTGGTCCTGCTGCTGTGTTCCTGGTTCTGCCAGCAGGGGGAGCTCTTCCCCCCATGGAGGTCAGGGCAGCTGCTGCTGCTGATCCGCCCTTCCGGAGTCACAGACTCTCTCTCTCCCCCTGCCCTCTCTCTCTCCTCCCTCTCTTTCTCATCCCTCTCTCTCTCCACCCTCTCTCTCCTCCCTCTCCTCCCTCTCTCTCCCCCTCTCTTTCGCCTCCTCCCATCGGTCAGTCCAGCAGCTCTTCCTCCTCCAGCAGCAGCTCCTCCATCTGCTCTCTCCGTCTGCGCGGACCGTCTGCGCTGCGGAGCCCCGTGTCTGACAGGTGAACTCACCTGAGAAAGACGGAAGTTTCCTGCAGGATCTTCTCTGGATACTTTGTCAGTTTTTCTGTTGATCAGGATGAAAAGAGCCGAGAGCAGCTCAGGTAGGAACAGGTGTTCAGCGCGTTGTGGAACCGGGCCGTACCGAGCCAGGGAGGGTTTCCTGACTCGGCCCGGGAACGTTCACGAGTTCAGACGGGTTCAAATTGAACCGGTTCATGTTCATAGTTCACCAACAACGATGGATGTTCTGTTGGGTCGTTGGCTCTGTGGGGTTGTTGGTTCTGTTGGGTCGTTGGTTCTGTTGGGTCAATTCTGGTTTGACCCAACATTGTTGATCACAGTGTTTTGTTCTCTGAAGGTTCTGATTGACCCGATCTGGACCAAGACGACCCACTACGCAGAAATGTTCTGGAGGAAGGAAGCCGGGACTCTTATGATGTTTCTGCTGGTTCTGTTGGACCCGTCTGCCGGGCGTGAGCCTCAGCGGCCCGGGTCGAGGTGGCGCCACGCCAGGGGCCAGGAGAGACGGCGCCCGTGGCAGAACATCACGCTGGCAGTGATCCTCCCTCAGAACACCCGGTACCCCTGGGCCTGGCCTCGAGTTGGACCCGCCGTGGAGCGGGCCGTCAGAACCATCAACTCTGACCCGACCCTGCTGCCTGACCACCGCCTCAGCTACGTGTTCAACAGCAGCGAGGACAGGAACGGGATCTGCTCCGAGTCGGTGGCTTCGCTGGCGGCGGTGGACCTGAAGCTGACCCACGACCCGTGGGCGTTCATCGGCCCCGGCTGCTCCTACGCCGCCGCGCCGGTCGGCCTGTTCACCGCCCACTGGGACGTGCCCATGATCACGGCGGGGGCCACGGCCGCGGCGTTCTACAACGGCGTCTACCCCTCCATCACCAACACGGGCCCCACCCACAAGAAGCTGGGCCGGTTCGGCCTGCGGGTCTGCCTGGAGTCCGAGTGGAGGGAACACGTGGCGCTGGTGTTCAGCGACCACAAGTACGACGACCGGCCATGTTACTTCGCCATCGAGGGTCTGTACGAGGAGCTGAAGGCGTCCAACATCAGCACCCATCACAGCGTGTTCGAGGAGAAGGAGGTCAACTACGCGCAGATCCTCGCCGACATCCAGAGCAGCGGCCGCGGTGAGTCCCACTTCCTGTTCCCACCACAGGTCACATGACCTGAGCCACAGCCAGTCAGGTGGTTCCATAGAACCAGGCCGACCCGGTTCTGCTGTGATCCTGGTCGGGTTCTGCTGTTTCCAGATCCGTTTCGAGAACCAACAGAACCTTTCCTGGGTTTTCCTTCATTCATCCGGTTCTGGTCGGGTCGGGTCGGGTCAGTCGCAGCTGCTTTTCAGAACTCAGAGATGCGGTGAGGTCAAAGGTCGTCACTGAGCTCAGCTTTTATTGTTCCTGTTCCACACTGAACGGTGTGATGTTTACAGTCACAAACCAGAGGGCGGTGGGCCAACAGAACCCAGCAGAACCAGGACCCATCAGGTTCTGTTGGACCCGCTTACTGGCCGGCTGCTGTCTGATTGGTCGGTTCCGTATGGGTCCGCAGACGGTTGCTGCGCTGCGGCAGAACCGTGTTTTGGGGGAATGTTTTGGCTACAGATTGCTGATGATCTTAAATACGCCATCAGAACCAGGTCCAACAGGAAGCCTGAGTCCGGTCCGGTCCAACAGCACCAACAGAACCGCAGTAGGAGTGGCACTAGACAAGATCCTGCAATTTGGACCAGAACCAGAACAGATCCAGCTGGCCTTCAGGAGCAACGCTCTAATCAGTGACTTTTATTGTGAAGGTTTACAGGAAGTTATTTGGAATCACCTGAACCATCATTTTCACCTCTGACCTCTGACCCCACCCTCATGATGGAGCCTCATGAAGTTCTGCTCTGAATCTGAGCCAGTCGGTTCTGGTCCAGGTTCTATTGGATCCATCATCCTGACCATAGGTGAACGGATCCGGAACCGCAGAACCGCCGTGACTTCCTCTGAAGGCTCCCAGGGAGCCAGGGGAGGCCTGGGTCTGAGGCGTGAGCTGGTTCTGGTCCGGTTCTGCATCCTGATCCGACCTGCCGTTGGCTCCATTAGCCCATCCCCCCCTGCTGCTGCGGCAGGAAATGCGATCCGGATCGATGCGTCTGCTGAGTGGAAACATTACAGCTGCAGAGAAGCAGAACCAGCAGGAAGTGGCTGGGTCGGCCCGGTCGGCCCGGTTCCTGGAGAACCTGAGCCGTTCCTCTGGAAAGTTCTCCGGGTCTGCTTCAGGAACCAACCAGAACACTGCAGTCCGGGTCGAACCGGGTTACAGATGATCAGGAACATTTTTATTTCTGTAAACCAAAATGAAAAGAATCATTTTCCCAGCAGAGTCCAGACGCTCCGACCCGAACGGCAATAAAGTTCTGAATCCTCGGTGGCGGCGCCGTCCACATGAAGCTCCTCCCACCGTCCGGCAGGAACAGTTCAGGATTGGAAACACAGATTCTCCAGAACACCGGGATCATAATTCCCAGCTCTAGGAATCGTTCCGGTTCAGGACCGATTCCTGAACGGGTCGATTCCTGAACGGGTCGATTCCTGAACGGGTCGAGTCCTGAACGGGTCGATTCGATCGTTCCGGTTCAGGACCGAGTCCTGAACGGGTCGAGTCCTGAACGGGTCGACGAGTCCTGAACGGGTCGAGTCCTGAACGGGTCGATTCGATCGTTCCGGTTCAGGACCGAGTCCTGAACGGGTCGAGTCCTGAACGGGTCGAGTCCTGAACGGGTCGAGTTCTGAACGGGTCGAGTCCTGAACGGGTCGAGTCCTGAACGGGTCGATTCGATCGTTCCGGTTCAGGACCGAGTCCTGAACGGGTCGAGTCCTGAACGGGTCGAGTCCTGAACGGGTCGATTCCTGAACGGGTCGAGTCCTGAACGGGTCGATTCGCTCCGACTCTCCTTCTCTTCCTTGTTTTGGGCCAAATTCCGGTTTTCAATTTAAAATCAACTAATGAAATCTGGACTGACTGGAAGATCCGGATTCACAGAATCACTGAATCTGGCCGACAGCTGAGGACATGAGAGCAGCGAGAGCAAGTGTGCCGACCCGGTTCTGGCCACGCCGACCCGGTTCTGGACCCGTCAGCTTGTTGGACGGGACCAGCAGCTCCTGGCTTTAGTTTATGTGGTTCTGTGTTCGGTCCATCTGGAGAAACCTGGAGTCCGGCTGGTCACTGAGTAACCGAGGTCAGCGACCCGCCGCTCCGCTGCCGTATCAGATCAGCAGGAATTTCCTGTTAAACACGCGCAGCCTAATTTTACCTCGGCCCTCGGTTCCGTTCCCAAACATGGCCGACCGGGCCGAGAACGGTCCTGATTGGTTCTGACCCCGAGGAGAAACCCGGGAGCCAGTCGGTGCCCCGTCCATTTCCTGGTTACCTGCTGCTGCGCGGAGGGCGGGTATGTGTGTGTGTGTGTGTTGTCCTGTGTGTGTGTGTGTGTGTGTGTGTGTTGTCCTGTGTGTGTGTGTGTGTGTGTGTGTGTGTGTGTGTGTGTGTGTTGTCCCGTGTGCAGCTGACAGCAGAACCTGCTCACATGCATCTCAGCATCTTGATCGGTTCTGGATATAAACGATCTGATTTTAGCTCCCATGACTCCACATCTAGATCTAAACATCTATGAATGTAGTTATAGACGCTCCTGTTGATTCCCAGATGTAAGTCATTGATAACCAATAATCAGAGCAGCAGTTGTTGATCCAGGTTCTGGTTCTGATCAGCAGCTTCTCCTCCTCCTGCAGTGATGTTCGTCTGCTGCTCTGCTGACGTCTTCAGGAAGCTGCTGGTCCACTTCTGGCGGGCCGACCTTCCTCACAGCGAGTACGTCTTCCTCTTCATCGACCTGTTCGCCGACAGCCTGGGCCCCGGAGGCCGGTCGCCGTGGAAACGAGGCGACGAAGACGATGCCGCCGCCATGGAGGCCTTCCAGGTAAGAGCCGCTCTCCACCAATCAGCAGGAGGCCAGACTGTCACCTGATGAGAGGAACCTGAGACGATGTCCTGCTGGCTGTCAGTCGGAACCGGGCCCATCGGAACCGGGCCCATCGGAACCGGGCCCATCGGAACCGGGCCCATCGGAACCAGCTGAAATTGGAACCAATCAAACATGGTTCATCCATCCTAAACGTCTCTTCCTCTCCTCAGGTTGTGAAGTTTCTGACCTATCAGGAGCCTCAGAGCTCTGCCTACCAGCGGTTTGTCTCCAACCTCAAGATGGACGCCAGGAACTGGTTTAACTACAGCATGGACGACTCTCTGGTACTGAGTAGATGGATGGATGATGGATGGATGATGGATGATGGATGGATGGATGATGAATGGTTGGATGGATGATGAATGGTTGGATGGATGGATGATGGATTCATTGGATGGTGGATGGATGATGGATTCGTTGGATGGATGGATGATGGATGGATGATGGATTCGTTGGATGGATGGATGGATGATGGATTCGTTGGATGGATGGATGATGGATGGATGATGGATTCGTTGGATGGATGGATGGATGATGGATTCGTTGGATGGATGGATGATGGATGGATGATGGATTCGTTGGATGATGGATGGATGATGGATTCGTTGGATGATGGATGGATGATGGATTCGTTGGATGATGGATGGATGATGGATTCGTTGGATGGATGGATGGATGATGGATTCGTTGGATGGTGGATGGATGATGGATTCGTTGGATGGTGGATGGATGATGGATTCGTTGGATGGATGGATGATGGATGGATGATGGATTCGTTGGATGATGGATGGATGATGGATTCGTTGGATGGATGGATGGATGATGGATTCGTTGGATGGTGGATGGATGATGGATTCGTTGGATGGATGGATGATGGATGGATGATGGATTCGTTGGATGATGGATGGATGATGGATTCGTTGGATGGATGGATGATGGATGGATGATGGATTCGTTGGATGGATGGATGGATGATGGATTCGTTGGATGGATGGATGGATGATGGATTCGTTGGATGGTGGATGGATGATGGATTCGTTGGATGGATGGATGATGGATGGATGATGGATTCGTTGGATGATGGATGGATGATGGATTCGTTGGATGGATGGATGATGGATGGATGATGGATTCGTTGGATGGATGGATGGATGATGGATTCGTTGGATGGATGGATGATGGATGGATGATGGATTCGTTGGATGGATGGATGGATGATGGATTCGTTGGATGGATGGATGGATGATGGATTCGTTGGATGCTCATGGATGAAGCATCTGATCCTCATTCTGACTCCGGTTCTGTTGGGCCAGATCAGAACCGGCTGTGAAGGCTCAGGCTTTCTGCTCGGCGGTCCTGGTTGCCATGGAGACGGTCAAAGGTGCCATCAGTCAGCATGGCCTCCTGTTGCTCTGATTGGACAGATGTGGAGGAAGTGATGTAATTGGCAGCTTCAACAGCTGCTCCACCTTAATGTGTCCGAGCCGATGATGTCATCAGTCGGTCTGGAGACGATCCATATGGAACGCTGAATCCTGATCCAGGTGTCCTGCCGTGTTTTCTTGCTACCGGCTCTAACGGTCACAGCAGCTGAGGGAAGCTAATGTGGTTAGCTAATGCGGTTAGCTAATGCGGTTAGCTGCAGAGAAACCTGATCCTCAGGGCAGCAGCAGCTAAAGGCCTTCAGGAAGCTGAAAGCTGCTGCTGCTGAAGCAGACCGAGGTTCTGATGGTTCTGGAGGCGAAACCGCTTTCCGACTGGGTCGTAGTAACACTTTCTGCTCCCATCTGATTGGCTGGGTCGTTGTGGAACCAGATTTTAGCTCCAACAGGAACAATGCCTGAAATCCAGATGGCTCCTCTCTGGATCTCTATAAAACCCACAATCAGAACCGTGTTCGGGTCACGGTGGTTCTGGATCCTAGATGAGCCCAGCTGCAGCCACCATGACTCATCAGGAACCAGAACCCAGATGGGTCCCGTCCCTCAGTTTCCTCTTCCTGAATGGCTCCTGCAGGAATAACATCAGGATTCCTGATTTCCGGCACCGGGACCGGGTCAGGACTGACTTCCTGTTCCTGTTTTTCAGATGAACATCATCGCCGCAGGGTTTTATGACGGCCTCATGATTTACGCCCGCGCTCTGAATGAAACTATGGCGGCTTCTGGAGCCAGACCACCGGGGAGAAACATCACCGCCAAGATGTGGAACCGAACCTTTACTGGTGCGTAACCAGAGATTCCCGATCGATTAATCTCCGATTCCTGCCTGATCTTCCTTCAGTGTCAGAGGTCAGAGGTCAGGAAGGTGAGCCCTCTGTGGTGCAGGTAGAAACTGCTGTCTGGCGTCGGCCCTCCGGATGCGTCGCTCCAGCCGGAGCAGTCCGGTGTTCCTCAGGGCTCCGTTATGGAGTTAGATTTGTTTCACAATTATTCAATCAAAAAAACATTTCACACAAAAAAATCTTTAAAACTTTTTAATCATAAAAAGTATTTTTTACAAAACAAAATGTTTAAAGAGCTTTTTTTAAATTGAAATCGCTCATTTTTGTTTGAAACTTTTATTTTTGCAATCAGAATTTTGTTTGTTTGACTTTTTTTTGGATTGAATAATTGTGGCACAAATCTAACTCCATACTCTGTCCTCGGCACGCTGGGATTCTATGGAAGTTGTTGTTTGGGAATCTTCGGGCTGTTCTCAGAACCAAACAGCTGACTTTGCTCTGGGTCTCAGAACCGTCCAGGTTCTCTGGTTGGATAATCAAAGTCCACCTCATTTGTCTCTTATTGTGAAAGGTTTGGCTCAGATTATGCGTTTCCTGTGCCTGTTGCTTGCTTCCTGTTTGGGATCATTGCCGTCTTCATCACTCTGCCAGCTTGGTTCAAGCTGCAGTCGCTCCAGTTGCGACTGGAGCGACTGTGGTTCTGGTTCTGACTCAGAACTGTGAATGGATCAGAACCGGTCAGGAGACTGGACCCCAGGTGAGTCCAGGTGAGCTCCGCCCCCAGCTGACCTTCACATGACCAGGTGTCCAGGAACACCTGGACACCATGAGGCTGTTCACCTGAGACCAGGTGACTCCAGACTCAACATGGACTTTGGTCGTGCAGCTCGGAGAAACGCAAAGCATTATGGGAAATAAACTGAAATCCATTTGGTTATTTATCCTGTCAGAAAACATGGAGGTTAATTAAGTTAGTCAGTTAATTTAACATTAATTAACTAAATATGTAATAATCATTATTAAGTCAGAAAGCAGGTTATTGTTTCCATCTGGAGGGAAAGAAGATGATTCTTTTCCTGCGAACCGGAAGCCCAGCGGTCCAAAGTGGGTCCCTGAGGTCCAAAGTGGGTCCCTGAGGTCCAAAGTGGGTCCCTGAGGTCCAAAGTGGGTCCCTGAGGTCCAAAGTGGGTCCCTGAGGTCCAAAGTGGGTCTGTGAGGCTCCTGCATGGTTTGACACACCTGCATCAGACGAGGCTCATCAGAGGCCTGAGAGGAACGTTGACCTGCTGAGGAGGTCGTTCTACCAGCAGAGAGAGAATAAAACCTGCAGGACCCACTATGGACCCACTATGGACCCACTATGGACCCACCATGGACCCACTATGGACCCACTATGGACCCACTATGGACCCACTATGGACCCACTATGGACCCACTATGGACCCACTATGGACCCACTATGGACCCACTATGGACCCACTATGGACCCACTATGGACCCACTATGGACCCATTATGGACCCATTATGGACCCACTATGGACCCACTATGGACCCATTATGGACCCACTATGGACCCACTATGGACCCACTATGGACCCATTATGGACCCACTATGGACCCACTATGGACCCATTATGGACCCACTATGGACCCACTATGGACCCACTATGGACCCACTATGGACCCACTATGGACCCACTATGGACCCACTATGGACCCACTATGGACCCACTATGGACCCACTATGGACCCATTATGGACCCACTATGGACCCACTATGGACCCATTATGGACCCACTATGGACCCACCATGGACCCATTATGGACCCACTATGGACCCACTATGGACCCATTATGGACCCACTATGGACCCATTATGGACCCATTATGGACCCACTATGGACCCACTATGGACCCATTATGGACCCACTATGGACCCACCATGGACCCATTATGGACCCACTATGGACCCACTATGGACCCATTATGGACCCACTATGGACCCATTATGGACCCACTATGGACCCACTATGGACCCATTATGGACCCACTATGGACCCACTATGGACCCACTATGGACCCATTATGGACCCATTATGGACCCACTATGGACCCACTATGGACCCATTATGGACCCACTATGGACCCACCATGGACCCATTATGGACCCACTATGGACCCACTATGGACCCACTATGGACCCATTATGGACCCACTATGGACCCATTATGGACCCACTATGGACCCACTATGGACCCATTATGGACCCACTATGGACCCATTATGGACCCACTATGGACCCACTATGGACCCACTATGGACCCATTATGGACCCACTATGGACCCATTATGGACCCACTATGGACCCACTATGGACCCATTATGGACCCACTATGGACCCACTATGGACCCACTATGGACCCATTATGGACCCATTATGGACCCACTATGGACCCACTATGGACCCACTATGGACCCATTATGGACCCACTATGGACCCACCATGGACCCACTTTGGACCCATTATGGACCCAATATGGACCCACTATGGACCCATTATGGACCCACTATGGACCCACTTTGGACCCACCATGGAGATGGACGGATTCGTTCTCTCGGCCGGCAGCAACGATACTCCATGTTTCAGGATCCAACATCAAAAAACACCAAAACGTTTCCCAGAATACTCATTACCCATTTTATGTTTTCAGGATTTATGTTTATTTTGCCATTATTAATAAGTGGTCGCTGTGGTAGATTAGCTACCACTGCTATTAGCTAACAGAGCTGGTTGGTTAGCTGATTCTAAAGCCTGTTTAGCTGGTAGCTAGATACCCTTGGCTATAGCTAAATATTGATAGCTCGGAATTTAATATTTAGCTAAACTAAATAGCTAAAATAAGCTTCACACTGTATATTTAATTAGCAAGCTAAATATTTGTTTTGAACCTTAATATTTAGTCCGTTAACTAAACTGTGACATTTAGTAATGACTGGACAACATGGAGAAAATGACTGAAAACCGAACCTCCATTTTCCCTCTTATGGCGGGTTAAACGACCAAATTACTGAAGTTTTGACTCTAACTTTACCAACGGCAGTCCGAACCCGTCCGGGGGACTCTACATGGTCCAGTCAGGGGTTCTGTCGGCGTGGTTTGGATCAACAGCTCCAGATGAGAAAACCTCGGGCCAACAGGTGTTATGCCCAGAAACGCGTCCCTGCCCAGACTTCATCCCGTGTCGCGGGAGCGCGCATCGCTCTAAACTCGCATATTGACGAGGAAACGGACTGAAATGTGACCGAAGAGGAAATTTTAAAGATATTTGTAACATTATCACGTTTCTTAGCCATGTAGTCCCTAAAATGGTGGGTTTTATTTCGCAAATTACTTGAAATAAATACGGTTTTTACACCTTTATTGACACATAATGAGTAACGTTTTTCAGTCCATTACAACAGAGAAACATTATGTAGAACATTTTACATCACGCTTCACTTCTAGTCTGTTAATGTTGGAGGAAATGCAACTTAATTTATGAGCCTGAAAATAATTCAGCAGAAACAATCTGGAGGTTTTTCCTTCAGAACCAGAACCAGAACCAGAACCTATTAACCGCTCTGTAAAGACATTATTATTCTGATTACTCCGGCCGGGTCCAGTTGATTTCAGCATTTCTGTGGCAGAGCAGGGAGCAGTAACGACCCGTTTGGATCCAGACCAGATCAATCGATGATCCAGGCTTTAATAATCTACTCTGGATTTAAAGGATCTCAGGGTTTCTGCTGTTTTTCAGTTTTCTAGAAGTTTGTTCTAGATCTGTGGTGCATAGAAGCTGAAAGCTGCTTCTCCATGTTTGGTTCTGGATGCAGAGCAGAACCAAGCAACCCTAGTGGTCCGGTTGAGTTGGACCTGCCGGTTCTAGAACCTGACCTGCAGTTCTGTCTGTCCCCAGGTGTGGCAGGTCCGGTCCAGTTGGATGTGAACGGGGACCGGGAGATGGACTACGCTCTGTGGGACTGGGACTCCAACCGCAGTGCCTACCGGGTACAGAACCAGAACCATTCAGAACCGCACTCTTTCCAGCTCTGACCCGGTTCTGTTCCCCTGCAGGTGGTTCTGACCTACAGCAGCTCTGAGCAGGACCTGACCAAGGTACCCAGGTCGGCCCGGTTCTGGCTGGGCGGAACCAGGCCTCTGGATGTTCCCTTCTGTGGCCTGAAGAACGACAACCCAAAGTGCCTCACAAGTCAGTGGACTGGACCGAACCTGGGCCAAAACCGGGTCTGAACAGGGCCGAACCAGGTCCAAAAGCAACCAGAACAGAACTCACTGAGACCCGATTCCCACCGGTCCAATGTCTGGTTCTGTCAGAACCAGAGGTTCTCCAGAACTGAGTTCTGACCTGGGACCTGGTTCTGGTCCGTTTGGGACGGTCTGCATCAGAACCTGAACCGGGAATGTGTTTCATCCCGCAGGAACCATCACCGTCCACCAGATGGCGTCCATCCTGGTCTGCTTCCTCATCACCATGACGACCGCTGTCGCCATCTTCATCTACAGGTCAGAGGTCACCGTCACTGATCAGAACCAGAACCAGAACCAGAACGTTTCCCCGTTCAAAACTAAAACCGGTTTCAAACTGGTTTGAACCCCCAGTTCATCGGGTTCTGGTTGATGACGGGTCACAGGATTTATTTGGACCTGTACGGTTCTGGCCCAGCTGGACTCTTTGGTTCTGGTCCAGGTTTAACTGCTTTCCAGGTTTTGGATCCTACATGACCCAGTTTGAGTCCAGTCGGGTCAGAATTGGTTCTTGATTTGGACCGGTTCCATTTCGATCTGGTTCAGGTTTGGTTCTCACTGAACTGATCCAACCCGGCAGAACCCCGGCTCTACCTGGGTTAGCTGATTCAAACTGGCTTCAACCAGGGTTAACTCCAGAACCCGCTGGTTCTGACCCGTGGTTCTGACCCGTGGTTCTGACCTGGTTCTGCAGGAGGCTGAGGCTGGAGCGGGAGCTGGTGGCTCAGCTGTGGCGAATCTCATGGGACGATCTGCACATGAGCAGCATGGAGAAGGTTCTGCGGAGCGGCAGCCGGGTCACCCTGTCACTGGTGAGCTCTGGAACCGCCGCCGGTCAGCAGAACAGGAAGTTCCCTGTCATTCCACTTCCTGCTAACGAGAAGCTCTTTGCTCCGCAGAGAGGTTCCAACTACGGATCCTTGATGACCGGAGACGGAAACCTGCAGGTGTTCGCCAAGACCGGCTACTGCAAGGTGAGTCTGGCCAGGTGAGAGGAAGGTGGCCTTCATCATCCTCAGCGTTCCCTCAGCGTTCCCTCAGCGTTCCCTC
This sequence comes from Poecilia reticulata, assembly GCF_904066995.2. Lineage (NCBI taxonomy): Eukaryota > Metazoa > Chordata > Actinopteri > Cyprinodontiformes > Poeciliidae > Poecilia > Poecilia reticulata. The sequence goes on along the minus strand of NC_088845.1, from coordinate 715,684 downwards.
AGCATTCCCTCAGCGTTCCCTCAGCGTTCCCTCAGCATTCCCTCAGCATTCCCTCAGCGTTCCCTCAGCGTTCCCTCAGCATTCCCTCAGCGCTCCCTCAGCGTTCCCTCAGCATTCCCTCAGCATTCCCTCAGCGTTCCCTCAGCGCTCCCTCAGCATTCCCTCAGCGTTCCCTCAGCATTCCCTCAGCGCTCCCTCAGCGTTCCCTCAGCATTCCCTCAGCATTCCCTCAGCGCTCCCTCAGCATTCCCTCAGCATTCCCTCAGCATTCCCTCAGCGTTCCCTCAGCGCTCCCTCAGAATTCCCTCAGCGTTCCCTCAGCATTCCCTCAGCGCTCCCTCAGCATTCCCTCAGCGCTCCCTCAGCGCTCCCTCAGCATTCCCTCAGCGTTCCCTCAGCGCTCCCTCAGCATTCCCTCAGCGTTCCCTCAGCGTTCCCTCAGCGTTCCCTCAGCATTCCCTCAGCGTTCCCTCAGCATTCCCTCAGCGCTCCCTCAGCATTCCCTCAGCGTTCCCTCAGCGCTCCCTCAGCGTTCCCTCAGCGTTCCCTCAGCGTTCCCTCAGCGTTCCCTCAGCGTTCCCTCAGCGTTCCCTCAGCGTTCCCTCAGCATTCCCTCAGCGCTCCCTCAGCGTTCCCTCAGCGTTCCCTCAGCGTTCCCTCAGCGCTCCCTCAGCGTTCCCTCAGCATTCCCTCAGCATTCCCTCAGCGCTCCCTCAGCATTCCCTCAGCGTTCCCTCAGCGCTCCCTCAGCATTCCCTCAGCGTTCCCTCAGCGTTCCCTCAGCATTCCCTCAGCGCTCCTTCGTCGTTCCCTCAGCATTCCCTCAGCATTCCCTCAGCGTTCCCTCAGCATTCCCTCAGCGCTCCTTCGTCGTTCCCTCAGCATTCCCTCAGCGTTCCCTCAGCGTTCCCTCAGCGCTCCCTCAGCGTTCCTTCGTCGTTCCCTCAGCGTTCCCTCAGCGTTCCCTCAGCATTCCCGTCTGTTCCCTCTCACAGGGGAACATTGTGGCCATCAAATACTCCAACAGGAAGCGGATTGAGCTGAACAGGAAAGTTCTGTTTGAACTCAAACATGTGAGTCTGTCCCGATCATCTGAAGACGTTCTGTATTGGAGCATCAGGCGGTTCTGGTTCTGTTGGACCTCCAGAACCGAACTGACCCAGACGTGTTTCTGTTCAGATGAGAGACGTCCAGAACGAACACCTGACACGGTTCATCGGGGCGTGCATCGACCCGCCGAACATCTGCATCGTCACAGAGTACTGTCCCCGAGGCAGCCTGCAGGTACGCGCACTTGGCCGTCCCCCTGTCCCCACATGTCTCCACATGTCCTCACTTGTCCCCACATGTCCTCAGGACATCCTGGAGAATGACAGCATCACCCTGGACTGGATGTTCAAGTATTCGCTCATCAACGACATTGTGAAGGTGAGCCTCTTCCTGCGCACCGCCCGGTCTCCAGGTGGGACAGACGCTCAGTACCCGTCTTTGTCCTCAGGGAATGGTCTTCCTTCACAACAGCGTCATCGTCTCTCACGGTAAACTCAAATCGTCTAACTGCGTTGTGGACAAGCGCTTTGTCCTCAAAATCACCGATTACGGTCTGACCAGCTTCCGATGTGACCCGGACTGCGGCGGCGACACTCACGCCTACTACGCCCGTGAGTCCTCCGACTTCTCCATCGCTACCGATGGCTATAGAAGACACGGGGCAAACCTCGTCAAAATAAAAGACCGAGCTGACCTTTCTCTGGGTTTTGTGCAGAGAAGTTGTGGGTGGCTCCAGAGCTGCTCCGGATGGAATCTCCGCCTCCTCAGGGGACGCAGAAAGGGGACGTGTACAGCTTTGGGATCATCCTGCAGGAGGTGGTGCTGCGCCGAGGAGCCTTCTACCTGGAGGGGGCGCTGCTGAGTCCCAAAGGTAAACCACAGCGGGTCCACAGGGTCCCACTTCCTTCCGGATTCAGGCGTCTCCTGAGCATCCCGGTGTCCCAGCAGAGATCGTGGACCGGGTGATTTTGGGTGAGTGGCCCTGCCTGCGGCCCACCATCGACCCGGAGGACCACCCAGAGAGTCCGAGTCCCAACGAGTCCAAACCCGAGCTGGGCCAGCTGATGCAGCGCTGCTGGGCCGAGGAGCCGACTGAGAGACCCGACTTCAACCACATCCGCCTGCTGCTGCTCAAGCACGGCACGTAAGGGCCGAGACACGGGCTGGGTCGTAGGGGTGGAGTCTCCTTGTCTCCCAGCAGTGAGCCGAGCTGCTCTGGATCAGAACCTTTTGATACCTTCTCACTGGAACCCCGTTTACATCAACAACAGTAGAAATAAACTGCTGCCCTCTGCTGGTGGTTCTAAGGAAATTCAAAATGATCACATTCTTTCAAAGTTGTCTGATAAACATCTTCTATCGTGAAATTCCCTGTTAAATTAGACAAAAGTTTGTTAAAGTGGTCGGACAGAGCAGAGTTACAGCTAAACGTCAACTCTGCCATGTTTCTGCTTCCAGAGAGTCCAGGAACAACATCCTGGACAACCTGCTGTCCCGCATGGAGCAATACGCCAACAACCTGGAGGAGCTGGTGGAGGAGCGCACCCAGGCCTACCATGAGGAGAAACGCAAGGCTGAGGCCCTTCTCTACCAGATACTGCCACAGTGAGTACTATAGTACTCACTGTGGCAGTCATCATGGTAGTAGTACCACAGTCAGTACTGATCCTGTGACCTGGTTGTTGTCGTCTGCAGCTCGGTGGCAGAGCAGCTGAAGCGCGGAGAGACAGTTCAAGCTGAAGCCTTCGACTCGGTCACAATCTACTTCAGTGACATCGTTGGTTTCACCGCCCTGTCTGCAGAAAGCTCCCCCATGGAGGTCCACAGCACCTGGACCTTATGCTACCTGAGAGCAAAGGCTGCAAACTCTGGGGAACTGTTAGCCTAGCTTACATTAGCTAAGGAAAAAATATGGAAGCAGAGGAAACATTTAGCCTAGCCAAACATAAACATTGTCAGAAAAAGAAAACTATTAGCCTAAACACAGGAAGCTGGTAGCCTAGCCTAGCTTAAACACAGGAAGCAGAGTGAAGCTGTTAGCCTAGCTTAAACACAGGAAGCAGAGTGAAGCTGTTAGCCTAGCTTAAACACAGGAAGCAGAGTGAAGCTGTTAGCCTAGCTTAAACACAGGAATGCCTCCTGTTTCTTCCATGTTTAGTCTGAATCTAAACCCTGAGGTCTGTGTTTCTGCAGGTCGTGACTCTCCTCAACGACCTGTACACCTGCTTTGATGCCATCATTGACAACTTTGATGTTTATAAGGTGAGAACAGTTTGGGTCAGAACAGGATGAAGGTAGCTGGGATCAGAATTGGTGGATCTGAACGATTCACCTTTTGATCCGGTTAGAGGAAGGAAGTCATTCTGTCAGATTTAATCATGTTAAATAATTTTCTGCCACATTAAAAAACCAAACTAAAGCAGCAGACTTCCTGTCCCGCTAACGGTGTTGTTGTCCTGCGGCGCCCCCAGGTGGAGACCATCGGTGACGCCTACATGGTGGTCTCCGGGCTGCCGGTGAGAAACGGGAAGCGGCACGGCAGGGAGATCGCCCGCATGGCGCTGGCCCTGCTGGCCGCTGTCCGAACCTTCAGGATCCGCCACCGGCCGGAGCGGCAGCTGAAGCTGAGGATCGGGATTCACAGCGGTGAGGATCTGGACCGGCGTTGGGGATGGACTGAGAATCTGATCCTGGACGGACCGTTGGAGTTTCCCACAGGAACCGGAAGACGCTTCTGTTCACGGCCCAGACCGGTTCTGATCCGCCTCTGTCTGCAGGTCCGGTGTGTGCCGGAGTGGTGGGTCTGAAGATGCCACGCTACTGCCTGTTCGGGGACACCGTCAACACGTCTTCACGGATGGAATCCACCGGGGAAGGTGAGACTCGACACACCTGAGACTGGACTGGAGTGGTACCGTCCCCTGCTGGCCCAACAGAAGGTCCTCCAGGGTGGACCGGACCTGGTACCGACAGCAGCCGTCTGTGTTTGTATCTGCAGCGCTGAAGATTCACGTGTCGGCGGCGACCCGCGACGTCCTGATGGAGTTCAACTGCTTCCAGCTGGAAAGCCGGGGGTCCGTGGACGTCAAGGGGAAGGGAGCCATGAGCACCTATTGGCTGCTGGGGGAGAGCGGCAGCCAATGAGGACGCAGCGCTGACGGAGGGGGCGGAGGATGCAGGCGGTTTGGTTGTTTCCTGCCGATGGAGGATCGTTCTGGTTCCGGTCAGATCCAGAACTTCTGGAGGAGAACCGGAGTCGGATGGATGGAGCAGAAACACCGAAGGAGGAAAACGGACCGGGACCTTTCTGCAGAGCCCGATCAGTACCTGCTTTCTCGCTCCAGCAGCAGTTGGTCTTCATCAGAACCGACTGCTGGTTCTGATGACCCGGTGCTCTCTGCCGCCGCCTGGTGGCCGCACGACAGAAATGGCCTGGTGACAGGCAGCCACAGGGGGCAGCAGAGAGCTGGATGGACCGGTTCTGTTCAGGCCTTTAGAACCCATCTGTCTCCATGTAGAACCATCTACAGAACCAGAACCTGCTTTGCAGTTATTGGTTGCATTTCAGACAGGTTCTGATCCAGCAGGTCCAAAAGGTTCCTGCTGCGGTTCTGCCTGTTTCAGGAAGTTTAGATTGTGAAAAAAACATGAAGAAAATTTTAAAATAGATCAAATAAATTCTTATGTTGGACTGGATCCGGTCCTGTTTGGACCTCCAGGTCCATCAGAATCTAACCGGGTCACAGGAAGCTGGACTTTCTGCGCCCCGGATTTCATCCAATACCTTTTCTGGTTCTTCCACAATCCCAGAAACTGGACCCGAGTCAGAGAACCTGGTTTCCAACAGAACCAGTAGAACCGGGTCACAGGATTTAGATCTGTGGTGGTTCTGTTCTGCATGCAGATCATCTGTTGTCCTGGACCAGAACCAGAACCGGTCCTGCAGGGAGCATTTTGAATCAGAGTCCAAACTGGCTTTGTTGAAAAATGTACAAATTTATTGAACATGTTGATGCGGAGGAGCCGTCCAGCAGGGGGCGCTGTGCCTCTGCAGCGGGTCCACTTCATGACAGACGGAACCAACGAAAAACCTGCTGACCACATCCCATAATGACATCAAAACAAGGGCGGAGCCTGTTGCCACGGACACCTGGCCGTCTTCATGTGATGAGCTGTGAGGAGACAGAGGACATCATGACACGGCGCCCCCTGCTGGAGGACTCAAACTGGGCCCAGTCCGGTTCTGGTTGGACCAGGCAGTCCGGCTCAGGAAGTGATGTAATGGTTCCATCTCAGCTGGATGGTGATGAAGAAACGTGAATCTGCTGCTGAACACGTTGTTGCTAGGCAACCAAAGAGTGAGCGAGTTGCTGCTAACCAGCTAGCTTATGAGAAGTTCAGCAGCCAAAGCCTGTCTTCTGCCTACATCTCCCAGAATGCTGTGCGGTTATTATTAAATATTCTATCTGACATGATCACCTGTCTATTTATTGTTCTGGACCCAGGGAGAACCAGAACCGGGCTGGACCCGCTGTGATGAGGATGATGAGGGTGATGAAGGTCAGACTTACGGTCTTGACCGTCTGCTTGATGAAGTCCTTCCTGCTGCTCAGGTCGTGTTCCGGATACGTGTCGAACACCTGCAGCAGAGAGCAGAGGTCATGCGGGGTCAGAGGTCATGCGGGGTCAGCTCTGGCTCCGACCTTCAGGCAGATCTGCTTCATGGTCATCTCCTCCAGGTCGGCCTCCTTCAGCAGACTCTCCACCGTCTTCCTCAGCTGCTCGTCTGTCGGCGCCTTCTTCACCATCCTGATCAGCGGCTCGTCTTCGTCGGAGCTGTCCTCGGCTGGACCGCGGGGGTCAGAGGTCAACATAGGCAGGGGTCAGAACCAGACCCGGGTCCGTCCCGGGTCTGGTTCTGGACCTGCGGCTCACCTGCATTTGTGTTCTTGCTGCTGCTGTCGGCCTTCTTGGTTTTGGCGGCGGCTACTTTCTTCTTCTTTGGCTGAAACAGACAGCAGAGTTCTCCGTTAGAGCCCGGTTCTGGTTCTGGTTCTGGTTCCAGGTTCAGACCTGGGGCTGGTACCTTCTCCTCTGCCTCGCTGGTTCCGTCAGAGCTCTGGCTCCTGGGTCTCTTCTTCGCCGGTATCTGCTGCTTCTTCTTCTTCCCTCTGCTGGACTTGGGCTTGGAGGACTGAAACAACCAGAACCTGTTCAGGGTTCTGCAGCAGGTTTGGGTCAGAACCAAAGTGATCTCACCTCATCAGACTCTGACTGGTCAGTCTGCTCTTCCTCCTCCTCCTCCTGTTCTGACCGTTTCTCCTCTCCATCAGAACCTGCGGCCTCCACCGACGCCTCCACCTTCTCGTCATCGTCTTCGTCGCTGCTGGAGTCCATGACGATGGCTTTGGATTTGCTGCCGGGTTTGGACTTCTTGGTGCCGCTGGCTCTGGGTTTGCTCTTCTTCTTCTTGGCCACCGAGTCGCCGCCGGCCAGCTTCTTCTTGGTCCTCCGCTTCTTCTTCACTGGTGCGCGCTGTGGGGGAACGACAGCAGCCGTTAGAGGGGGCGGAGCCTCAGTAGCGAGGGGCGGGGCTTCTTTGTGGATGGGGCGGAGCCTCAGTAGAGAGGGGCGGGGCTTCTGATCACCTTCCCGCTGTTCTTTGGGGCGATCAGGAAGACAAGGATCCGATCGATCAGATCCTGGTGGGTTCCTTTCTTCTCCAGGTCCAGAATGGAGCAGACCAGCTTCAGCTTGGTGTTGGTCAGGTTAGAGTTCCTGGGGGAGACAGGTCCATCAGAACCTCCATCAGAACTGCTCCAGGGATCCAGAACCAGCTGAGGAACCCACCTGAGCATCTTGTCTCTCTTCCTGGTGAACTCCTGGCTGTCTGCGGCGAACGGGAAGCCGTTGAACTGCCGCAGATTCTTCTTGACCGAGGCCGACTGAGAAGACACAGAACCGTTACTGTCCGGGTTCTGGTAGAACCGAGCAGTTTGCAAACTGAAATATGGAATGCTTTGTGATCCTGGACCCGCTCCAGCTGGTGGAGAAAGGAGGACATGGAGATGTTTCTGTTCGGCAGAATCAAATCAGGAACCATCAGCTGCTGACCCAGTTCTGTTGCTCAGGCACAAGCTGGAGACCTTCTGGCCTGCTAGCTGGGACGCTAACAGGGATGCTAGCTGGGACGCTAACAGGGATGTTAACAGGGACGCTAACCGGGATGCTAGCTGGGACGCTAACAGGGATGCTAGCTGGGACGCTAACAGGGATGTTAACAGGGACGCTAACCGGGATGCTAGCTGGGACGCTAACAGGGATGCTAGCCTGGACACTCACCGGGATGCTAGCTGGGACGCTAACAGGGATGCTAGCTGGGATGCTAACAGGGATGCTAGCTGAGACGCTAACAGGGATGCTAGCTGAGACGCTAACAGGGACGCTAACAGGGATGCTAGCTGGGACGCTAACAGGGATGCTAGCTGGGACGCTAACAGGGATGCTAGCTAGGATGCTAACAGGGACGCAGGGATGCTAGCTGGGACGCTAGCTAGGATGCTAACAGGTATGCTAGCTGGGACGCTAACAGGGATGCTAGCTGGGACGCTAACAGGGATGCTAGCTGGAACGCCAACAGGGATCAGTATTGTTTTATCAACCCAGAGTAGCTGAGCAGAACCGGGTCAAAGAGTTTCCTCAGACCCAGTAGAACCACTGAGGGGTTCTGGTTCTGCTGAGCTCGTCTGGATCAGATCTCACCGGGTCAGAGTCCCTCTTCCTGGCTCTTTACCTTCCCGGGTCGGTCGAACAGGATGGCGTGCAGCAGCTTCAGCTCCTCCGCCTTCCTCCTGGTGATCTCGTAGTTGGTCCGAGGAATGTCGCCCAGCTTGTCTCCACTGCCTTAACACATCAGAACCGGCCACCTGTCAGACCGCAGAACCGGTGCAGGACCGGTTCTGTTCGGGTCTTACCGTCTGCCACTTTCAGCTTCTCCCTGGCCTTCGGAGCCTGGAAATCCAGCCGGTCCACTGTCTTTTTGGTCCGCTTCCCTTCAATGATTTCTCCACTGTCTGCAGCAGAATCAGAACTTTCAGAACCTTTAGAGTTCTGGTTCTGGGCCCAGAGACCCAATGGGCCAACGGAGAATCCAGATACCTGAGATCTTGGAGGAGCTTCTGGGGGGAACCGCCTCGTCTCTCTGCAAATCGTCCTCCTCAGAGACGGCGGAGCCGTCCATTGCTTCGCTCATGTCTGATGTCTGGACAGCCAATCAGCAGAGGGCAGATGTCTGGACAGCCAATCAGCAGAGGGTAGATGTCTGGACAGCCAATCAGCAGAGGGCAGAGTCAGCTCTCCAATCTCACAGCAGCAATTTAAGCTTCTGCCTTCAGATTGAAAAAGTTTTTATGTCTAATGACCTCCTGCACCACAGGGGGCGCCAGAGATTCATCCCACCGTGTTTCAATAAAAGCCTTTTCTCTCACCCTGAAGAAATCATCATAAAACCTCCAGGGGCCTCATGTATAATAGTGTGCAGTTTTCACACTAAAACTTGGCGTATATACGCTCATACCTGCGCACAGGTGACTTGCGGTTAAGAGGAGGCATCATGGAAAACAATATGTAATAACAAGATAATTTATATTGCTCTTTTCACCCTGTGGTTTGTACTATAAAGTATTTATTTTTCATTTGGCTAAACCAATTGGGGCTGAAACGATTCCTCGAATGATTCGAGTACCTCGATTATTAAAATTCCTCGAGGAAAATTGATCTGCCTCGAAGCTTCGTTAATTATTCAGCGCGCCGTGTTCCGGCCGGAACCTTATTTCCGTCGCGCGGAACTCTCACTTCCGCCTCCGGGTTGTTACGAAAGCCAAGTGTTATCATCTTAACGTCCAATTTTCAAGTTCGGCCGACGTCCGAACTTGAAACGAATTTTGATTATTTTTTTCGCTGAATTTTCGCATTTTCCCATTCAAATGGTCGGAGGCTGAGCCTCACCTGGACTGATCAGCCTCTGGCTAACTGCCATTTGATGCTCCTCCTGTCTGTACGCCGGCAATAAAATGGTTAAAAACATTTAATATATAAACTGATTTTCCATAATTTAGCTCATGTATTTAATGTACAGTGTTTTTTGTCACTAACTGTGTGTGTATCGTGTTTTGTGTGCGGAGGAGCGATCAGAAACGGCAGAGAACAGACTGGAGGTGAGGCAGGCAGTTCTCTGGCCTCACCGCTGGGGGCGCTCATGATCCCAGATATAGTGACAGCACAACTGCAGAGTAAGACACGGTGAGCTAGCCATGGAGCTAGCCACACAGTAAATACGTACAGCGATATATTTGTTTGCTCCTCTCTTCCACGTCAACATGAAAGACTACATTTCTACACTTTAACAGTTTTCTAAAGTGGGTTTTCAATTGAAGCAGACGTTTAAAGAGACTTAAATATAATTCTACCACAATACACTTTGAAGAAATATATTAAATAAAAGTATACTTTAAGTGAACAAAATGTGTATTTGTTCAAGTAATGAAACAATATGCTTTTAAAGATATTTTGTGTATATTTTAAAATATAATTTTTTTTAAATTCCCTTAAAGCTTGCTTTAAAAGAAAACTATTAAATATACTGACATTTCAGTATGTTTTAAATTTCATCTCAAAACCTCAAACATTGACAGTTTAGTGACAGGCTCTACAACAAAAACAATACTTGTCCTTAAAGGGATCCACGACTAGATATAGACATAGACCTTATTTGGGAAATATTTATCTCAGATGTAAAAACAATACAGTAATAATACTGTAGGTTATTTGGTTTTATACATTTTAATAAAATATTGTCACAGGAATGTCGCCATGTTGTTCACACTGCAATGCATTCTGGGTAAATGACGTGTAATGGTCCAATTGCCTGGCTCCTCCAGCCAAAACAGTGATGAGTAACTTTATTAGCCTTTTTCATTTGAACCGGAGCGCGTTGAAATGGATCAGAACCAGAAATAACAAGAGGTGATGAAGAGGAGGAGCAAACAGAGGAAGAGTTGGCCGTAGCAGCCTTCAGGTTCATAATGAAACCATGAATGTTTCATTCATGAATGAACAATATGATAAACAAGAACTCGGGCAGTTAGCCTCGCTGTGTTTCCTCTGTAGACTCCAGTACAGAAAGGACCTGATGACGTCATCAACCCATCAGTGAAAAAATGGCGGCCTCCATGGGTCAAAGATATAACAAAATATGTACATTTTTTAAGTAATTATGAGTTTTGGCGTAATACAAACAGCAATATTTTGGTTATAGGAAAATTGCAACACATTTAGGCCAACATGTTCAGCTAGTCATGGATCCTTTTAACTCTGAATGTAGCAGGTGTTTTACATCTCTCCCGATATGATCTGTTGTTTTCAGTGTTTTAACTAAAACATGGAAGCTGTTTTAGTCCATTTTCAGACGTATGACGCAAGATCTTAGTCAACAGCATTAGCTCCAGTTCACACTCCAGACCAGATGGCGGCGGTATTGCACACTTTCAGTTTTTATGAAAAGCGCCATGAAAAGAAGAAAAGCCACGAAGCCGCTGAAGATAACAGATGCTGTTCAAACTCGCTCTTTTTACTAGCATAATATTGAATTAAACGTAGAGAGAGCCTTGATAATAGTTAGTAGTGTTGGTCAATTCAAGCTGGTGACGTCCCAGTCCGAGTTAGACGACAACACAACCGGATGGAAATGAAATGTGGGTCACGAAAGGAACCGAAGGGTCGAAGCTGCTAACGTGTTGCTAGCTGGTGGTAAGTTAGCTTATTAATTATCTTTGTTTAATTATAAACAGGGCAGTAAACATGAACAAACTGACGTTAGTTTCACAAATAATTATTTTATTATTGCTATAACAATCATTCTGCTTCATGTGATAACTGCATGGAGGCCGTTTGTTGGGACTTGATATAGTTTTCTTCACCATATCAATGAGACTGATATTGTGAGGTTGTTCTAACTCGTTCATCAATGATTTTATCTTCATATGTTTGCAGTCTAAGCAAATGAAGATGAAAGAGGAAGCCAGAGAAATCAGGTGTTAGAAACATAAAGACTTTCTGTCTCAGAAGAAGCTCTGACTCCACCAGATCACCAACCAGCTGAGGATGAACCTCCACATCGTCTTTATGGTGGAAGGATTTTTATCTTACTGAGCAGCTAGCTACATTTAACAGCAAAAACTGCTGTGTTACCAACACCAAGTGCTTAATAAACATAATTTGATTTCAAAATAATTGGACAGAATTTCCCCCCCTTGTTTAATCTAACATTTCTCTTTCATATATTTTATTTGTTGTTGGCTTTCAGGGCCCTGTGATGGACTGGTGACCTGTCCATGGTGAACCCTGCCTCTCATCTGATGGCTGCTGGAGATGGGCACCACCAGCCCCCCTCACCACCCTGCAAGGATCGGTGTGTTCAGATCACGGATGGAAAGATTTTAAGGTGGTTTGTCTCCTTAAGTCCACATTTAAAACAGCTTCATAGTTAATGCCAACATCAACTGACTCTATGACATTGATAACATAAACGGGCAAAGAAGAAACCCAGAAAAAAGCACATTATAGTACACTTTAAATTATGATTTTTTTTTTACAATTACTATTAAAATACACTATGTACAAAACTAGTTGTTCCAAAGTAACACACTTACTGATGATTATTCTGGCTTCAAGTGTGCTAAGATGTAACATAGCTACTTGGTATATTTATTTTTCATCTGTCCATCTGCTGACCAGCCTGTTTTCTCTCCAGTCCGAATGAAATGAGCCACAGATGCTTTCAGACGACGAGTTACATCTTCATGGTTTCACCATCCTTTAGTTTATTTTCTGTTTTTCAGGTTATTGAGGATAAATGTGGTTGTTTCATTGTTTAAACACTAAAATATTAAAATCATCAGGTTTGATGCTTCCTGGTCTAAATAACAGAATCAAGTTTCAGTGGATTTATGGGAGTTTTGACTCTTTGTAGTTTATTATTGCTCACAGAAAAAGTTTGCATGGCTGCTGCACATTTTCACTCCAGGGAAAAAGTTTGCGTATATTTACGCAAACTTTCATTTTTATGCATGCCGACTTGTGCATAAAATATGGCACCGCACAGTTTTTGTGTATACACACGTTTTATACGCAAGAGCTCAGGTGTTAATATGAAAGAGTCAATATTAATAAACTACAGGACATCCAATCAGAAGAAGGAAAAACTGAACAAAACATTTTTAATGAGTTCTCATGCTAAATGAGTTTCTGATGTAAAGTTAAAATGTAATTATGTATTTTTATTAAATTGTTGTCAGTAGCCTAATCAAAGTATTCCCAGCAACAGTTACCATGGAAACGGAGACAAGTAACAGACCAGCTGATTTCTCTCTGCCAAGTGAAACTAGAACCGTGTATTGTTCTGACCTGAAGTGGACCGTGCCTAATAGCTTTTCTCAATGGTTCTGTTGCAGACTGCTGGGTTCTGATGCCGAACCGTTCCCGAACCTCTGCAGACCCATTTCTACTAATAACTAGTGCTAAATGACCCAGTCTAACCCAACTGCTGCGTTTATTCGGTTAAATCCGCCGAAATATTAATGGAGTCTGGCGCCTGTGACACAAGACGTTAATGTCAATCAGCGCAGGTTACTGTCAAGCGCGTGCACTGGGATCATGCGCGTGCAGAGACTGTGACGGATCTTCTTTATTTGCATCACGTGCACGCGAGTTGGCGCGCGGAAACTTAAACCTGCTAGTCGCCTGTTAGCTGATAGTTAGCTGTCAGTTAACTCCGCAGTTAGTGTGAGTGATAAACTCTGACGGTACCGGTCCAACTGTGTCCCTGTGGTTCCGACCCGCTAGTTATCACACTAAACCCCAGTTTAAACAGTTTAACCAGCCTAACTCCCACCAGCAGGAAGCAGCTAGCTGTTAGCTCCGCTGTTAGCTTCAGCAACATACAGGTACCGATTCTGACCACAGGAAGAACCAGAACCAGCCGTAGCGCCGCGCCTCTCCCCGGTCCAAAGACAGCAGAGAAAAGTTTACCTGGTCCCGGAGATTCGAACCGAACCAGAGCGCCACTCAGCTGTCAGTTAGTCATCAAGGCGGGATGCCTTCTGGGCGGGACCACGGCCATGGTAGTTATGCTCATTGGTTGAGACGTAATGACGTTGCCATGTGTTCCAGTTATTGTTACAACACCGCCCCCTGCTGCCCAGCCGCGGGATGTAAATACAGAGGGAGTTCTCATTTTGTTATACCTGCATGTTTAGTTGAGGAACATCTCCTATTATTGATGATTAGAAAGCTTTGTTAAATATTTATTGGTTTTATTTTTCAAATTCTCAACAATATTTCTCCTTATAAAACAGTGATGTCCACTTTAATCTTCTCCATATTCTCTTTAGAAAACTGGAACAGAAGCGTTTGTTTTGTTTCCAGACTTCCGGCTTGGAGAATAAACTGACCAACACACATGAAGATGCAGTCAGTGGTTATATGTCTAGGAAAACAACTACTAACCGATAGAGCTACAGGGGGTAGATTTCACACCCACAACTCCATGGAAGCCATTTCCACCATGGGAGAGAAAAACTTAAAATCCGACAGATCAATATATCTGATAGATCTCAGAGCAATTGATTTATTGGATCTATTCTATGAATTGCTGCTTTAATTCTTCTATAAGGCTAAATAATAAACGGTGTGGTTGTATTGCCATGGTTCGCCACCAGGCGGCACCATGACAGAACCACTGATAGGCTTTGCCAGGACAGGAATGAGAGGGAAGACATGCGGCAAAGGCCACCAGGGCGGGAATCGAACCTGCGTCGAGGACTGAGGCCTCCTTATGTGGGCTGTGCTTAACCGCTGTGACCAGCAGTCACAGCGGTTCTGACCGTGTGGTTCTGACCCAGTCCGTCAGAACCAGAGGAACATCATGGCTGAACCTGGGTTCATCCGTTCACCGCTTCAGCCTGACACAAGGTGGCGCTGCAGAGCCAGAGCTCCATCAAGCTGGACTGGAAACCAGTTTGTTTCCTAGCAACAGGACATTAGTCTGTCTGGTTCTGGTTCTGTTCTAACTTTGTTGAGTAAAATGTCGGTTGTGACTCCAGAACTTCCTGCTGTTCAGTTTTGGACCGGTGGTTCTGATTGGCGTTCTGTCTCTGTTCAGTTTGGTTGAAACGGTTCTGATCCTGCAGCCAGTGATGGATCAGAACCGTTGGGATGAGTGATGGGTTCGGTCCAGGGGAACCGGGACAGGTTCTTCTTCTGGACCTGGGTTTGGGTCGGAGCTGACCCGGTTCAGAGGCAGAACCTGGACCCAGAGGAAATCATGAGCAGCTCAGGAAGAGAAGGATCTAAAAATAAAACGAAGGAACAGAAATAAGACCAGGAGGAAGAGGAGGACGCTCCTCCTCCTCATCCTCTCCCTCCTCCTCCTCGTCTTCCTCCTCCACTTCAAACCTGAGCGGAAAGCAGAAGCTGCTGGACCCGTCAGAACCGTCAGAAGCTCCGGCTGCTGCAGCGTTCTTCGTCTCCAAGTGAGGAAAGTTTCCAGCAGACGATCCGACAGCGACTCCACGGAAACCAGGTCAGAGTCTGCTGGTTCTGGTTCTGACAGAGAAGACCTCAGCCTGAACCGTCCTCATCTTCATCCTCCTGGAGGTTCTGGTGGTTCTGACAGGACGGGCAGCTGACCTCTCAGCAGTAGTGGCGGTTCTGGAAGTGGGAAGGGTCCGGCCCGGTGGCGGTTCTGATGGGGTCGCGTTTCTCTCCTCTGAGTCCAGATGGCGAGAGGAGAGGACGCATTAAACACCAGAACCGGGTTCTGATCGGAATCAGGACCCAGAAGTCTGGACCGAACCAAACTGGACCGGGCCAAACCAGGATCTAGAACCTCCACAGAGCTGAGGATCCAACCCTCCATATGAGGAAGTCGCTGTTAGCATGAACAGCCTCCCCTAGTGGCTGAGAGCCGGAACAGCAACACAATGACATCATCCTGACTCTGTCCTCTCATTGGCTGCAGAAAGGCCAGGGGCGGGACTTCAGGGCATGTCAGCAGCGTGTCCTCTAAGCCAATCAAAGTCCAGTCATGTGACCTGCTCCTCCTCAACACAAGGGGGCGCCAACTCCTGACTGACGGCATCAAAGAAACAACACAAACTCAGTGAGGGCCCCTCCTTCTCGTGCCGCCCTGGGCAGCTGGCCACGGTGTGGAAGTCAGAAAGCGGTCGCTCTCTCTCTCTCTCGCCGCCAGCATCTGTTCCTGTCAGATCCAGATGTTCCCCAGACATCAGTGACCTTATTCAGAGGCTTCAGGAGTTGCTGCCTGACCCAGATGTCTCCTGTTTCTTGTTCTCCAGCTGCCGTCTCGTCCTCCATGGCGGGCCTGGAGGTCTTTGCTGACGCCGCCTCCCTGCTGTCTTTGAACTCCAGCGTCTTCTTCAGCGAGACGCCGGCGTCGCGCGTTAGGGACCCGCTGGGCGCCGTGGTCGTCAACGTCGGGGGGAGTCGCTACGTCCTGTCCCAGGAGCTGCTGGCGTCCCACCCGGAGACCCGACTGGGGAAGCTGGTCTGCTGCGGTCGAGACTCTGCGCTGGAGCTCTGCGATGACGCAGACTTCCTCCGGAATGAGTTCTTCTTCGACAGAAGCTCCCAAACCTTCCAGTAGGTCTTCCTCTACACTCAAAACAGCCGTCATCACACAGCATTCTTAGACCTTTAGTCCAAGTCAGGGTGGCAGCGCCAGGCCTGCAGGGCCTCCTGCCACTTTTACATACGTCTCTATTCACCACACTGAGTCAAATGATGAGGTCGTTGCTCTGGAGCCCGACTGAGGAGGAGATTCAGCTGTGGGATGGAAGTGTGCTGGAGCAGGGAGACGGCCAGGAGCTGCAGGACAGCAGCCCACCAGGACCAGGACCTGGACCAGGACCTGGACCAGAACCAAGACCAGGACCAGAACCAAGACCAGGACCAGAACCAAGACCAGCACCAGGAGCAGCACCAGGACTGCCCAGCCCTGATGCTTAGATCTTTATTCCTGTAGTTCTGGCATGAGATCCACCTGGGGATCCGCTGCATAGATATCTGGGGCCTGATGCCTAAAGTGGTGTACGCACAAAAAATGTGCAGCAGCCATTTTGAACGTTTTCTGTTTGACAATAACAAACTGCAAAGCGTCAAAACTCACCTAAATACACTGAAACTTGGACCCTAATGAGCCCTGAAAGCAGCTTTTAAATAAACTATATTATTATAGATACTTATACGGCTGTTAGCCAGGATGGTTGCCATGGTTACTGCTTCACCTGGCGACAGACTTCCAGGTATTTGTACTAATTTACATTAATATGTATTTATGGAGGCGACGGGCGGAGCAGCAGCTGCTGTTTCCCCCAAACCAGGATCTATAGAGGAAAGGTGAGCAGGGCCGACCTGGACGCTCTGCTGCTGCAGCAGGTCCGACCTGGACGCTCTGCTGCTGCAGCAGGTCAGACCTGGACGCTCTGCTGCTGCAGCAGGTCTGACCTGGAGGCTCTGCTGCTGCAGCAGGTCAGACCTGGAGGCTCTGCTGCTGCAGCAGGTCAGACCTGGAGGCTCTGCTGCTGCAGCAGGTCCGACCTGGACGCTCTGCTGCTGCAGCAGGTCCGACCTGGACGTTCTGCTGCTGCAGCAGGTCTGACCTGGACGCTCTGCTGCAGCAGGTCAGACCTGGACGCTCTGCTGCTGCAGCAGGTCAGACCTGGAGGCTCTGCTGCTGCAGCAGGTCAGACCTGGAGGCTCTGCTGCTGCAGCAGGTCAGACCTGGAGGCTCTGCTGCTGCAGCAGGTCAGACCTGGAGGCTCTGCTGCTGCAGCAGGTCAGACCTGGAGGCTCTGCTGCTGCAGCAGGTCAGACCTGGACGCTCTGCTGCTGCAGCAGGTCAGACCTGGACGCTCTGCTGCTGCAGCAGGTCAGACCTGGACGCTCTGCTGCTGCAGCAGGTCAGACCTGGAGGCTCTGCTGCTGCAGCAGGTCAGACCTGGAGGCTCTGCTGCTGCAGCAGGTCTGACCTGGAGGCTCTGCTGCTGCAGCAGGTCTGACCTGGAGGCTCTGCTGCTGCAGCAGGTCAGACCTGGAGGCTCTGCTGCTGCAGCAGGTCTGACCTGGAGGCTCTGCTGCTGCAGCAGGTCTGACCTGGAGGCTCTGCTGCTGCAGCAGGTCAGACCTGGACGCTCCGCTGCTGCAGCAGGTCTGACCTGGAGGCTCTGCTGCTGCAGCAGGTCAGACCTGGAGGCTCTGCTGCTGCAGCAGGTCTGACCTGGAGGCTCTGCTGCTGCAGCAGGTCTGACCTGGAGGCTCTGCTGCTGCAGCAGGTCTGACCTGGAGGCTCTGCTGCTGCAGCAGGTCAGACCTGGACGCTCTGCTGCTGCAGCAGGTCAGACCTGGACGCTCTGCTGCTGCAGCAGGTCAGACCTGGAGGCTCTGCTGCTGCAGCAGGTCAGACCTGGAGGCTCTGCTGCTGCAGCAGGTCTGACCTGGAGGCTCTGCTGCTGCAGCAGGTCTGACCTGGAGGCTCTGCTGCTGCAGCAGGTCAGACCTGGAGGCTCTGCTGCTGCAGCAGGTCTGACCTGGACGCTCTGCTGCAGCAGGTCAGACCTGGACGCTCTGCTGCTGCAGCAGGTCAGACCTGGAGGCTCTGCTGCTGCAGCAGGTCAGACCTGGACGCTCTGCTGCTGCAGCAGGTCTGACCTGGAGGCTCTGCTGCTGCAGCAGGTCAGACCTGGACGCTCTGCTGCTGCAGCAGGTCAGACCTGGAGGCTCTGCTGCTGCAGCAGGTCCGACCTGGAGGCTCTGCTGCAGCAGGTCTGACCTGGACGCTCTGCTGCTGCAGCAGGTCAGACCTGGAGGCTCTGCTGCAGCAGGTCTGACCTGGACGCTCTGCTGCAGCAGGTCAGACCTGGACGCTCTGCTGCTGCAGCAGGTCAGACCTGGAGGCTCTGCTGCTGCAGCAGGTCTGACCTGGAGGCTCTGCTGCTGCAGCAGGTCCGACCTGGAGGCTCTGCTGCTGCAGCAGGTCTGACTGCAGCACGGCTTCATACATCTGGGTTGTTTTTCTGAATTTGTTCTAGTCCAAGTTTTAGTGTGAAAACTGCGCAGGGTTTGATGCACGAGGCCCCGGATGTTTTCACCCTGCAGAGATGAGGAAACGTCTAGCCAGGACTGATGTGGTTTCAGGTCTCAACCTTTCTGGTGTTTGACTTTGTTTCATTCATCTCTTTGCTTGGTCCTCAGGTACGTGATGAACTTCTACCAGACGGGTCACCTTCATGTCATGGAGGAGCTGTGTGAGATCTCCTTCCTGCAGGAGATCCAGTACTGGGGCATCGACGAACTCTGCATCGACTCCTGCTGCCGGGAACGCTACCACCGCCGCAAGGAGCAGAAAGAGTCCCTGGATGTCTGCCAGGAGTTTGAGACCGACGATGAAGAGGAGGACTTTGTAGGTGCGCTCTGTCCAGGCCTGCGTCGGCGTCTCTGGGACATTCTGGAGAGACCGGAATCGTCTGGCGCCGCCCGGACCTTCGGCTCCCTCTCCATCTTCTTCGTGGTGCTGTCAGTCGTCAACATGGTGCTGATCTCTCTGGACCAGGACTTCGGCGGTAGCTGGCTGGGCGCCGGCGGGCCGCAGCTGCTTGACATGGTGGAGTACGTGTGCGTCCTGTGGTTCACAGGTGAGCTGGTGCTGCGCTTCAGCTGCGTCCGGGACAAGTGCCGGTTCAGCCGAAGCGTCCTCAACGTGATCGACCTGCTGGCCATCCTGCCCTTCTATGTGACGCTGGCCGTGGAGAGCCTCCATGGCGGCTCCACCGAGCTGGAGAACGTGGGCCGGGTGGTCCAGGTGCTGCGCCTCCTCCGGGTCCTGCGCATGCTGAAGCTGGGTCGACACTCCACAGGTACGCGCTTCAGTCTCTCAACCAGTAAGCTTAGTAGAACTGATTTGGGTCAGATGTTCTGGGTTTCCTTCTACAAGGTGTACTGGGCCTTTAGCCCATCCCAGTGATACTGGGTCGAGTTTTAAGGCTTCACCTTTTCACTCTGACATGACCTGTTGTTCTGCAGTCAGGACTTTGTGATGGCCACTGCAGGACATCTCAGCGTTTCCCCAGAGAAGCAAACTAAACATAAAACCTTCCTAATTGGAAGGAGGTTGTGCAGAGCGGGTCCAAATGTGCCGACGATTGAAGGTCGACCTTCTGGAGGATTCTGGATCAAAGCCTGACTGTAAAGGCCGTCATCGTCACGGTCAGCGACGGGCGCCGTCAGTCTGGTGCGAGCGTCTTCATGGTGTCTGTTCATCCACTCACAGATTCCCTTCATTCGCCGGCACAAAGAGCAAGCAGCAGGTCAACATGCTGCCTGCAGCAGCTGCAGCATTACTAATGCAGCTTTCCCTCAGCTGGGTGCTA
This sequence comes from Poecilia reticulata, assembly GCF_904066995.2. NCBI lineage: Eukaryota > Metazoa > Chordata > Actinopteri > Cyprinodontiformes > Poeciliidae > Poecilia > Poecilia reticulata. Next base: position 696,131 of record NC_088845.1, on the reverse strand, counting down.
GCTGTGTCCTAAATACAAACTGGCTGTTTCCTGTTTGTCCTTATGGAAAATGAATCTGCAGAGAGCAGAGCAATGTGGCGAAGTGTGAGGACCAATCAGGTTCCCCCATTTCACACTCCTGATGTGAAGAGAGAAAGCAGCTGGCAGGGAAAACACGGATTCAACGTCTGATATCAGCAGAGACTCCACGAGCTAAAGAAGCTCATGAATAATGCAGGAAGCAGAGGAAACTGGAGCAGGAGCCCAGAATAACCAGAACCAGCAGCAGAAACTAAAGTGACGTTACAACATGCTTGAAACAAGATGAGGCTCCTGGAGGAAGATCAGAGCGACGGAGTCTTTACCTCCTCTGAAGAGGAACAGGTTCAGGGCTGAACCAGTCCTTTACTCTGAACCAGTTCTTTACTCTGAACCAGTCCTTTACTCTGAACCAGTTCTTTACTCTGAACCAGTCCTTTACTCTGAACCAGTCCTTTAGTCTGAAAAAGTTCTTTATCCTCTCTCTCTCCAAGCGCTGGTCTCTGGGAAAGTCCATTACTCATTTCCTTACTCTGAAGAGTTCCTGAATGAACTGGTTCCTTAATCTGAACAGTTCCGGAATGAACTGGTTCCTTAATCTGAACAGTTCCGGAATGAACTGGTTCCTTAATCTGAACAGTTCCGGAATGAACTGGTTCCTTAATCTGAACAGTTCCTGAATGAACTGGTTCCTTAATCTGAACAGTTCCTGAATGAACTGGTTCCTCACTCTGAACAGTTCCTGAATGAACTGGTTACTCACTCTGAACAGTTCCTGAATGAACTGGTCCTTTTATCTGAACAGTTCCTGAATGAACTGGTTCCTTACTCTGAACAGTTCCTGAATGAACTGGTTCCTTACTCTGAAGAGTTCCTGAATGAACTGGTTCCGTACTCTGAACAGTTCCTGAATGAACTGGTTCCTTACTCTGAACAGTTCCTGAATGAACTGGTTCCTTACTCTGAACAGTTCCTGAATGAACTGGTTCTTTTATCTGAACAGTTCCTGAATGAACTGGTTCTTTTATCTGAACAGTTCCTGAATGAACTGGTTCCTCACTCTAAACAGTTCCTGAATGAACTGGTTCCTCACTCTAAACAGTTCCTGAATGAACATGTTCCTCACTCTAAACAGTTCCTGAATGAACTGGTTCTTCACTCTGAACAGTTCCTGAATGAACTGGTTCCTCACTCTAAACAGTTCCTGAATGAACTGGTTCCTCACTCTAAACAGTTCCTGAATGAACTGGTTCCTCACTCTAAACAGTTCCTGAATGAACTGGTTCTTCACTCTGAACAGTTCCTGAATGAACTGGTCCTTTTATCTGAACAGTTCCTGAATGAACTGGTCCTTTTATCTGAACAGTTCCTGAATGAACTGGTCCTTTTATCTGAACAGTTCCTGAATGAACTGGTTCCTTACTCTGAACAGTTCCTGAATGAACTGGTTCCTTACTCTGAACAGTTCCTGAATGAACTGGTTCCTTACTCTGAACAGTTCCTGAATGAACTGGTTCCTTACTCTGAACAGTTCCTGAATGAACTGGTTCCTCACTCTGAACAGTTCCTGAATGAACTGGTTCCTCACTCTGAACAGTTCCTGAATGAACTGGTCCTTTTATCTGAACAGTTCCTGAATGAACTGGTCCTTTTATCTGAACAGTTCCTGAATGAACTGGTCCTTTTATCTGAACAGTTCCTGAATGAACTGGTCCTTTTATCTGAACAGTTCCTGAATGAACTGGTTCCTTACTCTGAACAGTTCCTGAATGAACTGGTTCCTTACTCTGAACAGTTCCTGAATGAACTGGTTCCTTACTCTGAACAGTTCCTGAATGAACTGGTTCCTTACTCTGAACAGTTCCTGAATGAACTGGTTCCTCACTCTGAACAGTTCCTGAATGAACTGGTTCCTCACTCTGAACAGTTCCTGAATGAACTGGTTCCTCACTCTGAACAGTTCCTGAATGAACTGGTTCCTCACTCTGAACAGTTCCTGAATGAACTGGTTCTTCTCCCCATGCAGGCCTGCGGTCTCTGGGAATGACCATCGCTCAGTGTTACGAGGAAGTCGGCCTGCTGCTCCTCTTTCTCGGCGTGGGAATCTCCATCTTCGCCGCGCTGGTGTTCGCCCTGGAGCACGACCTCCCGGCCTCCACCTTCACCAGCGTGCCGGCCGCCTGGTGGTGGGCCACCACCTCCATGACCACGGTTGGCTACGGCGACGTGCGGCCCGACTCGGCGGCGGGGAAGACGCTGGCCTTCCTCTGCATCCTGTCCGGCATCCTGATCCTGGCTCTGCCCATCGCCATCATCAACGACCGTTTCTCCGCCTGCTACTTCACCCTGAAGGTCCGGGAGGCCGCGCTGCGCCACGCCGACGCGCTCAGGAGGCTGACCCGCGGCTCGCCGGGGGGCGGGGCCGACCCCACCGGGGGCGGAGCCAACCTGAGGGACGCCTACGCCCGCAGCGTCCTGGAGATGCTGCGGCTGCATCGCCGAGAGCGGGCGAGCACGCGCAGCAGCGGGGGCGACGAGCTGTGGGGCAAATAAGCTGCTGGGGGGCAAATAAGCTGCTGGGGGGTAAATAAGCTGCTGGGGGGTAAATAAGCTGCTGGGGGTAAATTAGCTGATGGGGGGTAAATTAGCTGCTGGGGGGTAAATTAGCTGCTGCGTGTATATAAGCTGCTGGGGGGTATATAAGCTGCTGGGGGGTAAATTAGCTGCTGGGGGGTAAATAAGCTGCTGGGGTGTATATAAGCTGCTGGGGGGTAAATAAGCTGCTGGGGTGTATATAAGCTGGGGGGTAAATAAGCTGCTGGGGTGTATATAAGCTGCTGGGGGGTAAATTAGCTGCTTGGGGGCAAATAAGCTGCTGGGGGGTAAATAAGCTGCTGGGGGGCAAATAAGCTGCTGGGGGGCAAATAAGCTGCTGGGGGGTATATAAGCTGCTGGGGGGTAAATAAGCTGCTGGGGTGTATATAAGCTGCTGGGGGGTAAATAAGCTGCTGGGGGTAAATTAGCTGGCGGGGGGTAAATTAGCTGCTGGGGGGCAAATAAGCTGCTGGGGGGTAAATTAGCTGCTGGGGGGCAAATAAGCTGCTGGGGGTAAATTAGCTGCTGGGGGGTAAATTAGCTGCTGGGGGGTAAATTAGCTGCTGCGTGTATATAAGCTGCTGGGGGGTATATAAGCTGCTGGGGGTAAATTAGCTGATGGGGGGTAAATTAGCTGCTGGGGGGCAAATAAGCTGCTGGGGGGTAAATTAGCTGCTGGGGGGCAAATAAGCTGCTGGGGGTAAATTAGCTGCTGGGGGGTAAATTAGCTGCTCGGGGGTAAATTAGCTGCTGCGTGTATATAAGCTGCTGGGGGGTATATAAGCTGCTGGGGGGTAAATTAGCTGCTGGGGGTTAAATTAGCTGCTGGGGTGTATATAAGCTGCTGGGGGGTAAATAAGCTGCTGGGGGGCAAATAAGCTGCTGGGGGGTAAATAAGCTGCTGGGGGGCAAATAAGCTGCTGGGGGGTAAATTAGCTGCTGGGGGGCAAATAAGCTGCTGGGGGTAAATTAGCTGCTGGGGGGTAAATTAGCTGCTGCGTGTATATAAGCTGCTGGGGGGTAAATAAGCTGCTGGGGGGTAAATTAGCTGCTGGGGGGTAAATAAGCTGCTGGGGTGTATATAAGCTGCTGGGGGGTAAATAAGCTGCTGGGGTGTATATAAGCTGCTGGGGGGTAAATAAGCTGCTGGGGTGTATATAAGCTGCTGGGGGTAAATTAGCTGCTTGGGGGCAAATAAGCTGCTGGGGGGTAAATAAGCTGCTGGGGGGAAAATAAGCTGCTGGGGGTATATAAGCTGCTGGGGGGTAAATTAGCTGCTGGGGGGTATATAAGCTGCTGGGGGGTATATAAGCTGCTGGGGTGTATATAAGCTGCTGGGGGGTAAATAAGCTGCTGGGGTGTATATAAGCTGCTGGGGGGTAAATTAGCTGCTGGGGGGTATATAAGCTGCTGGGGGGTAAATAAGCTGCTGGGGGGTATATAAGCTGCTGGGGGGTAAATTAGCTGCTGGGGGGTAAATTAGCTGCTGCGTGTATATAAGCTGCTGGGGGTATATAAGCTGCTGGGGGTATATAAGCTGCTGGGGTGTATATAAGCTGCTGCGGGGTATATAAGCTGCTGGGGGGTATATAAGCTGCTGGGGTGTATATAAGCTGCTGGGGGGTAAATAAGCTGCTGGGGGGTAAATAAGCTGCTGGGGGGTATATAAGCTGCTGGGGGGTAAATTAGCTGCTGGGGGTAAATTAGCTGCTGCGTGTATATAAGCTGCTGGGGGGTATATAAGCTGCTGGGGTGTATATAAGCTGCTGGGGGGTAAATTAGCTGATGGGGGGTAAATTAGCTGCTGGGGGGTAAATAAGCTGCTGGGGGGTAAATTAGCTGCTGGGGGGTATATAAGCTGCTGGGGGGTAAATTAGCTACTGGGGTGTATATAAGCTGCTGGGGGGTAAATAAGCTGCTGGGGGGTAAATTAGCTGCTGGGGGGTAAATAAGCTGCTGGGGGGTAAATTAGCTGCTGGGGTGTATATAAGCTGCTGGGGGGTAAATAAGCTGCTGGGGGGTAAATTAGCTGCTGGGGGGTAAATTAGCTGCTGGGGGGTAAAGAAGCTGCTGGGGGGTAAAGAAGCTGCTGGGGGGTAAATTATCTGCCCTGGTTCCACTAAGAGTTTATGTAGTCAAACAGGAAGTGACATCGGCTGCAGCCCTTCATCATCCTTCTGGTTCCGTCCCGGTTCTTCCAGCCGACCCGACGGCAGGATGTTTACGGAGGAGACGTCGAGGTTCTGGACCGACCCGGTTTCCCACAGGTGGTTCTGGCCCGGCTGGCAGAAACAGAAGTAAACAGGCTGTCAGCGGGAGAGCGGGTCCAGATCCCGGTTCTGTTCCCGCCGGCGCCGTGGATCGGATGAGGCGGGAGGAGGAGCAGAATCGGGCCGGGTTCAGAACCGGTTCAGAACCAGGAGGAGTTTCCAGCCATTCAGGAAGGAAAAATCCAAGTCCTGCTGAAGGGAATTGGACCTGGTAGAGAACCGGGTCAGCAGGCGGTTCTGCTCAGTAGAACCGGGTCGTACCGGACTCCATGCAGCGGTTTAATAATGTAATAATAATAATAAAAGATTCTTACAGAAACAAAAAGTTAAAGAATGAAAAAATAAAATGGTTTGTCCTGATTGTTGCTGTGTGAAGAGAACCAGGCGACCCAATAAACCGCGGAACCAACCAATCTGGGTTTTTCTTTGACATTCCAGCAGAACCTTCATATTGCTGACGCAGCACCTGGAGCACATGGAGGGCAGGAAGTAATGCAGCCCGTTGATTCTGTAGATCAGCATCTGAAGGCCGAGTCCTGCTGCCCCCACTGTCCTCATGCAGAGACATGAACATCCTGCAGGTTCTTCTGTCCCTGCTGGTAGAACGACGACCTCAGCAGGTCAACGTTCCTCTGATGAGCCTCACCTGATCCAGGTGCGTTAAACCAGGGACAGACTAACACATGCCGGGCCTCCAGGACCCACCTTGGGCCTCCAGGACCCACCTTGGGCCTCCAGGACCCACCTTGGGCCTCCAGGACCCACCTTGGGCCTCCAGGACCCACGTTGGGCCTCCAGGACCCACGTTGGGCCTCCAGGACCCACCTTGGGGCTCCAGGACCCACCTTGGGGCTCCAGGACCCACCTTGGGCCTCCAGGACCCACCTTGGGGCTCCAGGACCCACCTTGGGGCTCCAGGACCCACCTTGGGCCTCCAGGACCCACCTTGGGGCTCCAGGACCCACCTTGGGGCTCCAGGACCCACCTTGGGGCTCCAGGACCCACCTTGGGCCTCCCTGATCTGCAGCTCAGAGCAGGAGGTGCAGAAACTAACAGGAAACGTTAGATATAACGACAGTTATTTATTTGCGTGGTTGTCCTCGGAGCGCTAATGTTGTTAGCACATAGGCGTAGGAACCGGGGGGAACGGAGGGACAGTTCAGCTGTTCAGGTTCAGAGCTGCTGCTTTTAGAAAAACATGGCCGTGTTTCTTAATGTTATCTAGTTTTATGACCTGTTTCCTGTTCAGAGCTCAGACAGTTCGGTGTTTACAGCAGGATGTTCAGGCGGATCAGTGGCTCGGCTCTCTGGTTCCCATAAACGGTTTCAGGCTGAATACAGAAGCGACTCCATGGAAATAACTCAGGATCTTTATTCACCATCCGGTAGTTTTAGGCTGAAGAAGCTGATCGGACTGAAGCGAAGGCTGCAAACTTTGCTGTTAGCGTTAGCTTCAACTGGTAGCGACGGATATTTACAAGCCGCCATCTTAATTCAGGATCATTTGGAAATGAATGAAAACTTTAAAGCCCGTTATATTAGGAAGACAACAATGTTCATAGTGTGTTTTGTCTGAAATACACTTTGTCTTTTCTAGCTGTCATGGTAACTCAAAGCGGAAACAAGTGAGCCGCATTGGCTCGTGCAGATGTGACGTCACCGACGTCGGTGAAAAGAGCCCATTTCACCTCAGTTGGAAGAAAAACCGTTTGATTTTGAAATGTTCGGTCACTTTGCGTTAACGGTGAGAATGAACTGAATGAACTGAATGAATTGAATGAATTGAATGAACTGAATGAACTGAATGAATTGAATGAACTGAATGAACTGAATGAACTGAATGAACTCTCCCATACAGCATAAAGAAATCTGCCCCGTCTCGTTTACTCATGGCTGCTTAAAGCTTTTCACGACCGGCTGGTTTTACAGACATGGTCTGTAAAATGCTACCTGACTCGCATGAATTTGGTTTTCAGAAGCTAAATAAATTATTTACCAGGAGATTCAAGCTCATAGAAATAACAGGGTTAGCTCGTTGTTAGCATAGCATCGTTATCAGACTAATTACTTAATTAGCACAACTCGCTGCTCACCCGCAGAAACAAGTTACAGCCATTTAAAGCTGCTTTTGGTCCTAAATGTGACCCAACCTGGAGCTAAATGATCTCCAGCTTTGACAGCTTTGTGCTGTATAACATGAGGTCTGCAGGTGGTCAGTGATGTTTCGCCTCAATGCGGGTAAATCCTCAAGATTATAAGAGATAATAACCTTTTTTTACAGAGATGATCATATCCTAAATATACGCATATTTTTCCGAGACGCCTCGGATGTTCCAGCCTATTTAGCCCATTAGCTACTCGTTGTGATCAACTTTGCTTTGAACCGGAGAAATCCACTTCCGGCCATCCATCTGAATAGACCCTTTTCACAGTGACGTCAGACAATGGCCGCCATAACTCTTTTTTTTACTTTATTGAAACAAGGGAAGTACAAACAAAGGCAAATACAACAGTGGAGCTCTAGAAGGCATAACAGGCAGATTTCAGAGTGAAAATACGGATTGGTGAGAAAAATGATAACAATAAAACTAATAATAATAATAATACATTTTATTTCAAAGGCGCCTTTCTGGCACTCAAGGACACCGTACAATAGTAAAAAAACTGTGACAGAAACAAATAAAATATAACAAGTAAAAGTAGATAAAAATAAATAAAACAAAACAATGTATCTATATAAAAACTATGTAAAATCAGGCAAACCAATTGTGTCATGTGGAAAAGGCAGATCTAAAAAGGTGTGTTTTGAGTTCGGTTTTAAAATGTGATAATGACTTTATGTTTCTAAGGTATGGTGGTAATGAGTTCCAGAGTTGGGGAGCAGAGCGACTGAAAGCTCTGCTCCCCATGGTGGTGAGACGGGCAGAGGGGACAGTGACATGGATGGAGGAGGATGATCTGAGGGAGCGAGAGGGAATGGCAATATGAAACAATAACTGATTATTTGTTAATATGTTAGGACTGACAGACTGACGGATATGTCCATGAATAATTCAGTCAGGTCTTCAAATGATCCAACACGTTTCAGAGATTTCAAATATAACTGGAATTCAGATAAAACGGTTTGAAAACTGGAGATGATGTCAGCACTTTGTTTATGAATAAAACATGTTGCCAAACAAAGTATCAGGTTACAACATATTTCCATTGTTTTGTTTCCAGTAACACTCCACAGGTCAACAAATCTATAGAAACTATAGAATCTATAGAAACAGATTCAGGAAGTGACAGAAGATCTACGCTCTATTGTTTCAGCTTCACTCTCACAAAATCAGCTTTTATTAAAGCGAATTCTTCTGTTGAGCATCTAAAAGGTTCAATGTTCCTTTAGCTTTTGGTTGGTTCGCCGCAACTCAGGTGCATCTTTACTTCTGGTGATTTTCCCTCTGGGAACCAACCAGAACCAGGACTAGGACCAGAACCAACCAGAACCAGGACTAGGACTAGGACCAGAACCAACCAGAACCAGACATGGATGCTCATCATCTTAATGACATAAGGTTAATAAATACGGCATTAAGTGTTAGAGAGCTGCTATTACCCAGAACCAGGACCAGAACCAGGACCAGAACCAGGACCAGAACCAACTAGGACCAGAACCAACCAGAACCAGACATGGATGCTCATCATCTTAAAGACATAAAGTTAATAAATACGGCATTAAGTGTTAGAGAGCTGCTATTACCCAGAACCAGGACCAGAACCAGGACCAGAACCAACTAGGACCAGAACCAACCAGAACCAGACATGGATGCTCATCATCTTAAAGACATAAAGTTAATAAATACGGCATTAAGTGTTAGAGAGCTGCTATTACCCAGGACCAGAATTAGGACCAGAACCAGGACCAGAACCAGAACCAGGACCAGAACCAACATGAACCAGAACCAGAACTAGGACCAGAACCAGAACCAGGACCAGAACCAGGACCAGGACCAGAACCAACATGAACCAGAACCAGGACTAGGACCAGAACCAGGTTTTTCTCTCTCTTCAGCAGCTGCTGTCTCATCAGTTATTCTTCGGTTTTCTTTGAAGCATAATCTCCGTTATGATGAACAGTTGATGCCACGTTTTAGTTTAGATTCTTTATTTTCTTCTGCTCTGTAACTTTAACCCTGAAAACTCCAGTCAAACTGTCCAAACTCTGTTTGCCGTCTTGGATCTAGAAACTCCAATATTCTCCTCTCAGATGTATAATCTGGCATAAGGAGGATAATCTCTCTGCACCGACTGCTGGATGATATGATATAATGTAAAGCAGCTGTTTAACATCCAGTTCCTCTCAGTGGGAGTTTGCAGCAGCTGCTGAGGATCCAGCTGATCCCTGATCGTTTGGAAACAGTTCAAAGTTTAAACTGGCATGTTGAACATCTTTAATCTGGTGGAATATTTACAACTAGAACATGAATATATTCTCCACTCTGATTGGCTGATAGGCCTACAGGTTTTAACTTGAATGTTCATTAAATCTTTCATAGACGCTGTGAAAATAATTTCTATTCTCATGACTTTTTTTGTTCTCTGGGAAATTATATTTGATGATAAATACAGAAACAAGCATAAAAATCCAAACATCTACAACAGTGATAGTAAAATTAATGATATAATAATAGTCAGTGCAAAGTAGCCTGCAATGTTTTAGTGGGGGGGGAGGGGGGGCTGGATAGAGGGGGGGGCTGGATAGAGGGGGGGGGCTGGATAGAGGGGGGGGGGCTGGATAGAGGGGGGCGGGGGGGCTGAAAAGGGTTGAGAAACACTGGATTAGATGAACCTGCCCTTTCACAATAAAAGCCTCCCAGAGTGAACAGGACTCTGACCCGGTTCTGTTGCTCATTCTGGAGGTTCTGGTGAGTCCTGCTGCCATCTGCTGGACTGATGCTGTCACTGCCCCTGTTGGGCCCCAGGACTCACCTGGTGGACAGGTGAGCAGGTTCTGCTAGACCGCAGGAGAACCGGAGAACCACAGGGCCGAGCCGAACAGAACCAGGTCGGTTCTGATCAGAGGACCGTCTCCAGCTGCTGCTCCTGTGATTGGACGAGCCAGCAGTTCTAAACCAAATCAAGCAGCTTCAGAGCTGCTATTTTTACCCTCCATGTTGGTTCTGATGACGTCACACCCAACATGGAGGCAGCGGAAGGTCCAAACCTTTATTCTGATGGCTGTTAGATGATCAGCTGGTTCTGTTGCTGGTTTGGTTCTGATGTTTACTGGAGCCGCCATCATCAGAACCGTCTGCTGGACCTCCACCAGCAGACGGTGGGCTCTGGTTCTGAGCGGAACCGGCCCGGTCCAGCAGGGCCACCGGTTCTGGCCTGAAATGGATCCAGCTCTTCTTTCATTCAGAGTTCTGACGTGAGTCCAGATTCTGGTGTGTTCTGATTGGGCCGCTTCATTCAAAAACGGACCAGTCAAAGTCTGCCCGGCAGGGGGCGCTGCAGCCTGTGTGTGTGTGTGTGTGTGTGCGTGTGTGTGTGTGTGTGTGTGTGTGTGTGTGTGAGAGAACAGAGGACGCTGAACCTCAGGTGTAAAAACGGAAGTGTTTATTATTAAGACAATAAAAGCCCTGAAGAGTCAGGAATGTGAAGGCGCTCCGCTACGGAGCAGTCACGTGATTCTTCTGGACACACAAACAGGAAATAAACAGACACGTTCAGTCTCTGACGTCAGCAGCCTCACCTGCTGCAGGTGAGGCCAACATCAGTTTGGAGTGGGGTGGGGGGGCCAGTCACTGTAAACATCCGGTCTGATCAAGCCCCGCCCCCACAAAACGTAATCATTGTTCAAGAACACGGCGTGCACGTGACCGAGGCGCGTGCAGGCTGAGCCGCACGTTCCCTCCATGAGACACATGTTATAAAAACACGGAACCAGAACTCCCATCCGACCCGGTCTGGGTCCAGTCCAGTCCAGTCCGCCCCGGTCCTCCCATCAGGCGCAGGGCAGGCTGTCCGGAGTCCGGCCCAGATCCCTGCAGTCCGGGGAGAACTGCAGCCTCCGAACCGCCTCCTTGATCAGGTTCCCGGACAGAATCAGTTCCTGCAGCAGCCGGTGCGGGTCGTCCTCCTGGACCCGAACCGGGACCCGCTTCCGGTTCCACGGTCGGAGCTGGTCCCAGTCCGGCTCCGCGTGGCTCGGCAGCTGGTACGGGCTGCGGGTCCGGTGGGTCCCGCGCTGGTTCCGGATCTTCAGGCAGCAGCCGCGGGGGTTCTGCTGGAGGTTCGGGCCCGCCGCGCCCCCGCAGGACCCGGGCCCGGTCCGTGGGTTTCCCCCCGGCGCCCCGTGGAGCTGCAGCGCCTCTCCGATCTGCGTGACCAGCGCGTCCACGTCCGCGGGGCCCACGGCCTGCTGCAGGGCCAGCAGGTTCTCCTTCAGACTCGGCATCTCTCTGCGGACCGAACCGAACCGAGCCGGGCCGCTCAGTACACACAAACAAGCCGTTTGATTTGTAAACAATGGGTGACGCGTCTGGACCGAACCATCTGTTGCCGGGGGGAGGGGGGTATGGAGGCGTGACGTCACGCTGAGTGGGGGTGGGGGGGGGGGCAGGTACAGGTGGGGGGACGGAACCGCTTCAGACACTTCATCAGGTCCACTGGTCCGAACCAGAACACTCACTCCGAACCGAGCCTCCTCCCTCCGTGAGACAACCCCCACCCCCCGAAATGGACCGGTCCATCCGAACCAACATTACATAACTTTGGTCTGGCTCTGCCGGAACCATTTACACACAAACCGAACCTCATCAGAACCGTTATGACCCAAACACCGTCATCGGTTCCGACCGAAACACACAGCCTGATCCCCCTTCAGAACCAACCAGCTCTTAGTGAAGTGGATCAGAACCGGATCCTGATTCTGCACACATGAGCTGATGTACCGAACCGGAACCGGAGGGATGTTCTAAGAGAGAAAGGGGGGGGGGGGGGGGAGCTGCAGAGAACAATGTGTGTGTGTGTGTGTCTGTGTGTGTGAGGACAGTGTGTGTGTGTGTGTGTGTGTGTGAGGACAGTGTGTGTGTGTGTGTGTGTGTGAGGACAGTGTGTGTGTGTGTGTGTGTGTGTGTGTGTGTGTGTGTGTGAGGACAGCGTGTTCATGTTTCTCAGAAGCAGCCTGCCCTGCCTGAACTCGTTGCTCCCTGCAGCCTCATGACCATATAAGGAGCTGCTGGCGGCACCACGTGACTCAGCAGCCAATCAGAAGCCGCTGCTCTGATTCCTGGTCCACTAAAGTGAAAGGAACACAAATCAGCTTCCAGGTTCCGATGACGGTGTTTGGGTCATAACGGTTCTGATGAGGTTCGGTTTGTGTGTAAATGGTTCCGACAGAACCGGACCGGGCCGGTCACACAAACTGACCTGAGGTCCGATTAAAGAATAAGCTTCATCAGAACCTAGGTTCTGTTTGGTTCTGTTTGGTTCGGACCTTAAGCCGGCTCCAAACAGAACCACCTGGTCGTTCTTCAGAACCGGGCCAGCTGAGTCTCTAACAGAATGTGAACAGACGGACCTCAGTGAGCAGCAGAGGTCAGCGGGTTGGTTCTGACCCGGTCCAGCCCGCCCCTCCATGTGTTCATGTTTAGACTCGTTCCTGGAAAACCTTCCGGAGGAGGAGGAGGAAGAGGAGGAGGAAGAGGAGGAGGAAGAGGAGGAGGAAGAGGAGGAGGAGGAGGAGGAGGAAGAGGAGGAGGAGGAGGAGGAGGAGGAGGAGGAGGAGGAGGAGGAGGAGGAGGAGGAGGAGGAGGAGGAGGAGGAGGAGGAGGAGGAGGAGGAGGAAGAGGAGGAGTCTTTCCAGGGCCGCTGCCAGGAATCCCTGTGCAGCTGCTGTGAACATTTATTGAGTTTATTTGCCCCATAAAAAGCGTCACAGTTATAAAGGTTCATCTGCTTCTGTCTTTGGTCCAATACTGATAATCAGCACAATATTCAGCGCTAGTGAATTTATCATCCAACAGTCTGAAAGTTGGTTGCTTAAATGTTTTCTATCAGTTTCAGATCCAATCCAGACTTCTAAATGTTAGTAGCTTCATTTTATTCAAGCTGCAGTATAATAAATAAAATAATAAATATATGTTTTCTCCTTATTTGTTAAAGATGTCACCATGACGTCACTGGTAGCTACACTAACTAGACTGAGCATTCACAACAGGCTATGCTAGCTACGGCATAGGGATGAGCAGCAACATGAGATTGTGATTGACAGCACTAAACCTCTCCTGGGAGAAGGCAGAGGAAATAGACTTTCCACAGATTACCTCTCATACCGTACTGTCACAACACAATGACAGTTTTAATAAATATGTGGGAAAAAATTTATTATAAAAGTTACTGCAGCTTTAATTTCACCCATGAGGGACGTGGATTCAGTGATGGAGATACATAGATATTATTTATAATGTATAAAGGTGTTATGTCATCTAATTAGCTTTACATCCTGAAGAAAAATATATTTTAGAAGATAATTTATCTTTCACGTTGCCAGAAATGGCGAAATTAATAGTAAATAATAAAGATTTTGTGGTATTCTCGTTTAGTGACGTAATTAGATTAGTTGTGCTTCCACCCCTCACCACTAGAGGCAGCAGCACTGCAGGCCCGAAAAGATGCGACTAAGAACCAGATTTAGAAGTAAACATTAAGCTACTGTTAAAAACTGAGCTGCGCTGAAGTAAATAAAAGATTGAAGTTCAAATACAAGCTGAGAGTGAAAATCCTTTTTAAAGATGAAGCTACATCACAGATTCTTCCTCCTCCTCTTTCCGCGTCTGCATCCGAGTCAGTGAAGCAGCTAACTATGCTAATGCGGGTTATTTGTGGCTATTTCTTCAAGTCGCCATCCCTCCCGCATTAGCTGTAGGCAGCGGTAAAACAATAGTCACATTTAAGCTGTGATAACTGGAGTTCCACATATTTTATAGCCTAAATCCTCTGTGGAAAACCGGTTAGCGAGTTGCTAACATGTAAACAAATGGCGGTTCCGGCGGAAGTCGCGCCCATAAATCACGCAAAGCATCATGGGGGCTCGGAATAAGGTGGATACGGCGCCCCTGACTCTTCCTCACTGGGAAACATCTGGGTCCTGCGGGACGTCTCCATGGCGACGAGTGAACCTGCCGTTTATTTTTTTTATTGCATCAAAATGTCAATTGACAAATTTGATGTTGCATCAAATTGACATTTAGAACAGGGGAAAACGAAAAACTGCCAGGAGTTTTAAAGCAGATTTTAAATTTAAGGATGAATCTGAAACGTCCACGGGGTTTAGAGCACAGAGACTGTGATGAGTTTTATTTTCCTAACAAAAGTGTAGAGCATTTTATTGAATCTTTTACAGACATTTAACGCTAGAGCAGCACAAGCTAACCTGGATATTCTTTATTCTTCCTCGTAAAGATGAATCTACTTGAAGTCAGTGGTTTCATTTTGTAGGGTCAAAGTTCAGCTTCCATCTTTATTTGGGATCTTTTGTGATAATTACCCCAAAATATGAAACTTGTTTTAACAGGAATGCTGTAAAGATGGCAAGAAATTCACAAACCTGCAACCCTGGACCGCTCACGTGACAGCCCGGTGGGCGGGGCTCAGCATCCAGGGGGCGGGGCCTGTAGAAAACAGACCAACACCTCCACCTTCTGGGCGGCTGCGGGAACTGCAGCTAGACCCAGAGTTATGACGCCATCTGATCAGTCAGGAGGCTGAAGCAGAAGAATGTGTAGCAAAGGCAGGCAGGCGTCTGATGTTTGGGGATCATGTGACCTGGACATGTTTTATGTTTATTACAACATGTTGATGTGAGCTGCATGTTCCACATGCACTGCATTTATAAGATATTAAAAACTTAACAGTTCCTGATGCAGACTGAGCTACTCATGAATCAATCACAAGTCAGGAGGCGGAGCAGAGCGCTAGCCCCGCCCACTCAGAGGAGCCACCATCTTCTCTAGAGGAAACTTCGTTTATTCACATAACTTAGAGAACAAAAGTGCAGCTTCAGGAACTCAGATCGCCAACGCAGAGAGAGGTCAGTGAAGTAGACAAAAATACAACAACCAATCAGAGAACAAACCAAAGCCTCCAGAGACAGACCTGAAGCTCAGGAACCAATCAGCAGCCAGACCTCTGCTGCTTATAGTAAATAACAAAAAACCCCAGGCCCCGCCCCTCAGTCCTCCAGACACTGGCCCGCCATCAGCATGTACTCGTCCATCTCCTGGTCCAGGCGTTTGCGGGACATGGACATGTAGTCGTCCAGCTGCCGGTCCAACCTGCTTCTGGACAGAGACATGTACTCATCCAGCTCAGCATCCAGCTTCTGCTTTGGGACAAAGCCCCGCCCCTTTGAGGCCGTGGCCCCGCCCCTCCACAGCGTGGGGCCCCGCCCTCCTGTCACAGGACGGAGATGATGAGTGGTCAGATGCATCAAGGTTCTGCAGATGATGGACCGAACAGATCTGGGTTCAGGCCAGATCTGAACAGTTCATCTGAACAGACCTTCAGTCTGGTTCTGGAGGTCCGATTTCACCACCAGGCAGCGCTGTCCCAGCCGACTCAGCAGGTTCCGCCGTCCTGTGGAGAAGCAGCGCTGAGGCTACAGGTAGCGACGCCGAGGCTACAGGTAGCGACGCCGAGGCTACAGGTAGCGACGCCGAGGCTACAGGTAGCGACGCCGAGGCTACAGGTAGCAGCGCCGAGGCTACAGGTAGCGACGCCGAGGCTACAGGTAGCGACGCCGAGGCTACAGGTAGCGACGCCGAGGCTACAGGTAGCGACGCCGAGGCTACAGGTAGCGACGCCGAGGCTACAGGTAGCGACGCCGAGGCTACAGGTAGCGACGCCGAGGCTACAGGTAGCGACGCTGAGGCTACAGGTAGCAACGCTGAGGCTACAGGTAGCGACGCTGAGGCTACAGGTAGCAACGCTGAGGCTACAGGTAGCGACGCTGAGGCGACTTGTAGCGACGCTGAGGCTACAGGTAGCGACGCTGAGGCTACAGGTAGCGACGCTGAGGCTACAGGTAGCGACGCTGAGGCTACAGGTAGCAACGCTGAGGCTACAGGTAGCGACGCTGAGGCGACTTGTAGCGACGCTGAGGCTACAGGTAGCGACGCTGAGGCTACAGGTAGCGACGCTGAGGCTACGCGTAGCGACGCTGAGGCTACGTGGAGCAATGCTGAGGTTACAGGTAGCGACGCTGAGGCTACGTGTAGCGACGCTGAGGCTACATGTGTGAGGCTACATGTAGCAATGCTGAGGCTATGTGTAGCAACACTGAGGCTACAGGTAGCAACGCTTAGGCGACATGTAGCAACGCTGAGGCTACATGTCAGCTTAGCTAGCAGCTAATTCAATTCAGCTCAGTTAAAAAATACTTGATTAATCCCAAAGGGAAATTAAATGTCATTTGGCAGGAAGGATCTCCTGTAGCAGTCTGTGTTACAGCGACTGTGAAGAAGCCTCTGACTGAAGACGCTTTGCCTTCCTGAGACATGAAGAGGACAGTCAGGATTGGCCAGAACGTTATTGATCCTATGAAGAATCCTTCTTTGCATCATCATCACCAGAACAGAACCAGCCTATTTTATCAGGCCATTTATGCTAAGCTAATGCTGCTAGTTCAGCAGCAAATATTGCTGATATTTATCAGAAACTAGTCCAGTAATATCTGTAGGAACTCATTAAGTTCATAAGTTGGGAATGAGGAGAGAGCTTGTTTATCGTTGTCATAGTAACTCCATAGCCACTACCATGACAGTTGGTTACGGTGCCTACCAAGATGGCCGTCAGTGTGATGTCACATGAGAAGCTTTGATCGCAGCTCAGCTGCTACTCACTCCTGTAGGGGGCGCTGCACCTGCCTCTCCAGGTGTACTTTCTCCTGAAGCTCCAGAACCCGGGCCGCCTCCAGGACCAGTGCCGTCGGGTCGGCCCGCGGGTCAGCAGCGGACCCCCAAGTCGGGTCCACACGCTGCCCCTCACACGCAGCCGCCTCCTCCGGCAGATGGGCGGAGCCTGACGCACACAGGACCAATCAGACACGCCGTTACCACAGAGACACAGATCCCAGGATCAGAACCGGACCGGACCGGATCCGTCCTGATCCCACTGAAAGGTCAGAGGGGCGGAGCTTCAGCTCACCTGAACCAGTGCCGTTCTCATCCTGAGGTTCCTGGAACTGGGCCTGCCGGGTCGGGTCAGCCGGGTCGTCAGAAGCTGAGAGAAGCTGAGGGACACGTGACGTCAGAGCATAGCTGGTTCTGGGTCGGTTCTGGGTCGGTTCTGGATCTCACCGCTCGTTCAGGGAAACCGCCGACGTGCTCCTCAGGTACAGCGGGCCGGGCCGGGCCGGCTCCATCAGAATCTGCCCCTGTAGCCGGGTTCTCCTGCAGAACCAGCAGCAACAGAACCAACATCACGGCGACCCGCTTCACCAGAATCTACCCTGCAACAGGGACCCAACCCAACCGAACTAGAACTAGAACCGACACGTGTGGACGCTCTGACCCGGTCCAAACATCCTTTGGACTGGGTCCGCTGGTAGCGGTTCTGATGCTGGCCGAGTTCTGAAAAACTTCAAAATGGAGGCAGCCTGCTACTTATTATTTATATATTAGAGACGCTCCGATCGGGTTTATTGGTGCCGATACCGATCGGTGATCGGTATTTCAGGCTGAGGTCACCCTGAGGTCGTCCTGAGGTCATCCTGAGGTCGTTCTGAGGTCATTCTGAGGTCATCCTGAGGTCACCCTGAGGTCATTCTGAGGTCACCCTGAGGTCATCCTGAGGTCATTCTGAGGTCACCCTGAGGTCATCTTGAGGTCGTTCTGAGGTCATTCTGAGGTCACCCTGAGGTCATTCTGAGGTCATCTTGAGGTCGTTCTGAGGTCATTCTGAGGTCGTTCTGAGGTCACCCTGAGGTCGTTCTGAGGTCACCATGAGGTCATTCTGAGGTCACCCTGAGGTCATTCTGAGGTCACCCTGAGGTCACCATGAGGTCATTCTGAGGTCGTTCTCCACAGCAACTCGCACACTACAGGATTTGTTGCTGCGCAGTGAGAAGGAAAGAGGAGAGGAGCTGCAGGCTGAGAAGGGAGATAAATGTGATCGGCAACAAGAGACGCTGATCGATCACCGATCAGACGCTATGACGTAAATCGGCCGATTATGATCAGTGGCAGTCGGATCAATCGGCATTCCTCTAGTTATATTTATATTCCAGCTCCTAGCTGTATAAACTCCAATGCTTATTGAATATAAACATCTCTGATGTGTATTTGTATGATGAGGGAGGCGGAGCCTAAGGAGACCAACACCTGGAATCAACATGTTCATAGTCGACATGTCGCCGGCCCCGCCCCCTACAGGCCCCGCCCCTACCGGCCCCGCCCCCTACAGGCCCCGCCCCCAGCAGAAGAGCCGTCATCCGACAAGCCAACTGTTCTCATGGCCGACTAACGGACCTCCATGTGTCACACATTGTTTTAGTCATTTTTTCCTTATAAATCAGCACTTGAGGCAAAGACGGCAGCAATAACATTCTGTAACTAGTCCTAGGTCAGGTGTGTGAGGTTATTAGCGGGAAATAACGAGAAATCAACGATAAAACCAAGAGGAACAATGAGGGATGAAGTTGGATGTGAGTGAAGGCTGTGAGACGCACTGCAGGTACAACATGGGGGAGAAATGACCAATAAAACCGGCTTGTGAAAACCTGCCTTCAGGAAGATGCTTAGAAACAAACAGTAGCAATGAAACGTGATTAAATGTGAGCTCAGCAGTTGGTCTGTGTTCATGCTGCTGTTGGAATCTACACACATGAAATCAGCACAACTACCTTCAGCAACGCTGTAGCTGACGTCAGCGTGGGGCGGAGCAGCATCACGTCAACTATTAGGCAGCTTCTTGTCCTCAGGCAAAATGGGCCAAAATAAAGACTGAAAAGCCCAAAACTAAAAGGGTTTCAGAGATGCAGCCCTGTTGAAACTGCTCAAATACTGGAGTGTGATCACAGAGCCATCTAATATTTTGCTGCACATAGAGAACAGGGTCACTAGAAACATGTTGAGAAAAAGATAAGTAAGTTAACTGGCAAATATTTGAGAAGAGTCAAACGTGAAGCTACAGGAAGCCGCTGTCTTCCAGCGCTGTCAGACCTGAAGCACAAGATGTTCAGAGAAACGGCCAAAGTAAGGAAGGCTGAAACATCAAGCCTGGACCAAGACCAATCTGCAGACAGGTTGTTCACAGGTTTTATGGACTGATGAGATGAGAGCGAGTCTGGACGGACCAGATGGATGGATCAGTCCTGGCCACAGCTTCCTTCACATCAGACGCCTGCAAGCTGGAGGCGGGGCACTGGTTCAGGCTGGCATTATTAACACGAGCCACTTGGACCTTTTCAGGTTGAAGATCGACTCAAAATCAACTCCTAACCTACAGCCGGTTTTTAGAAACACTTTCTTCAAGCAGTGGTTGAGGAAAAGCTGCATGATTCCTTTGCAGCATCACAGTGCTCCACTGCGTGTCCGGCCAGGAAAGGCCTTAAAGATGACGGAGTAATGAAGCGGCTCCTCCTCACCAGGTGTGGCCCCTCTGAAGCTGGAGGTCTAAGGTCACATCTCTGAACCGGGAGGCTCTGCTGCACAGAGCGCCGACATTGGCCACTGATTTAACTTTAAATGTCAGAAATGTTTGTCGTTTTTTAGTTCTGTTTATTATTCTAACAGATGACAATAAAGAAAGACGAGAAAATGTTCAGTTTGAATTCAGTTGCATAATAATTCTGCACACGTAGATATTGTCCTAACAAAGACAAAACCTCACTTTGGCTTTCTAAAAAAGGTTTGAGGGTTATTAACATGATTGAGAGCACTCAACAATAAAATGAATCCTCAAAACTACAACTAGCACAATAACTGTGTGTGTGTGTGTAGGTGTGTGTGTGTGTGTGTGTGTGTGTAGCTACCTTTTGGCTCCAACTGCACTCCATAACCATGTGGGGTTATTTTTCATATTTTGGATGAAAAGTCTCAGTTTTTAATCTTATGATTTGTGTCCCATCAGTGAGTCTTTTCCACTTATAGTGAACTGGACCTTAGAGGTCAGAGGTCAACTTCTCTGGACTGAAACTGAAGCAACTCCAGTCCACAGCAGAGAAAGTTAGAGCGTTTAGAGGCAGGCAGCAGCCATGCTGTGCCTCCATGTCTCACCTCGGTTCTGATGGTTCTGGTCAGGATGGGTCTCACTGGGTTCTGAATGGAGCAACCTGGAGTCGGTTCTGTTTAAACATAAAAGAAAAGTCTCACATTTCTTTTCCATGTCTCATGTTGAGTTAGACACAGCAGAACCTCCTGTCAGCAGCAACAATCCTCCATTCATCACATGGAAACACTGATTAGTGTTCGGTTTTTTATCATTATTTTAATTATTCCGAAACGTTTTGGATAATAATGGTTCTGGTTTCTCATCGGTTCTGGAAGGCGGGAACATGGGTCAGGTGTGCTGAGGTAATCGGTTTGTTTCAGCAGAACCGGTGTGGTTCTGGGTTCCTTCTCACCGAACCAGCCGGGTTTTACCGCCCAGCGGCCTGAATGCGACCCGCATGGCGGCGCCGCTGACACCGGTCGGTTTGCCGGCGTCCCCGGTCCTCAGGGCGGGGCGGAACCGACGCTTTCTGTTCCTATTTCAGGGTTAGGGTTAAAGCTGACCATTAAAGATAATGTTTAGCTTTAATTATTTCACT
Organism: Poecilia reticulata; assembly: GCF_904066995.2. Taxonomy (NCBI): domain Eukaryota; kingdom Metazoa; phylum Chordata; class Actinopteri; order Cyprinodontiformes; family Poeciliidae; genus Poecilia; species Poecilia reticulata. The sequence goes on along the minus strand of NC_088845.1, from coordinate 675,449 downwards.
TACATTTATAATTCAGAAAATATCTAGAAATAAAACAGCTACACGGAAGTTAGCTTCGATGCTAACAAGCTGTTACCCTTCCCGCCAGGTAATTAAATACCGGCGGGACAAATCAAACAACCCACCTGTACCACTTGGTTCGGTGGCTGGTCTCACTGGTTCTGGTGAAACCTACCGGTTCGGATCGGTTCGGTTCGCTGTGCTGACCTTCACCTCTGACGTCATGGTCGACATATTAGCTTCCCGGAAGTTCCGTTGGGGTTCATCCTGGTCAGTCCGAACGGAACCTCTGAGAGAATCAAACTAGTTCCTTTCAAACTTTTGACGCCACTCTATGGAGCTAAAATGGTCTCATAATTCACAAATACACAGGACGAGATTCCTCTTAATTTCCAAGCTGCTTCTGGCCCGTGAGTTGCTGCATTTGTATGTGAATTTTGAGACTCCCCTGCATAAACATAATATAAGAGTAGACCCCGCTTTGGCTGCTCCGGCGCAGGAAATATGGCGGCCATCTTGGAGAGGTCGTCCCTCCTACTTTGCTCAACCAAAACAGCAGAAGATGCCTCAGCACTGAGGATATTGTTGTTCTGATCGATGGACTATTGATGTGAGGCTCCACAGACAACATTTCACAAGTAAGATGGACATATTATTGTGTATATATTGTGATTATAATATTACTTTACTGTATTTATGTCCACCAGCGAGATACCAGCTAATATTAGCTACAGTGTTTGGTGTAATACGGGTTCAGCCGCTATGAAGGATAACTGAGATTCTGTAAACCTAAAATAATTATTCTCTAACATTGACTTAGATTATCTGACACAAGAGCCTATATTAGAAATGAAACAATATAACACATATTATAAAACTTATATTATGTGTTATAACATTCACCAGCAAAGTTTACACAGGTGGTAAAGATTATTGTGTAATCAATATGTATGTCTATATGTCTATATAGACATACATATGTATATATAGACATATACATACATATATACATGTATCCAATATATATTATTCAGTATTAATCATTATTTATTTGTGTGTGTATAGTAATATAACTATGTATTGATATTACTAAATAATTTATTAAATAAATCATGAACGGCTGTGTGCTTTGTAATCTGCTCATCATTCATCAATATCAGAATATTCCATTCCTATTCTATTGTTATAGCCACTAAGCATATTTATGCTGAACTATGTATTAAAAACATACTAAATAATACAATTGTTTATAAATGTAGCTTTGATAATGTTTGAATATGGTTTCCAGTAACAAAAAAGCGTGTTTTGATCGATTAAATGCGCTGATACGTCATTGTGCTGCTAAACACATAACGCTGAGTGGAGTGGTGGACCGCTCCAAGATGGCCGCCCGCTCCAAGATGGCCGCCCTAAATCTCGTCAGCGACAATAGGCGAGAGCGGCCATGAGGGTCTATACCGAAATATTTTGAAAATGCTTAGAAAGGTGGATAAACTTAAACTGCATTTCCTGAATCCATTTCTAGAGATATGGTAACTTTTGGAGTGTTATTGAAAAACAAAACAATGAAGTCTGTTGTAACATTTTCTCTGGCAAAATTCTTCTTCATAAACAAGGAGTGCTGAGCAGCGGCGGAGCTAGACTTTTAAAGTTGGGGGAGCCAAGGGGGGGCCAGGACTACCTCTGGGGGGGCAAAATTTTAAATTTGTGTGTGCACATATACTGCTCAAAAAAATAATGGGAACACTTAAGTGTTCCCATTATTTTTTTGAGCAGGATATATATATGTGTGTGTATAATTTTAAAAAATAACCAAACTGAATATTTGGTTATTTTTTAAGCCCCTCTGTCATTTGACATGTTATAATTAACAGCTTTGACTGGAGCTCATGGAGACATGATGGACTTTACATAGATTCATCACAGAGGAAACTAGAATCAATCAATAAAAGATATTTCTGAATATCATCTCATGGACTGAACTCAACGTCTTTCTGACCGGAGCTGACAGCGAGTTGAAGAGTTATGGACACCTTGGTTAGGAAGCTCTGATTGGACAGGTAACAATAGACCAGAACTGTTGGCCTGATGGAGGTTCAGCTTCTAATGAGTTTACATTTAATGAGTTTGCAGCAAACAGAGAAAAGCTAAAGAGAATGTTATGATCTACTTATTGTAGTTTTAGTAGAGTAGATAAGAATAACATCACTCCTAGAATATTAACATCACCTTTAACTGATCACAAAGCAATATCATTGATCGCCTCATTCTGTCCTAACATTACTCCCACATTCTAAAGTTCTTATTGGAAACTTAACAATTCCATATTAAAACTGTGCTAGTAATTGATCAAATCAAATTATTAATAAACCAGTTCTGGAAAAAAGCCTTAATTAATAACAATTTCTCTAGAAATTGGGAACTCCTTAAATTTGAAGTTACTAAATATTTCAGAGAGTTTGGTGCCTCTGTGTCTAAATCCAGGAGAGACGGAGAAACATGTCATATCCAGAATAACGGAAATTACTCAAATCTTACCTGGAAATTTAACTGAAAATGACTTGAAGGATTTAACCATTCAACAAAATAAATTAAATTAAATATACAGAAGGACAGCAGAGGGGGCTTTTGTGAGATGGAGAAGGAAATGGCTGGAGGAACAAAACACTTTGTATTTCTTTCAGTTAGAAAGAACCGTGGTCGATTCAATTCAGTTCAAAACTTAACAACTTTATCACTGATGATCCCCGAACAACAGCAAAGTATTGCTCTGCTTTTCACAGTGAGTTGTATGAATCACGATATAATGAATCTGAATCTGAACATTTCTTTGCACATCTTAGTGAAACTAAGTCAATTATTGATGACCAAAGGAATATCTGTGATCGTCCCTCATCTCCTGCTGAAGTCCTGTCTGCCATCAAGCACCTAAAACTCAACAAACCTCCAGGAGTTGATAACTTCAGAGTTCTGCATCACCTTTGCAGAACAACTGGCCCCGTTCCTCCACCGGCTGTTTGCAGGATGCATCCATAACCAAACTCTTCCTCTGAGTCAAGGCCTGCTGACATTAATGCCCAAACCTAAAAAAGACCCTTCTGATTGATAATTGGCGCCAATCTGCCTTCTTAACAATGACTATAAAATACTAGCTCCAATTTTTGCGATGAGGATGAAAAGTGTTCTTAACTTTATAATTGATGAAACTCAAAATGGTTTCATGTCACAAAGACATTTAGCCAACAACATCAGGCTGGTGTTGGATCTGATTGACTGCAGATTTGTGCCTTATATTATTTTTAGATTTCCCTAAAGCCTTTGACACCATTGAACATAATTTTATTTTTCAATCATTAGAGAAATGAGGTGGTGGTGCACTAACACTAGAGGAATATGCAGACTTTTAATTTGAAACTTTCAGTGAGCTTCATTTTAACTACCACACCAATTCAATGTGTAACAGTAGTTTGTTTAAACCAGTCACATAAAGCACAAAGAGGAAATACCTGATGTGAAAAATGTCACGGCTTTTATTTTGAAACTTTCACTAAGCTTCATTTTTGTTACACGTTGGATTAATGGCCACATTAATCCAATGTGTAACAGTCCAGCTATATAATGCCCAAAACAGCAAGTAGATCTAAATGCCAGCTCAGCCCTAATGTGTGGTATCTGAGATCCACCATGTTGTAGAAGAACTACAACATGGTAGAAGAACTACCATGTTGTAGTTCTTCTACCATGTTGTAGAAGAACTACCATGTTGTAGTTCTTCTATAGTAATTAATCCTCAGCCACCTGCTGTGTGCTGACCAAGGCAAAGCACTAGGGGGCAGTGAAGTGCTACTCTTTGTGATAATATACTGAGAAAAAAAAGGTTAAAAAAAAACATTATTGCACCGCCTGTGGCGGTGCACTGACGTGAGAGGAATATGCAGGCTCTTATTTTGAAAGCATCAGGAAGCTTCATTTTAATGACCACGCTAATTCAATGTGCAACTCTGGTTTGTTTAAACCAGTCCCATAAAGCCCAAAAGAGCAATAACCTGATGTGAAAAATGTCAGGGATTTTATTTTGAAATGTTCAGTAAGCTTCATTTTAAATAGACACACTAATCCAATGTGTAACAGTGGTTTGGTTAATCCACCAATATAATGCCCAAAACAGCAAGTAGCTCTACATTCCAGCTCCTCTGTAATAACTGAATGATCCGCCATGTTGTAGTTCTGACCTTCTGCTCTGCCCTCTGTATTAAGGTGTTCCGCCATGTTTAGAACTACAGAGACCTTGTAGGCCAAACCAGCAGTTGCCATAGCGATCTTGTAGTCCAAACCAGCAGTTGCCATAGCGATCTTGTAGTCCAAACCAGCAGTTGCCATAGCGATCTTGTAGTCCAAACCAGCAGTTGCCATAGCGATCTTGTAGGCCAAACCAGCAGTTGCCATAGCGATCAAGCCTCTGCCAACTGCTGTGTGTGTGAGAGACACTTCATGTAACTTTGAGAACACCCAGTCACTTTTCATGAAAAAAGCAGTCTGAACGACCCCTTCCAGTTCAGGAACCGTTTGGCCGATCCAAAAACCGTTTGAAGCGTATGAGAGGGCTACTTGTCGTCTCCGATAGTCCTGTGATTCATATCTGTAGGTCATTCACAGTAATTGCACTAATGAGAGAAACATGGTGTGCGCTGAGCTCAGTAATTTTTCAAAACTCTATAAAACACTGAGGGGGAGCGTCAGTTGGTCATGTCCCGTCACTTTGCTCTGAAGCACCTGGACAGAAAACCGTAAGGCTTAGAGAAATTTCAAAAACATTTTACCGGAGCAGACATGCGGTGCTATTTCCTGACCAACTTTCATACCAATAGCACAAGTTTTGCGGCCATGAGAGCGATTTCAACATCATTTTTGGGTCAATATTCCACCCTGTTCCTCACTCTAAAAAGCGGCAGTTGGTGTCAGTTACACTCTGCGGTTCGGCAGTTGGAAATTTTTCTCGTTTTTCGCTTTTTCCGTCGCCGTCGTGACTCCGATCCCCAATAAAAATAATAGCCGCACGTTTTGATACCACTTTTGTGGGTGGGCACGCAGCGGTGCGAGCCGCATTGACGGTGACGGAAGGAAAAAATGGAATAATAATAAAGAGATATTCTATTGGGTGTAGATCAATAGGGGCCTGCCATGCAATGCGTTGCTGTGGCAGGCCCCTAATAATAATAAAGATATTTTCTATTGGGTGTAGATCAATAGGGGCCTGCCATGCAATGCGTTGCTGTGGCAGGCCCCTAATAATAATAAAGACTAACTTTGACCCTATTATAGAAAATGTACAAAAGAAGCTAAATTCTTGGCTTCAGAGAGATTCATCCATTCAAGGAGGAATGTTGTTGGCAGAAGCAGAAGCATCTCCCGTTTAACTTATCCAGCTTTTCTCTTCCTGTAAACAAACTACTGACATCATTGATAAAATGCTTTATAGGTTTATATGGAAAAACAGGATTCATTATATCAGGAAGTCCGTCTTCATGGACTCATTTGAACTTGGTGGCATCAATTTTCTTGGTTTTTCAACCTTAAATAATACATTGAAAATAAACAGTTTCTTAAAAATCCTCAATCTGGAATTTTATACCCAACTTTTTATTCTCAGAACTTGGTGGCCTTAATTTTATTCTCCTTTGCAACTACAAAATTGAGAAACTTCCCATAAAACCATCTAATTTCCACAAACAAAAGCTTCTTTCCTGGTCTCTAATTGACAAGCAGAATGTTTCACCCCATCGATATTATATGTGGAACAATGGAGACATTCTGTACAAACATAAATCTGTATTCTGGAATATTGGTTTGAACATGGAACCATCTGGTTCAGCAGCTGTTCAGGCCTGATGGCGTCTTAATGTCTTATTCTGAACTTGTAGGAAGGTTTGGTCTCGTTCCACCAGAGGAACGTGTGTTTGATGCATCCTGTCTGGTGTCATAATGCTTCTGTAACTTCTGGTTCGACTCCACCAGGTCCAGACGCTGCCGTCACTAATGTTGGTCAAACCTGAACGACCGTGACGTTCCAGCCTGATTCCAGAAGGACGTCGTCTCTGTTCCTCATGTTTTATCTCTTATTGGAAGAACTTTGCCCCCAACCTGCCCTGGGAAAATCTGGTGTCTTCCATCTAAATATTTAATTATTAATGAGATCAAAGTGTCTTTTAAGATAATCCATCGTTTTTATCCCTGCAAGTTTTTCCTTCAACGATCAAAAAAGACACAAATGGTTGATTCTGAAAACTGTATGAAGAAGATCTGCCACTTATTCTGGTTGTGCTATTTCTCATGTATTTTCTGGGAAGATATTTGTACATTTATTTCTGATGACTTTTCCCTCATTTATATAAATATGTTGTTTGGATTCTTCTCTTATCCCACTAATAAAACATTTTTATATTATCAGCCTAATATCATGTACATAAATGTAAATTCTCCAATCAGAAACCTGATTTTCAGCCTTTAAAGAGAATTAAATATATTATCTGTCCAGGCTTCAACAAGCAGAAAAGCCATGAAGACGCTGGACATGGTCTCTCACTGCAGCATCTTTCTGACTTTATCTGTATGTTTGCTTTTCATTTAGTTTGTGCTTCATATGCAACACCTGCATTATTATCCTGTTTTGTTACTTATTTGTATTAATTTTGCTATTTTGTAAACAACCTTATTGTCAATAAAATAAAATAGAAAGAGCCTCAATGTGTTGTGAGCGACTGAAGGGGATCCTGTTTGGTTTAATGGGCGGTGGAGGCGGCGGCGGCGGTCCAGCCGCTGAGGAGCTGGCCAGTCAGGAGGCCTGCAGAGGGTCGCAGAGACGAAGCCGGGTCGGAGTTCTGGAGCGTTTGGGACCGGGAGAACGAAGCGGACGGCTGGGCGTGTCCCTCGGCCGCGGGGTGAATGTGACGTCGGTGGATGGACCGCGGTTGGACGCTGACGGCGAGGAGTGGAGCTGGGTTTGAGGGTCGAAGGTCACGGAGCGGAGGCTTGTTTTGTGGCCTGGGGAGGAGAGGCTGAGGCAGCTGGGGACGGGTCGAAGGTCATCCGAGTCGGAGTGGTTAGGCTGGACAGGAGGAGCGTCTTCCGGTGAGAGCAGAACTTTTTTGTTGAGAAACGATGTAACAGGCGTGGAGCGGCTCTGGAGCGGTAAATATGGGCCGTTCAGGAAACTGGAGGCGTTTGAGGTTCTGCTCCTGGACCTGAATCAACTCCAGGTTGTTTTACCTTCGTTTACCTTTAATGTGGCTCATCTCAGCCGCTGGAGCTTCTGGACGCTCAGTAAACGACAAACTTGGACTAATTTCCTCATCTTTGTGAGTTTACGTCATTTACAACAAACACGGTAAATATGTTTCATTAAGTATTTAACAAACAAACGGCTCCTACCGCCATAAGTATGTGACATTACATTAATTATATAATATAAAAATAGTTTGGTTCTTTGAGCTCAGAGTCTGAAAAACTTTTGTTGCCTCTTATTTAGTGGGTTAAATATTTATTTAGACTTTCTCCAGAATAATAACCTTTTTCAACCTTTAAGTGAATCAATTTCAGGGAATTAAACAGAGAAAACAACTAACTGGTGGATAAAACTTGACCTTTGACCTCCACAGCTCATGCAAAAGAAGTGAAAGTGTAAAATCTGTAGAGTTGTTTGTAGAACCTCCTCATCCTCTTTCAGGCCCTTAGAAACCAAAACCTCTGTCCGTCCGTCCATTTCCTCTGTTTCTGGGTGGCGGGGCAGCAGAAGGGAGGCCCGTCTGTCCGTCTCCCCCAGAGAGGAGACGCCCCCGTCCCAGAGCCAGGTTCTGCAGCTGAAGGTCGGGTCGACGGGAACCCGTCCTTATTGGGTCAGACTGAACCAGCACATTCTACATAATTCATTCCTTTTCAGCAACATGTGAATGAACCTTTAACTACTAACATAATTCTATTCCTCACCCCTGAAGCAGCAGCAGATTCCAGAGGACGGACGGTTCAGGCCAGGAGTTTAGTGACCACGATGAGGGCGACGCCTGCAGCCGCTCCAAAGCCCAGCCCAAAACTCAAGCCGCTCACAAAAGACTCTCCACAGTTGGTGAAAAAGCCCCAGACACTCCAGCTGGGACGCCGCCGCTGTCCGTTCAACTGGCCCAGAATGGCTTCCACCATCTCATCTTCTTCAGACGCATTTAAGTGATACGACCGTTTGATCTTCTTCACCAGGCCTGCAGCTTCATGGAGTAACTCCTCCGTACTCAAACATCCTAACCGCCTCCTCTCAACCCGGATGTAAAACTCTTTAATGTCGTCAACGAGGTTATTATCCATGTTAACGTTTCCTCCAGTCTTTCTTCAGAACTCGAATGAAAGATCTGGGAAAGTTCAAGAACTTAAACTGTTTTATGATGTCATAACAAGGAGAATGGGATTATGACATCACAGGGATGGTGATGTCATCACAGGGAGATTATCACATCACAGGGAGATTATGACATCACAGGGGGATTATGACATCACAGGGATGGTGATGTCATCACAGGGAGATTATCACATCACAGGGAGATTATGACATCACAGGGGGATTATGACATCACAGGGGGATTATGACATCACAGGGAGATTATGACATCACAGGGGGATTATGACATCACAGGGAGATTATGACATCACAGGGAGATTATGACATCACAGGGAGATTGTGACATCACAGGGAGAGTGATGTCATAACTGACATATATTTGTGCATTTTATAAAATATGTTTCTATGGTTTTCTTTCTTACATATGTTGAGAATGTAAATCTTAATGAATCATAACTGTATCGACACACGGAGCATAAAATGAGCCCAAAGCGTCCGACTGATTTTATTCTCTTTCAGCGCCGAAAGGAGACGTTTGAACCAGTTTCTGAAACGTCTGAGCAGCAGCTGATCATACGGACTGAAGACTCCCTGAATCTCACCGTGTCTCTGTGGCCCCATGCGTTTCTGGTTCTCTGAGGAAAGAGCCTCAGAGTCTGACGGAATCAAACCTGTGACTCTTTGTCTGACAGCGTGTGACTCTGTCTCCACCTGGTCAAACGTCTCAACGTCCCGTTTGGCTCTGAAGAGCCCAAAACTAGACGGGGAGACAGAAACTGTCCCTGTCCGGAAACGTCCTGAGGCTGTTCCAGATGTTCACATCATTCATGTCGTCTTCATGTCGTTCAGGTAGAAACAGACGGGGCCCCAGGCCCCCGAGGCCCCAGGCCCCCGAGGCGCCGGGGCCTGGGGCCCCCGAGGCCCCAGGCCCCCGAGGCCCCGGGCCCCCGAGGCCCCAGGCCCCCGACGCCCCCGAGGCCCCAGGCCTCCGAGGCCCCGGGCCCCCGAGGCCCCGGGCCCCCGAGGCCCCAGGCCCCCGACGCCCCCGAGGCCCCAGGCCTCCGAGGCCCCGGGCCCCCGAGGCCCCGGGCCCCCGAGGCCCCGGGCCCCCGAGGCCCCAGGCCTCCGAGGCCCCAGGCCCCCGAGGCCCCGGGCCCCCGAGGCCCCGGGCCCCCGAGGCGCCGGGGCCAAACCACCAGGGCCCCTTAATGAAGAGCATGTAGGGAATGAAATGTTAATAAAGTGTTAAAAACAGCTACATGTAAAAAGAATAAAATATTAAGATGAGATGTGAAAGTTAATGAGCTACAAAAGAGTCAAATATTAAAAAATATTTTAAAATGTAAAGATAATATTTAAAAGTGAATAAAACATAGAAAGGATGCAACGTTAAGAAATGAAATGTTAAGATAATTAATGAGTATTTAAGGGTATAGAAAATAAAACATAGTTTCAAACCAACAGAGTAAATGAGCCTCACATGCAGCGATGGAAACATAATGAGATGAATCCAGTCTAGACCTATCAACGTCAGATCCGTCTCTGGTGTCCAGATGTAGAGGCGGAGCAGCTAGATAGGAAACCCGACAGCTTCAGAGCGTTTCAGCTGTAAACTGGTCCACAGTCTCACTTCCTGTCCCACCCAGAAAGGACTGGACTTTATTCTGCCACACAAAACACCTGAAGCACAATTAATGGATTCATAGACTGAATACTAGAGGAGAAATATGATTTTCATCCTAGATGCTAGTCCTGCCCTCAAACTCCAGGAAGCTGCAGCTCCACCATGGTCTCCTGGTTCTGGGAACCATCTGATGGACAGGTGGGTTCTGTTGGTACCGCTGCTGTTCTGGGTGTTGGAGGTGATGCCCTGACCAGCCGAGGACCTGAGGCAGGAAGCAGCAGCAGGTGATGAGGAGAGGAGGGAGGAAGATCCTCTCAGGTTGGCCACCATCTGATCAGAAAACATGTTCTAAGACATTAAAGATCCGTTAGAAACCAGCGCAGAGCAATAAACGCTCCAGTTAATCACACATGAGGCGACAAACATACAATATATAGTTACACTGCTGAGTTAATGGTGTTTAAAACCAAACCAGTAGAAACTGAGTTAACATGTCAGATTCCCTCCTCACCTCGTCTTGATGAGAACAGAGAGCAGTTCACTGGTTTCTGTCCAGTCAGCTGACCACTTGGTGCTCAGACAGTTTAACTTTACGCACAGAGAACATCGTGGAGCTCATTATTAATCATTATTAATCATTATTAATCATTATTAATCATTATTAATCATTATTAGAACAATATCTGTCAGAGAATCACCTCTGATCTGGACGCTTTAACGGACCAGAGGCTCTGGAGCGTCCAGCAGCTGATCCGCTTCTGGAGGAAGTGATGCGGGATCAGGAACCGATCAGGAACCGATCAGGAACCAATCAGGAACCAATCAGGAACCGATCAGGAACCGATCAGGAACCGATCAGGAACCGATCAGAGTTCTGTCGTCTGCTAGTCACCTCATTTTCTGAAATGTTACCTGATTTCTAAAACGTTCCAACAGAGAAATACTAAATGTTTCGTTGGATGACTACTGGTGCTGAGATCATCCCAGTTTTTAACACTTTTCCATCTGAATTCGTTATGTTTGAAATCTGACATGTATTGAATCAGACCTGACTGAAATATTAATGGAATTGCCCACCAATCCATGTTAACCCTAAAATAAGAATCCCTTTGTTGCTATTTTATTTATACTTTATCGATTTTACTTTGTATCTGCTTTTCCCTCTACAGAGCTACACTGTTGTAATTGCCATACTTGTGCTTACTTTAAATAAAGATATCTCTAATTTAGTTTCGTCTAGTCATTATTTGCTTTTAAGATATAATTTAATTTTCACTAATGAAAACTAGGGCTCTCCTTGGGCTGCCACCTTATCGTGGTGGAGGGGTTTGAGTGTCCCAATGATCCTAGGAGCTATGCTGTCTGGGGCTTTATGCCCCTGGTCACTCAAGGCAGACAGGTTCTAGGTGAGGAACCAGACAAAGTGCAGTCCGAAGACCCCTATGATGAATACAAACTTTGGACTTGGTTTTCCCTCGCCCGGACGCGGGTCACCGGGGCCCCACTCTGGAGCCAGGCCTGGAGGTGGGGCACGATGGCGAGTGCCTGGTGGCCGGGCTTTTACCCACGGAGCCCGGCCGGGCTCAGCCCGAAGAGGAGACATGGGTCCCCCTTCCGATGGGCTCACCACCTGTCCGAGGGGCCAAAGGGGTCGGGGGCATTGTGCTATGGGCGGCAGCCAAGGGAGGGGACCCTGGCGGTCTGATCCTCGGCTGCAGAAGCTCTTGGGACGTGGAACGTCACCTCTCTGGTGGGGAAGGAGCCGGAGCAAGTGTGCGAGGCTGAGAGGTTCCGGCTAGAAATAGTTGGCCTCACCTCGACACATGGCTCTGGTTCTGGAACCAGTCTCCTTGAGAGGGGCTGGACGTACTTTCACTCTGGAGTTGCCCACGGTGAGAGGCGCCGGGCTGGAGTGGGCATACTTGTTGCCCCCCATTTGGGCGCCTGTACGTTGGGGTTCACCCCGGTGAACGAGAGGGTAGCCTCCCTCCGCCTACGGGTGGGGGGACGGGTTCTGACTGTTGTTTGTGCTTACGGGCCGAACGGCAGTTCAGACTACCCACCCTTCTTGGAGTCCTTAGAGGGGGTACTGGAGAGTGCCCCTCCTGGGGACTCCCTTGTTCTACTGGGAGACTTCAACGCTCACGTGGGCAATGACAGTGAGACCTGGAGAGGCGTGGTTGGGAGGAACGGCCCCCCCGATCTGAACCCAAGCGGTGTTCTGTTGTTGGACTTCTGTGCTCGTCACGGATTGTCCATCACGAACACCATGTTCAGGCATAAGGGCGTCCATATGTGCACTTGGCACCAGGACGCCCCAGGCCGCAGTTCGATGATCGATTTTGTCATCATCTCATCGGATCTGCGGCCGGACACTCGGGTGAAGAGAGGAGCGGAGCTGTCCACTGACCACTACCTGGTGACGAGTTGGCTCTGGTGGTGGGGGAGGAAGCCGGTCAGACCTGGCAGGCCCAAACGTGTAGTGAGGGTCTGCTGGGAACGTCTGGCGGAGTCCCCTGTGAGACGGAGCTTCAACTCTCATCTCTGGCAGAACTTCGAACACGTCCCGTGGGAGGTGGGGACATTGAGTCTGAGTGGACCATGTTCCATACCTCCATTGCCGAGGCAGCCTATCGGAGCTGCGGCCGCAAGGTTGCTGGTGCCTGTCGTGGCGGCAACCCTCGAACCCGTTGGTGGACACCTTCGGTGAGGGATGCTGTCAAGCTGAAGAAGGAGTCCTACCGGGCCTTTTTGGCCTGTGGGACTCCAGAAGCAGCTGATGGGTACCGGCGGGCGAAACGGCATGCGGCTCGGGTTGTCGCTGAGGCAAAAACTCGGGCGTGGGAGGAGTTTGGAGAGGCCATGGAGACGGAGACAGACTTCCGTACGGCTTCGAGGCGATTCTGGTCCACCATCCGGCGTCTCAGGAGGGGGAAGCAGTGCAGCACCAACACTGTTTATAGTGGGGATGGTGCGCTGCTGACCTCAACTCGGGACGTTGTGGGCCGGTGGGCGGAATACTTCGAAGACCTCCTCAATCCCACCAACATGCCTTCTGTTGAGGAAGCTGAGCATGGGGACTCTGGGCTGGGCTCTCCAACCTCTGGGGACGAGGTCACTGAGGTGGTCAAAAAGCTCCTCGGTGGCAGGGCCTGGCCCGGGGGTGGCAGGGATGAGATCCACCCGGAGTTCCTTAAGGCTCTGGATGTTGCAGGGTTGTGTTGGCTAACGCGACTCTGCAATATCGCATGGACATCGGGGGCAGTTCCCCTGGACTGGCAGACTGGGGTGGTGGTCCCCCTGTTTAAAAAGGGGGACCGGAGGGTGTGCTCCAATTACAGGGGGGTCACACTCTTAAGCCTCCCTGGTAAGGTCTATTCAGAGGTCCTGGAGAGGAGGGTCCGTTGGATAGTCGAACCTCGGATTCAGGAAGAGCAGTGTGGTTTTCGTCCTGGTTGTGGAACACTGGACCAGCTCTACACCCTCAGCAGGTCCTGGAGGGTTCTGGGAGTTCGCCCAACCAGTCTACATGTGTTTTGTGGACTTGGAGAAGGAGTTCGACCGTGTCCCAGGGGGACCTTGTGGGGGGTTCTCCGGGAGTATGGGGTACCGGTGTCAAAGTCTGGTCCGCATTGCCGGCAGGAAGTCGGGCTCGTTTCCGGTGAGAGTTGGACTCCGCCAAGGCTGCCCTTTGTCACCGATTCTGTTCATTACTTTTATGGACAGAATTTCTAGGCGCAGCCGAGGTGTTGAGGGGATCCGTTTTGGTGGCCTTAGGATCGCATCTCTGCTTTTTGCGGATGATGTGGTCCTGTTGGCTTCATCGTGATCTGCAGCTCTAATGGAGCGGTTCGCAGCCGAGTGTGAAGCAGCCGGGATGAGGCTCAGTGCCTCCAAATCCGAGGCCATGGTCTTGAGCCGGAAAAGGGTAGAGTGCCTTCTCCGGGTCAGGGGGGTCGTCCTGCCTCAAGTGGAGGAGTTTAAGTATCTGGGGATCTTGTTCACGAATGAGGGAAGAAGGGAGATCGACAGGCGGATTGGGGCAGCGTCTGCCGTGAAGCGGGCGCTGTACCGGTCCGTCGTGGTGAAGAGAGAGCTGAGCCAAAAAGCGAAGCTCTCGATTTACCGGTCGATCTACGTTCCCACCCTCATCTATGGTCATGAGCTTTGGGTCATGACCGAAAGAACGAGATCACGGGTACAAGCGGCCGAAATGGGTTTCCTCCTCCGCAGGGTGGCTGGGCTCTCCCTTAGAGAGAGAAGCTCGGTCATCCGGGAGGGACTCAGAGTAGAGCCGCTGCTCCTCCACGTCGAGAGGAGCCAGTTGAGGCTCGGGCATCTGGTCAGGATGCCTCCTGGACGCCTCCCTGGTGAGGAGTTCAGGTCCCACCGGGAGGAGGGGAGACCCAGGACACGCTGGAGGGACAATGTCTCTCTATGGCCTGGGAACGCCTTGGGGTTCCTGGAGGACCTGGAAGAGGCTGGGAGGGAAGTCTGGGCCTCCCTTCTGAAGCTGCTGCCCCTGAGACCCGACCCGGATAAGCGGAAGAAAATGGATGGATGGATGGATGGATAATGAAAACTACATATCTCCTATCCTATTATGTTAAATCGGCTTGCCATAGAGCAGCAGGTAGCTATGCTACCGAGCTAAGCTAACGCTTCTGCATGCTAATAGCATCAGGCTGGCGTCTTTCTATATAGTTTAATTTATTCAAGATAATAAGAGAGTAAGTATATTATGAATCCTTATAAAGCCCTGGTCCTTACATGATAAATCATAGCAGTGTAATAATTCACTTATCTTATAATCCTAGAAAAATGTGTCCATCAGATGAAATAGTGAAAAAATCCCTTTTTTAATAATTTTCTAGAAACTGACTTAATGTCTCCTCTGTTGAAAAACTTACATTTAATAATAAGAAACTGGTAAAAACTTTAACTCCTTGTCATAATGAGGTACCAGGACTGGAAGCAACAACTAGACACCAAACAGTTTAACAGATTTATTGAACAATAATGGAGAGAGAAGACCAGCAGCAGCAGGGAGGAACCGAGAAATGGGTTAGACAGGAATGATGGCAGGAATGATGACGGGAATAATGACGGGAATGATGGCGGGAATGATGGCCTGGTGAAGGCTAACGGTTTAGGGTTCAGATCAGCTCCTTGGGGCAGTGAGGGGTTTCCAGGTGGAGGAGTTCCAGCAGGTAGCCGAGGGTGGAGCAGCAGCAGGGTGGTGGGTGTGGAGGAATCCAGGGCCCAGCGGAGCAGCGCAGTCAGGTGGTCCAGGTGGGTCCGAGTCTCAAGAGGTCAGATCCGGTTCTAGGAGGAAGGAAGAGCTGGGAGAGGCGTCAGGAACAAGTGAAACAGTTGAGACAGCAGTGGGAGCTGGAGAGAACTGCTGGCTTCTTCTTCTAGTTTAATGTTATTGGTGGATGCAAGAAACGTTAGGTTAGCATTAGCGCCACCAACTGGTAAGGAGTGTGGACCACATGACAAAAAAACTATATCCTATTAAACACATTACGCTGTTTTAAAAAATCAAATAAGGCCTCATATCTTCTACTTCCTGAATCTTTTTGCAATAAATCAACATCAAATTTCTCTTTCATGCTACTAAGGTTTCTAATTAACTTATTTCTTTGCATCAAATAATTTCTACGACTCAAAATAACATGTTCCTCTGTCTCATCTTCCCCGTCTGATGTTTCCCCATCAGAAATAATGACCCGTTTAGTCCAGTATGTCTGATTCTAAACCGTGAAATAATAATAATAATAATAATAATAATAATAATAATAATAATAATAATAATAATAATAATAATAATAATAATAATAATAATAATAATCATCATAATAATAATAATAATAATAATAATAATAATAATCATCTCTTCTCTCCTGATTCTTTCTGCTCATTTGTAAAATAGTCTTTTGAATTTTATATAACCACCTTCCTTTCTTTTCTTCTTCCCATAACTTTTACCACCTCTCTCTTGTTTTCTGTTTAATTATACCCTTTATTTCTGTTATACTAACACTAACATCTGTCCTCACCTGATTGGTTCTCTCTTTAGCCAGTCTGTCTGCTTTTCATTCCCTTAATCCTGTGATGAGCTGGAACCCAAACACAATGTACTGTTATTGATTCTGTTAAGTGTTTGTTGTATTTTAATTAATATATCTGGTCTACTATCTGATTTATTATTTTGCAAACTGAATAACGAAGAGCTAGAATCTGAGCCAGTAATAGATTTCAACCTTTTCCACCGTTGAGCTGCTAACAGCAAAGCCAGCATTTCTCCTGCAGACACCGAGACGCCGTCACTGAACCTTTTTACTACTTTAACTTGAAACTGTGGCACAATAAATGCTGTCCCTACCTTATCAGCTGTATTTTGATGCATCAGTGTAGATTTAGTTATAATATTCATTCTTGTATTATATATCTATTTCATCTCTAAAAAGAAAACTCAGCATCAGGAAGTATTCAAGGTGGAACTGCAGATAATGGAACTGATTTAAATTAACTTCCTTAACTTTAGAGTTTATTATCTTTAATAAGCTCTTTAATTGTTTCTTTTCCTTTTCCCAGTCATGTTTAAGCTCCTCTAATGTTGGATGATCATTTTTGATCCCGTCTAACTTTAAGAGGCATTTCAACCTGTAAAGCTGCTGTTGAAGATGTTTTACCTGAGATAATCTTAAAGCCTGATGTTGGATAATATTTAACTTCTGGAGGTTTGAATCTGCTGCTGAATTATAAACTATACATCCATAATCCAGGACTGACCTAATTAACCCAGTATAAATAGTTTTTAATGATTTTCTGTCAGCTCCCCGCTCTGTTCCAACTAAACACCTCATTATATTTCATATCTCAATGTTACATTTATTTAAAACTTATGAAATATCTGAAGTTTTATATCTTTTTCTTTAGGATAGAAATGAACCACAAACCTCTGATATAAACATATAAACAGAAACTTTCCATAAGCAGGAAAGAAGAAAAAATACATCCAAACTATCTGGACTATTTCTGAGTTATTATCTAATAAACCATCTGTTAAAGGTCCGTTTCCATGCCAACCCGCGATAACAATCCATTTTCTAACAGGTTTTTCACCAAAGACTTAATAAACACAGAGTTTCTTTAAATGTGTTTACATTTGAAATTCTAAATCGACATTTGTGACCGTATACAAAAATAGACCAGCAAATATTGCAGTAAACTTATTACGAGGGAACGCAGCAGGAAATGTCCCCTGCAGGGCTCCGTAGGAAGCGTTACGGACCTTAGCTCAGTTATATTTATCTATAGTCCATCCATCCATTTTCTTACACCCTTAGTGGGTCAGGAGGGTTCCTCCAGCTAACGTTCCGGGCGAGAGGCGGGTCACCGGGGTCACCTGGGGTCACCTGGGGTCACCTGGGGTCACCGGGGTCACTGGGGTCACCGGGGTCACCGAGGTCACCTGGACAGGTCGCCAGTCTGTCGCAGGGCAACACAGAGACACAACAACCACACACACTCACTCACTCACTCACTCACTCACTCACTCACTCACTCACTCACTCACTCACTCACTCACACCTAATCTATAAAGTCCCTGCAGTTTAAAAATAATTCCGAAACATTGACTTTGTATTTGTGGTTCTGACCCAGTAGAAAAGCTGATCCGTGATTCTACCGAACCTCTTCCGGTTCCAGAGGAAACCAGAATCTCGTTTCATCACAAACTGCTGCTGTTTTCATCTCTGCCACCGGATGGCGCTGTGCTCTGACCGCACCGTGCCCCGCGGACACCACGTAACCATGGGCAACCTCACGCGCGTGCACGCGTCTCTCAGAACAAACTTTGGTTGTTCGTCCTTTCAAAATAAGAGGCTCTGGAACAGCGCGGGATCTCATTACTCTTTAATGGGAATTGCTTGATTTTAAATCGGCGTGACGTCACAAGCTGGAGGAAGTTGATTGCTGTTGATCAGTTACGTGACTGAAATCTGTCTGTCGGTTTTATTTCCCTCCCTGGTCCAGAGCGCACGCGCTGCTAGAAGCTCTCATTCCTGTTCATGAAACAGGTTGACTTCCGGTCTGCGGAGGCTGGGGTCGCATCCAGCCCATGTTTGGACTCTTATTTTCCTAAAACTCGGAGGTCAGCACACTTCCTGTTATGTCTGGCTGTCGGGGGAGCGTGACACAGCCGCCACCCCCTCCAGACAGACGGTCTGCAGCCTCACACGGAGACACGCAGCTCAGCTCAGCCCGGAGCAGCGCGCCGAGTCCCGGTGAGTGGAGCTGGCAGAGCCCGCTGAGGGCTGGAGGGGCTGGGGGACAACTGTTGCTGCGGCGGGGGGACGGACTGGACGGATGTCTTTTTACCCATGTCCCTCCGTCTGTCCAGACTGTCTCTGTCTGTCTAAACTGTCTTTATCTGTCCAGACAGTTTCTGTCTGTCCAGACTGTCTCTCTGTCCAGACTGTCTCTGTCTGTCCAGACTGTCTCTGTCTGTCCAGACTGTCTCTGTCTGTCCAGACTGTCTCTGTCTGTCTCTATCTGTCCAGACTGTCTCTGTCTGTCCAGACTGTCTCTATCTGTCCAGACTGTCTCTCTGTCCAGACTGTCTCTATCTGTCCAGACTGTCTCTGTCTGTCCAGACTGTCTCTATCTGTCCAGACTGTCCCTCTGTCTCCAAACTGTCTGTATCTGTCCAGACTGTTGTTCTCTGTCCAAACTGTCTCTGTCTGTCCAGACTGTCTCTATCTGTCCAGAATGTCTCTATCTGTCTGTCCAGAATGTCTCTATGTGTCCAGAATGTCTCTATGTGTCCAGACTGTCTCTGTCTGTCCAGACTGTCTCTATCTGTCCAGACTGTCCCTCTGTCTCCAAACTGTCTGTATCTGTCCAGACTGTTGTTCTCTGTCCAAACTGTCTCTGTCTGTCCAGACTGTCTCTGTCTGTCCAAACTGTCTCTGTCTGTCCAGACTGTCTCTATCTGTCCAGACTGTCTCTATCTGTCCAGACTGTCCCTCTGTCTCCAAACTGTCTGTATCTGTCCAGACTGTTGTTCTCTGTCCAAACTGTCTCTGTCTGTCCAGACTGTCTCTGTCTGTCCAAACTGTCTCTATCTGTCCAAACTGTCTGTATCTGTCCAGAATGTATTTCTGTCTGTCCAAACTGTCTCTATGTGTCCAGACTGTCTTTCTGTCTGTCCAAACTGTCTCTATGTGTCCAAACTGTCTCTATGTGTCCAAACTGTCTCTATCTGTCCAAACTGTCTCTATGTGTCCAGAATGTCTCTATGTGTCCAAACTGTCTCTATATGTCCAAACTGTCTCTATCTGTCCAAACTGTCTCTATGTGTCCAGAATGTCTCTATCTGTCCAAACTGTCTCTATATGTCCAAACTGTCTCTATATGTCCAAACTGTCTCTATCTGTCCAAACTGTCTCTATGTGTCCAGAATGTCTCTATCTGTCCAAACTGTCTCTATATGTCCAAACTGTCTCTATCTGTCCAAACTGTCTCTATGTGTCCAGACTGTCTTTCTGTCTGTCCA
This sequence comes from Poecilia reticulata, assembly GCF_904066995.2. NCBI lineage: Eukaryota > Metazoa > Chordata > Actinopteri > Cyprinodontiformes > Poeciliidae > Poecilia > Poecilia reticulata. Next base: position 655,877 of record NC_088845.1, on the reverse strand, counting down.
AACTGTCTCTATGTGTCCAAACTGTCTCTATCTGTCCAAACTGTCTCTATGTGTCCAGAATGTCTCTATCTGTCCAGACTGTCTCTATATGTCCAAACTGTCTCTATATGTCCAAACTGTCTCTATCTGTCCAAACTGTCTCTATCTGTCCAAACTGTCTCTATGTGTCCAGAATGTCTCTGTGTCCAAACTGTCTCTATATGTCCAAACTGTCTCTATATGTCCAAACTGTCTCTATGTGTCCAGAATGTCTCTATCTGTCCAAACTGTCTCTATATGTCCAAACTGTCTCTATCTGTCCAAACTGTCTCTATGTGTCCAGACTGTCTTTCTGTCTGTCCAAACTGTCTCTATATGTCCAGAATGTCTCTATGTGTCCAGACTGTCTCTATATGTCCAAACTGTCTCTATATGTCCAAACTGTCTCTACGTGTCCAGACTGTCTCTATATGTCCAAACTGTCTCTATCTGTCCAAACTGTCTCTACCTGTCCAGATTGTCTCTATGTCTCCAGACTGTCTCTCTGTCCAAACTGTCTCTATGTGTCCAAACTGTCTCTATGTGTCCAGACTGTCTCTATATGTCCAAACTGTCTCTATCTGTCCAAACTGTCTCTACGTGTCCAGACTGTCTCTGCGTGTCCAGACTGTCTCTGTCGCCACTGTAACCTGAGGTGTCAGGGAGACATCAGGTGATCAATAACTGTTGATCAGACTGATGAGGTCACTAATGGATGACATCACAGGATCAGATTCGGTTCCTCTGGATGCCAGGTGTCCTCCTGTCTGTCCAGTGTCTCTGTGAAGGGGACAATTGGGACGCTAATGTAACAGATAAAGCTTCAGCTCATCAGTTTCTGATCAACAGAGATCAATACCGTCATCAGGGGCTTCGTGCTGGCCTGAGGTTGTCTCCCTGGTCTGTCTCTCGTCTGTCTCTCTGGTCTGTCTCCTTGGTCTGTCTCCCAGGTTGTCTCTCTGGTCTGTCTCTCTGGTCTGTCTCCCAGGTTGTCTCTCTGGTCTGTCTCTCTGGTCTGTCTCCCAGGTTGTCTCTCTGGTCTGTCTCCCAGGTTGTCTCCCTGGTTGTCTCTCTGGTCTGTCTCCCAGGTTGTCTCCCAGGTTGTCTCTCTGCTCTGTCTCCCAGGTTGTCTCTCTGGTCTGTCTCCCAGGTTGTCTCTCTGGTCTGTCTCCCAGGTTGTCTCTCTGGTCTGTCTCCCAGGTTGTCTCTCTGCTCTGTCTCCCAGGTTGTCTCTCAGGTTGTCTCTCTGGTCTGTCTCCCAGGTTGTCTCTCTGCTCTGTCTCCCAGGTTGTCTCTCTGGTCTGTCTCCCAGGTTGTCTCTCTGGTCTGTCTCCCAGGTTGTCTCTCTGGTCTGTCTCTCTGGTCTGTCTCCCTGGTTGTCTCTCTGGTCTGTCTCCCAGGTTGTCTCCCAGGTTGTCTCTCTGCTCTGTCTCCCAGGTTGTCTCTCTGGTCTGTCTCCCAGGTTGTCTCTCTGGTCTGTCTCCCAGGTTGTCTCTCTGGTCTGTCTCCCAGGTTGTCTCTCTGCTCTGTCTCCCAGGTTGTCTCTCAGGTTGTCTCTCTGGTCTGTCTCCCAGGTTGTCTCTCTGCTCTGTCTCCCAGGTTGTCTCTCAGGTTGTCTCCCTGGTCTGTCTCCCTGGTCTGTCTCCTGTGACCTGAGATCTGTTTAGGCTCTGATGCGACTTCTTCATGTGTTCGGTGATCATGTGACGGCTTGTTTATCCGCTTAGCCTTGTTGCGCCATGTTAGCAAATATTGCAACGACCATATCAGGTACGATATCTGCACCTGTCTTCTTCTGTCCCATTGCATTAGAAACAGTTGATGGAAATGGAAACATTTAGAATAATTTCCTCAGTTTCACAAACTAGTTTTTACATTTGCTTGATGCGGTTCTGATGCAGGGCATCCTCCCCTCCACTGGGGGCTCTGTGCCGTACCAGGGATGCCAGCTAGCAGCCTCTACTTCCTGATCCTTCCAGCCATGTCAACATCTGATGGAGTTACGCTTTACGTTCCCTGGTTGATTGGCTGCAAACCGTTAGATGCCAACACGTCTAATTCATAGTTTTTGGTGACATTTTAAAAGTTGGCTCAGAATTTGAAAGCAGATTTTTCGTGCTAATGTTGCATTAGCATAAAAAGTAGCACTTCAGAACTCTAGCAGTATATTCGCCAACAGTGACGATGCTCCAAACAGTCCTGTGCAATATGAATATTTTACATGCTGATATTGCGATGTATGTGCGATGCGTCATGTGCCCAGTAGGGTCCAGCAGCTGTTCTCCAGCCTCCTGAAGGTCTGCGTCAGGATCCGGAGGTGATTCGGTCTGGGGTTCCACAAGGCTCTGATCCCGGTTCTTTGTTTGTTCAGGAACTTTTAGGGTGGTATCCAGATTATTTCCATCAAACGCGCCTGGATTGATGAAGATGATATTAATAATACTGAACAGAACAAACTTCTCTCCACTGCTGTCTCTTAGCCCCGCCCCCTCCCCATACTGAGCGGCCATGTCGGTGCTCGGCCCCGCCCCCAGCAGCGCCGACGCCTGCCTCAGCATCGTCCACAGCCTGATGTGCCACCGGCAGGGCGGCGAGAACGAGGGCTTCGCCAAGCGCGCCATCGAGAGCCTGGTGAAGAAACTGAAGGAGAAGAAGGACGAGCTGGACTCGCTCATCACCGCCGTCACGTCCAACGGCGTCCAACCCAGCAAGTGCGTCACCATCCAGAGGACGCTGGACGGCCGGCTGCAGGTAGGACTGAAACCGCTGCAGCCAATCAGCAGCCAGGTCTGCTGGCTGCTGATTGGCTGATCCAGGAGACAGGTAGTTTTAGCTTGAGCCAGCAGGGGGCTCTGGAGATGCTCACCCAGAGATCCTAACAGCAGCAGACCTCTCACTCTGATACAGAACACGTCTTTCTCTGCTGGTCCACCTCTAAATATCAACTGGGTCAGTTCTGTTGGGCCTCTGGGTCTCCTTTGTGGTTCTGGTTGTGACCCGGAGGCGGTTCTGACTCAGCCAGGTGCTCCGTCTGCACCTAATGATCATGTTGGGCTGCAGCAGACTGGGTGTGGCCCAGTCCAGCTGTCATTATCCCAGTAGAGACACACCCGCTGGTTCTGGTCTGCAGCCTGACAGCCAGAACTGGCCCAGAACTTCTCCAGGTAGCCCTGGAACCAGAACCAGATGGTTCCAGGAAGCAGCAAGTCTGGTTCTGGTCCAATCTGGATTGGGTCTCAGATGAAAGGATTAACTGCTAACTGAAATAATCATCGACTAATTTAATAATTGATTAATCGTTAACTGGAGGACAAGAGGCCATTTACAGTCAACATGGAAACGGAACAATAAATAATGTTTAGCATGTCAGATAAAAAGCTTCTTTCTGTTCAACCAGAAATCTTCTAATGAATGAATGAATGAATGAATGAATGAATGAATGAATGACCTTAAAATGGGACAGTAACATACCTTCTCCACTCTACCAGGGTTTGCTACAAATGCTCATTTCAACCTTTAGCCCTCAAAACATACAGTAATATTAAAATTGAACATTTTCACCTGCTTCACATTCTGTAAATGATCTCCTGCTAAGAACCTTTATTGATTAACTGATTCTTGATTAGTAATCAGTAAATAATCTCCAGATCGTCCCTAACTTGAGCTGCTCACTGCAGAATGTTTGATCTATTATTTACAAAAGGAATTAATTGTTTACATTTTATGTATTTGTAATATTGTGTTACAGAAGTTTAAACGGTGGAATGAAAAATCTGCAGAATGTGAAGAATAGCGTTGAGCTGCAGCTCCAGCTGGGATCGGATCAGAACCTCCCACTGATTCCTGGTTTCAGCTCCAACAAACTGGAGCAAACAATCAATCAACTTCAAATAAATGGTTTGGTAGATTAAAATATGTTCTAATCCAGAGTTTCTCCTGCCACCTGTCCCTTCTGCCACACACCTGTATTGTATCTGTGGCGTCTGCAGCACCTGATGCTCATGCAGTCATTTGGATCAACAGAGGCTCATCTAAAACATGCAGAGCAGGGGGCCTGAGGACCGGGGGGGGACACTGGTCTGATCGATAAACTATTAACTGACTTTCATTCAGTACTGTAGTTTGGCCTCCAGCCAACGGAGGGCGCTGCTGGTCACTATGAAGCAGGAACAGCGAGGCCATTTCAGAACGGGACAGAGAAAATGCTCTTTATATAATTCTGTTTGGAAATAAAAAACTGAACAAACTCCTGAAGTTTCACCCAAATGTTGCTGATTGATCCGAGCTGCTCGCAACCAGAAACCCAAACTCAACTCAAATTCAAAAAGGGAAATTAAATGAGCTAAATTTAATTTAACTATCAATAAATAGTTATTGATCTGTTCTGAACAGACAGAACAGAATGAAAACATAATGAAACATGAATGCAATAAGAACGAGAGATTTGACGACAGAGGCTGGACGATATGACGAATCACGATAAAATCGTTTCACATCAGTTGATATCGATAATCATTGATTAGGTTTTTGTTTTTCCTGCTTTATGTCGGCACCAATGAGGAAACCTGAAACTGTTGCTGCGTGAGTTACCCAACAGGTTGTTGCTAGGCAACCAAAGAGTGCACAAGCTCAGCTAGCTTAGCTGGGGTTTAGCAGCGAAAGCCTCTGCTCTGCCTACATCTCCCAGAATGCTGTGCGGTTCTGGATCAGAGTATCTACTGATGTTGATCAGTAGATACTCTGATCGCTGTATAAGTAGTTATTGATTTATTGTCCAGTTCTGAAGAATGTCGTCTCGATACCAGAGGAAACTTCAGGAAAACGGCCTGGACTGATGCTGATCAATCAGCTTTTGATGAATTCATTAATCAACAACTGCCATCCCTACAAAACGGACCACATCGAACCCGTCTGGTCCAGAACCGTCCAAGGAAACGTTCTGGAGATGTTCCAGCAGAACCAGAACCAGAACCAGCTAAAGAGACCAGGCTCAAGACGTGCTGCTGGTTCTCCTGGTGTCAGTTCTGGTCAGAGGCCCGGTGTTACCGGATCCTCAAAGACGCAGCAGCCTGGATCATCCTGAGGAGGAGGAGGAGGAGGAGGAGGAGGAGGAGGAGGAGGAGGAGGAGGAGGAGGAAGGGCGGCTGGCTTGTTTTGTCTGAAACACAGGAAAGGGGCGGGACTAAGTGAAGCCAGACTGACTGGGAGAGAAAGAGAGTGTGTGTGTGTGTGTGTGTGTGTGTGTGTGTGTGTGTGTGTGTGTGTGTGTGTGTGTGTGTGTGTGTGTGTGTGTGTGTGTGTGTGTGTGTGTGTGTGTGTGTGTGTGTGTGTGTGTGTGTGTGTGTGTGTGTGTGTGTGTGTGTGTGTGTCATACCACAGAGTTTCCACACTGGAAGAATCTCCGGCTGATTCAAGCTGAACTTTCCAAAGATCCTGATTCAGAATGAACCGGTTCTGGTTCCTGTCGAGGCCCGGTTAGCGAGCCTCCTGGGTCCAATCGGACAGTTCAGAACCAGCTAATCACGACTCTGATCCTGGAGTCTGGAGACGCTGAGTTTCCCTCCAGAGGATTTGCTTAGTCTGCAGCCGCCTGTCGCCTTCACCTCTGACCAGAGACACGCTGCCACATAGCAACACCCTGCTGCCACATAGCAACACGCTGCTGCCACATAGCAACACGCTGCTGCCACATAGCAACACGCTGCTGCCACATAGCAACACGCTGCTGCCACATAGCAACACGCTGCTGCCACATAGCAACACGCTGCTGCCACATAGCAACACGCTGCTGCCACATAGAACACGCTGCGCCACGAGCAACACCTGCTGCCACATAGCAACACGCTGCTGCCAGTAGCAACACCGCTGCCACATAGCAACACGCTGCCATAGCAACACTGCGCACATAGCAACACGCTGCTGCCACATAGCAACACCCTGCTGCCACATAGCAACACCCTGCTGCCACATAGCAACACCCTGCTGCCACATAGCAACACGCTGCTGCCACATAGCAACACGCTGCTGCCACATAGCAACACCCTGCTGCCACATAGCAACACCCTGCTGCCACATAGCAACACGCTGCTGCCACATAGCAACACCCTGCTGCCACATAGCAACACCCTGCTGCCACATAGCAACACGCTGCTGCCACATAGCAACACGCTGCTGCCACGTAGCAACACGCTGCTGCCACATAGCAACACGCTGCTGCCACATAGCAACACGCTGCTGCCACATAGCAACACGCTGCTGCCACATAGCAACACGCTGCTGCCACATAGCAACACGCTGCTGCCACATAGCAACACGCTGCTGCCACATAGCAACACGCTGCTGCCACATAGCAACACGCTGCTGCCACATAGCAACACGCTGCTGCCACATAGCAACACGCTGCTGCCACGTAGCAACACGCTGCTGCCACATAGCAACACGCTGCTGCCACGTAGCAACACGCTGCTGCCACATAGCAACACGCTGCTGCCACATAGCAACACGCTGCTGCCACATAGCAACACGCTGCTGCCACATAGCAACACGCTGCTGCCACATAGCAACACGCTGCTGCCACATGGCAACACGCTGCTGCCACATAGCAACACGCTGCTGCCACATAGCAACACGCTGCTGCCACATAGCAACACGCTGCTGCCACATAGCAACACCCTGCTGCCACATAGCAACACGCTGCTGCCACATAGCAACACGCTGCTGCCACATAGCAACACACTGCTGCCACATAGCAACACCCTGCTGCCACATAGCAACACGCTGCTGCCACATAGCAACACGCTGCTGCCACATAGCAACACGCTGCTGCCACATAGCAACACCCTGCTGCCACATAGCAACACGCTGCTGCCACATAGCAACACGCTGCTGCCACATAGCAACACGCTGCTGCCACATAGCAACACGCTGCAGCCACATAGCAACACGCTGCTGCCACATAGCAACCCGCTGCAACATGGCAACACGCTGCTACCACATGGCAACCCGCTGCAACATGGCAACACGCTGCTGCCACATAGCAACACGTAGCTGCCACATAGCAACACGTAGCTGCCACATAGCAACACGCTGCTGCCACATAGCAACACGCTGCTGCCACATGGCAACACGCTGCTACCACATAGCAACACGCTGCTGCCACATAGCAACACGCTGCTGCCACATAGCAACACGCTGCTGCCACATAGCAACACGCTGCTGCCACATAGCAACACGCTGCTGCCACATAGCAACACGCTGCTGCCACATAGCAACACGCTGCTGCCACATAGCAACACCCTGCTGCCACATAGCAACACGCTGCTGCCACATAGCAACACGCTGCTGCCACATAGCAACACGCTGCTGCCACATAGCAACACGCTGCAGCCACATAGCAACACGCTGCTGCCACATAGCAACCCGCTGCAACATGGCAACACGCTGCTACCACATGGCAACCCGCTGCAACATGGCAACACGACTGCTGTGGCCACATGCACAGCAATGCTGCACGCAACACGGCCCTACAGCAGCTGCCGACACAGCTGCCGCAAACACGCTGCTGCTGCACCGCTGCAACATGGCAACACGCTGCTACCACATGGCAACCCGCTGCAACATGGCAACACGCTGCTGCCACATAGCAACCCGCTGCCACATAGCAACACGCTGCTGCCACATAGCAACACGTAGCTGCCACATAGCAACCCGCTGCCACATGGCATGATGACACTTTCCTCAGCTTTACTGGTCCCTGCAGACAGGTTGGTAGTGGCAGCAACTGCCTGAGGTCAGACATGATGTTTGACCAGCTTTGGTCTCTGAGGCGACGGTTTGGCCCGAATCATTGCTTTCTGACCTGTGGGTCTCATCTGCACAGGTAGCGGGCAGGAAGGGCTTCCCTCATGTGATCTACGCCCGGCTGTGGCGCTGGCCTGACCTGCACAAGAACGAGCTGAAGCACGCCAAGTTCTGCCGCTTCGCCTTCGACCTCAAGTATGACAGCGTGTGTGTGAACCCGTACCACTACGAGAGGGTGGCGGCGCCCGCCTCCACAGGTAACACACACCTGAATCAGAAGCAGAACTGGTTCCGGTCCAGAACGGAGCTGAGCTTGAGCAGCAGCCCCTGCAGCTGTCTGGATCAGAACCGGTTCTGACAGCCGTTGTCCTGCAGGTCCTCAGGCCGTGATCAAGGAGGAGTTCCTGCAGGACTGCCTGCAGCTGGACCTGCCCCTCCCCTCTGACCCGTATGCCCAGCCCCACCCCCTCACCATGTATCCCAGCATGCCTCTGTCTCCGCCAGGTGAGCGCCCCCCACCACCCTCCCAAGATGTCCACCCTCTGCTACCTGGCATCTCACTCTGCTTCGTCTCCTGCAGGACGGACGTCCATGATGCCCGCTGCCTTGGGCGCCGCCGAGGCTCCGGAAGGCCCCGCCCTCCTGCAGGTGGCCCCGCCCCCTCATCCAGAGGGCCGCACCTCACCCCCTCTGACCCCACAGGCCGCCACTCCGGCTTCTGCCCAGCAGAGCCCCGAGTACAGTGGGACGCCCACACCTGGTACACCTACTCTCCTGTCCTGCTGCTCACCTGTCCTTTTGGACGGGTCTCTCACTCTGATTTGTCTCTGCAGTCAGCTGGTCAGGTAACAGCCCTGCCCCCTACACACCTGCAGGACATCAGCACAGTGGGCGGAGCAACACTCAGCAGACGCCGTTACATCATCACCATCAACACACACCCAGCACTCACTTCTGTAAGACACCATGTGGACGAGGAAACTTTGAGGTAGTGGGTTGCAGTGGGGGACAGTGGGGGGCACAGGGTGACAGTGGGGGGCAGAGGGGGGCACAGGGTGACAGTGGGGAGCAGAGGGGCACAGTGGGTGGCAGAGGGGCACAGTGGGAGCTGCTGAGAGGGAATGGAGGGTACTGGGTAGGCCTGGGAGGCCTTGGGGGTTTTAGGTGGTACTGCGGTTGCTGGGTGCTATTGAGTGGTACTGGGTAGGACGATAGTGCTGAGTCAGTGTTTGTACCTCCAGGGTCGCAGCATCACAGCAGTCCTCCGTACCCACAACCGGTCTCCAACCATCCAGGTGAGACACCTAAAGACAATCTGGCTCTATTCCGAACACCAACATGTCTCTGTGGATGTCCTCTGTCTGCCCGACTCTCTGTGTCCGTTCTGCAGGTCCAGAGTTCTGGTGCTCCATCTCTTACTTCGAGCTGGATGTTCAGGTGGGGGAGATGTTCAAGGTCCAGTCCAGCTGTCCCCTGGTGACGGTGGACGGCTACGTGGATCCTTCAGGCGGGGATCGGTTCTGTCTGGGACAGCTGAGCAATGTCCACCGGACTGCAGCTAGCCACCGCGCCAGGTTAAAGCGCTTCCACCAGGTCCAACCAGTCAGTTCAGCATAGACCAGTTCAGAACCAGTTTGGATCAGACTGCTTGATCCAGTAAAAACATTTCAGACCAGTTTAAGTCGGTAGCTACCAGCAGGGGCGCTGCATGCCAGAGCTCACCCGTCTCTTCCTGCAGGCTCCATATTGGGCGGGGCGTCCAGCTCGAATGTCGGGGGGAAGGGGACGTCTGGATGCGTTGCCTTAGCGACCACTCAGTGTTCGTCCAGAGTTACTACCTGGACCGGGAGGCGGGCCGAGCGCCAGGTGACGGGGTTCACAAGATCTACCCTGGAGCTTACATCAAGGTCCATCACCAGTCACTTCCTGTTTCACTTTCACCAGCGGTCATCTCCGCCTGCTCCCTGATTGGCTCACTGTCACTCCATACTAAACAACAACCAACACTTGAACCCAAACTCATCTCACCTGTCTGTCCGTCTCACCTGTGTCCACAGGTGTTTGACCTACGCCAGTGCCACAGGCAGATGCAGCAGCAGGCGGCGGCGGCGCAGGCAGCAGCAGAGACGCAGGCGGCTGCGGTTGTTGGGGTGATGCCAGGACCCCACAGTGTGGGAGGAATGGCACCCGCACTCAGTGAGTGTCACCTGACTGCACCTGAACGCCTCATTAATAATGCGGCTCTAACTGGGCGTTTAGCAGGTTTCTGTGTGTAAGGGTGTGTTTGTCTCTGCCTGCAGGTGTGTGCTCTGCAGCAGGTCCAGGTGTAGATGACCTGCGCAGGCTGTGCATCGTGAGGCTGAGCTTCGTCAAAGGCTGGGGGTGCGACTATCCCAGGCAGAGCATCAAGGACACCCCCTGCTGGATGGAGGTGCACCTGCACCGGGCACTGCAGCTGCTCGACCAGGTGCTGCACACACTGCCACCTCGAGAGCACGCCCTCTGACCTGAACACACCTGACTACTGTCGTCCCCGACAACCTCCGTTCCTCTGAGAGACGTAGACCTACGGCTTTGTTTCCATGGTAACAGCATCCAAGGGTCAGTCCAGGCAGAGATCTGGGATCAGAATCAGGAAGACTGACTTCAGGTCAACTGAAACCAAAAACCAGAAGTTCATCTATTTATTTCTATTGATTATCTACCAAAGATTTGTTTCTAATTGATCATTTTCTGTTTAGGTTGTTTTCCAACCATGTTTTTTTTTTCTTTTTACAGTTTTTTATCCCATTTTAAAGTGTTTTCTACAGAAAGCTTGTATAACTCTGTAGCTGCTGCTGTCTGTTCTCATTACAATAAAAAGTCCTGTCCTGCATTCTGCTGTCCTGTCTGAAGGTGGTGCTACAGACTCAAAATATACCTCAACATGCACTAATGCGCCCAGCGCATCTACAAGCCAGAAGAAGCAACTATCATGAGCTTTAACACTTGGAATCCTTCAAAATTCAAAATGGCTGTGCATCGTGAGGCTGAGCCTTTAGAGGTCGTCGAACAAACGCACCATGATGATGTTTGTTTTCCAAACTAATGGGGAAGCTAAAACTCCAACTGGTAAATCGAGAGGCTGCTGTGCAGCTCTGACTGACTTCAGTATCCAACATGTCTGCCACCCAAAGTTAAATCATGAAAGTTGAAGCTCTTAAATATTTATTAACCATTCTGACACTTTCTGTATTATTTAACACATAAAATGGAAAAAAAATACACCATTAAAATCTTTGATAATTAGCAAATTGCTGTGGTTTTGAGGCTCAAATCCAAATTTCATTCCCAGATCCAAGACCCGGAATCGCAGAATGAAGAGAAATACAATGCTGGGTAGTATTTTAGCATCAGTAGCTATCCCATTAACAGAAAGTACTGGATTGAATTCAAATTTCCTTCAGCTGGTTTCTGTCTTTTTGCTGCTCATTTTATTTCCTCTTTTGCCCATGTTTTGAGGCATGCTACTCTCAGTTTTAATTTGATCTTTGTATGTTTTACGATTTGATGGTGTAAATATGTAGAAATGTCCAGATCTGATCTGGTTAAAGGAGCTTAGAGGCTGTTGTCATGGTGTCCAGGGGTTTTATTAATGGAAGTTTGTTTCAGTAAATATGGCGTCTACCGGGACAAAGACTTCGCGCCTACAGAGTTTAAACGTTTCATTCTCGCCTTCTCGTTGGTCGTAGTGAAGTCCCGCCTTCATAATTTCCACCAGTTACTGATGAAACATCCACACGGTGCCCTACGACGGAGGGGCTCGTGGAACGTCGGTCTTTGAACCAATGAGAGGATGACTTTATTGAATGTATGAATATTCATGAACTGGTAGGCGTGGTCTGATGGTGGGGGTCGGGCAGCAGCGAACATGGAGGTTTAATCGTCGTCTAATGGCCGCTGAGGAAGGAGAGCTTTACTGAATTGCTTTTAGTTTATCGTTTCTAAGTTAGACTTTTTATCCACTTTATTCGGCCTTCATAATGGAGATGAAGAAGAGAATCAGCCTGGAGCTGAGGAACCGGAGTCCCGCAGAGGTTTGTGATAAAAATAAAGGTGAATTACTTAGTAATTCCCAGAACAAGCAGCCAAAGGATGCAACCCGACATGATGGAAGGGTTCCGCGGGAATCAGGCGTCGCTTCCTCCGCTGCTAACGCGGATGTAGTGGTTAGAAACCCGGCGCCGCGGCGGACCTGGAGCTCGGAGGGAGGCTCGAGTCTCCGCCGCGGTTCCCGCTCCGGTGTCCGTGGACTCCGCCGCGTGCAGATGCTTTCGCTCACTTCTCGTGCGGTGGAGGGGGCGCCTCGCGTGAGCCGAGGACAGCTGCTAGCTAACAGGCGAACCACCGAGATTCTGTTGCGTTTCCGAGCGGCTGAAAGCTCCCCGGGCGGGGTGCTGGCGCCGAGGCTCGGTGGTTCAGAGAAAACTAGCCTGGATGGAGTTAGTCAGTGCCGGTTGCATTCGGTTAAAGGCCGCTGTTAGGAGCTCGAATTGAAACGACTCTCATTGTAACCTTCAGAGTTAAATAGTTGGATTTTGTTGACACTAATGGCGCATTAGACCAGACTCCATGTTCAAAACCGTAACTGACATTTTGCTGGATGTAAACCCAAACTTCGTGTTGGATTCGGGTCGTAAAAATGCTGAAACGTGTTTCCAGGTGTTTCGGATCAGTTCGGCCCAGTTTTAATCCACCATGAGCTGCTTGTCTTGGTGTTTGAATCTTTTAGTCCGCCGTTCGCGCCCACCATGCTGCTGCTGCAGCCCAGCCTCCGGAGAACAGTTGGATTGTGGCGGATTTTAACGCTCATAAACCTGGGAGCGTTTGTTTCCAGACACCCAGATGGTGTTTCCTGGCTGCGGGTTGCTTGTCTCTCCTCTAACCGCCTCAGAGCTGCTGGTGGTCGGTGTCCGAGCGGGAGGGAGCGGCGGTCATGGCGCTGGATGGATGGAGAAAACGAGCTTCAGTCATTTTACCCACAGAAACATGCTTGGATTTTAAAACTTTATCTCGATTTTCAACACATTTAACTAGAAAATAAAACTACAATCTGATTTCACAGAGCGAATAGTTTTACCTGTTAATGTCAGATATTTTTAATTATAACCGATTCTGGTATAAACTAAGATATATTTATTTTAAAAGCTGACGTTAAACTGAGGGAAACAGCCTCAATAATGAACGAACAGCCTGGTTTCAGGGAAGATTTCACCTCATCTGTCCAGTTTTAACACATTTTATTCATTCATTGCTAAGAAAAAACAGTCTCACCAGTTTATCAGGACAGTTCATCATCATTTAAATCTCTTTCTGGTGGGTCAAAGCTACAACCCTGGACCGATTCTGCCCTCTGGTCCAGGAACGAAGCGGTCACTTCAGGTCAGTCTGCCATTCTTGGCCTTTAACGTTTCCCTTCAGCGCGTTGAAGCTGGTTGACTTTCAGCGACCCGGTTCTCAGGTCCAGTTCACACCTGAGTGATTCGACAGTTACCTGCTTCAGATCAGCATCTCCACATCAGAGATTTTCCCCCTGAGTTATGAAGATATGTCTCTAAATGACTGTCGAGATTTACTGCTGTTTTAACACCACAATCTGGGTTTAGGTCCAATTTTACAAAACAGTTTTTGCCGTCAGATGTTAAATTAATAATTATGAAGTTGAACATTGCAGCCACCATTAATGTAAATTCAACTGTGATGCTAATTAGCGACACCAGGCACTGGATAGCTGCTCAGCCTCAGAATGTGTATTTTATTGATGCTGTTTTTGCTCAAGACTTTAAAAATGAGTCAAAATATGTTTTTGAACAACCATTGCTTTTGCATCATTATGTTCCAGATACAATTTAATACTTCATAATTTCATTGCTGCTCAGTCCCTCAGGGGACTCTTGTCCTCTTTGTAACATAAAAATAACTTAAAATTCAATTTGAACATATTTATATATTTCTTGGAATCTAAAGTAATCATTTGATTGTAAGTTGGATGCTCAGAATTAATGCACATAAATTACGTTGTTATTCCTCAGTAATGCCAGTGTCACTCACTGAACTGGGTGTCGCCAAAAATGTTCAAACCAAAATTAGAATTGGCTTTCAGAATTATCACAAATAATTTACTTTAATGTATCATATCTAAAATATATAATTCAGCATAAATATATATTTTTATTATCAACCCAGCTCAGGATTAACATTATTTATCAGCCACTTTCTGACTTGAGGCTCCGTGCAGCAGGTGTAGTTCACACTCTGACCACTAGATGGCATCCAAGCGCTTTAAAAGCCCCCTTAGCATGAGAAGAAGATGAATCAGGTGGAGCCGTAGAAACAAAAACACTGATCAGCAGGTTTTCTTTGCCTCTGGCAGCCATGTTGGATGCTTGGGTTGGGCACTAGTTGATCCTGCTGACTGATCTGGCCCGGCCAGCGGTTCTGACCCGGTCCACCTGTCCCCAGGTGAGGGAGCTGGTGGTGGACAGCTGCCGCTCGGCGGACGGGGAGGTGGAGGGCGTGACAGAGGAGTTCTCGGCGCTGGAGGTCCTCAGCATGGTGAACGTCGGCCTCGGCTCGCTGGCCAAGCTGCCGGCGCTGCCCAAGCTCAGGAAGGTGGGTCCGGTTCCGGAGGGTTCCGGTGCTACTCCGAGCCGGACTCTGACGGGGCCTGTGTGTTTCAGCTGGAGGTGAGCGACAACTCCATCTCTGGAGGTCTGGACGCGCTGGCGGAGAAATGCCCCAACCTGAGCTACCTGAACCTGAGCGGCAACCACATCAAGGAGCTGAGCAGCCTGCAGCCGCTGGTAGGTTCTGACCCGGCTTCAGATGCTTACAGTAAAGTTCTGGCCGGGTTCTGTTTGGGGGTCATGTGTGCCGCTGTGAGTGTGTGCGGTTCTGTTGGACCCAGCTGACCCGGCCTGCCTCCCTGCAGCAGAACCTGAAGAACCTGAAGAGTTTGGACCTGTACAGCTGCGGCGTGACGGCGGCCGATGGTTACCGCGACGCCGTGTTCCGCCTGCTGCCGCAGGTCGTCTACCTGGACGGCTTCGACCCGGACGACAACGAGGTGCCCGAGTCCAACGGTGAGTTTTGGTTCCGGTCCGGTCAGTCCGGTGCTTCTGGTTCCGTGTGTGACGCCGCGCTGCTCTGACCCAGATGAGGATGATGAAGCCGGGCCGCCTGGAGACGAGGATGAGGATGAGGATGAGGAGGAAGGTTCTGAGGTGGGGCTGTCCTACCTGATGAAGGAGGGAATCCAGGTGAGTCTGTGACCTCACAGCCACCAGCAGGGGGCGCTGCAGCCAACACTGCTTGTCTTTCAGGACGAGGAAGATGATGGAGACTATGTGGAGGAAGAGGAAGATGATGAGGAGGAGGAGGAAGATGGAGGTGGGTCTGAAGTAAAGATGTCTGTTCTGGTTCCGGTTCCGGTTCTGGTTCTGGTTCTGCTCAGCCTCTCCGTCTGAGCGCTGTGGTTTCTTCCTCAGAGGATGATGATGCTCCGGCTCAGGGTGAGAAGAGGAAGAGGGACGCAGACGATGAAGGTGATGATGACGATGACGAGTAGAGGACACACCTGGCCCCGACCCTTACCTGCTGACCCCCCCTCCCCCCTCCCCCTGCTGGGCGTGGCCTCGGAGACGCAGACGAGCAGGAAGCCCTGTTACCATGGTAACCAGACGGGAAGCTGTCTGGATGATAATGATGATGATGATGAAGATCCTCCAGTTTTAATCATGAACAGAACCAGAACCATCACAGGTTCTGACCCAGTCCTGGTTCTGATCTGGACCAGAACCAGGACCGGTTCTGCTCCAGTGGCCCGGTTCTGTCAGCCTGACCTTCCAGTGGGAGACTCCATTACCCATGATGCTCAGCGCCTCCTGCAGCGCTGCGCTCTGATTGGACGCCTCTCTGGGACTCTATTGGACTGTTCCTGTTGGCCCCGCCCCCAGCCCCGCCCCTCCCCGTGTACATAGACGTGGCGGTCCTGTAGGTTCTGGTGTCGTCTCGACTTCTGTGACCCAATTTTATTTTTTTATTCCTGTCTTGACCTGATGGTGGCGCTGTAACCGCAGAGAGTTTTTGAATAAAACCACTGAAACCAGACCAGCATGAAGCTTCTCATCCATCAGAACCAGAACCCGGTTCTGACCTGTTGCCATGGCGACTAGACCACAGGAGTTCACCTTTCCTCCTTCTACTCAACTTTCCAGTAGTGTTGTGGTAAACCCTGAGGACAGCTAGCGCCGTTAGCCGTTCAGTCATTAAAATCCACTTCTATTGGTTCTGACCCAGAAACTGGACCCAGTTTGATGTTGCTGGTCTAAACGTTCATAATTTAAAGTTAAACTTGTTCTCCTTCCAGTTGATCATTAAACTGCTGCAGTTCCACGGTTTCACCTGCAGAGGGCGGCTCTGTGCCACTATGCCATAGCGTTGCCATGGCAACCTGGCTTTCAGGCGGTTCTGGTACTTCAGCTTATCATTAGGAAATAATGGCAGTTTATTTCTAAATTGGGTCGGTCACATGACCTGCTGGTCACATGACTTCCTGGTTTCACATCGGCTCCGTGTTGGACCGCACACACACACACACACACACACACACACACACTGAGGAGACGAAGCTTCCTGTTCTCCTTATAAGGAAGAAAGAGACTAAGGAACACAGAAGCACAGAGGGAGTTTTCAGACACCGGCCCTTTAAGAGCGGCCTGCCGCACCGTTACCATGACGCTGAACAAGGTTCTGGTCGGGTTCCATCTGGAGCATCCAGAACATTACAGTTCGGTACGGTGGTGGCAGAGTTGTGCTGTGGGGAGGTCAAAGGTCATCCGGGCTGTTGGTGAGAGCGCAGCGTCTGTCCCGGTTTGACCAAACAAATCAGCCGCACCTGTTGCCTCCTGTGATCTCACGTTGCCGTTGTCATGGAAACGGACATTAAGGAGTTTGCATTCGGTTTGAATACCACCGGGTCCAGACTGGAGCTGAGAAACTCAGGACCAGTTTAAACCAGTTCAAGTGACCCAGTTCTGAACTGGTGCAGCTCAGGCTGCGTTCACACTGCAGACGCCAGAATTGGATCAAATTTTAACTTTGTTTAGGTTGGAACTAAAAGTCTGAACCAGTTCAGACCCAGTGTGACTTAAACTGGTTTAGACTGGTTCAAACCCAGTTTCTACTGGTTTACACCGGTCCAAGCCAGTCGTGTTCTGGGTAATTAAACGGTTCTGATGAACTTCTGCTGCCTCCATTAAACAGAATCTTGATCCAACACAGCAGAACCAGAACTACTTCACTTTATCCTGAAACAATGTCCCATTAAAGTCCTAAATATTTAATCAGCAAGCAAAATATTTGGTTTGTCAGCTAAATATTTAGCTTGAAATTAAACTTTTAGCTTCCCAACTAAATGTTTAATTTGAAGCTAAATATTTACTTTCCATCTAAATAACTTCAAACTAGTTAAGAAATATTTAGCTTTGCTTATTGGTTATTTTTGACTTTTATATATTTCGTAGTATGATCAAGCTAATCCAGGGAGCCGTTAGCATTAGCCAGCTCCTTGTTAGCATTAGCCAGCTCCTTGCTAGCATTAGCCAGCTCCTTGCTAGCATTAGCCAGCTCCTTGCTAGCATTAGCCAGCTCCTTGCTAGCATTAGCCAGCTCCTTGCTAGCATTAGCCAGCTCCTTGCTAGCATTAGCCAGCTCCTTGCTAGCATTAGCCAGCTCCTTGTTAGCATTAGCCAGCTCCTTGCTAGCGCCACAGTGAGACTCCACACATCCAGGTTCACTTTACAGATTTTATTTTAGCACATTAACAGGTCAGAACGCTCAGCTGCTCCGGTGGCTCACAGCTCAACTGAACTACATCTCCCATGATCCCCTGCAGGGTTTAAGGCCACAGGAATACATTTAGACAATGAGCGACTGAGGCAGGAAAACGGCGAAAAATCCACGAGCTCAGGCCAACATCGTACCAATACGGAGCAGAACCAGCTGGTCCAAACGGAACCAGAACCAGTGGTGGTGTTCTGGTTCATGACTGTTGGAGCAGTTTGGGTCGAACCAAAGAAGCAGAACCAGACAGGAGGAAAAGCCGAGTATCCTGCCTGAGGAACCTTCTCCAGCCGGTCCATCAGCTGGAGTCAGCGGTTCTGTTAGAACCCTGAAATGGATCTGTCGGTACCAACCACTCCATAGAGACCATCAGTCTGAGGAAGAAACACAACATGGGAGGTCCGATCCAACACTCTGGATCGAACCAGAATTTTATGGAACAAAGAACCAAAGAACTGTTGGCACATTCAGCCTGGCGGTCCAGCCGATCCGTTTAAATCTACCTGAGAAGCAGCAGGTTCTGGTTCTGAACGGCTTGGGAAAGTCAGAACCAGCTAGAACCTTCTAGAGAACAGGTCAGTTCTGTTCTGCAGAAAGCCAAACGAGCTAAAACTCTAATAGACCTCCTGTTCCCTCTGTGGATCCAACAGAACCTTTGGGCGGTTCTGGACGGCCAGGTTCTCCGCCCAGTGGAGACGGCGCAGAGCAGCAGGTAACATGCGGATGCTACAACCCAACTTGGCACAGATGTTACTGGGGCTTGCTTCTTCGAAAAAACAAAACAAAAAAAAAACTGCCACTGAAACATTCAAGATGGCTGCCATCTTTCAAGATGGCCACTGCTGGAATTTTTTTCACTAAAACTGAAAATATTTATCACAGATGCATACTTTGGTGTTAAATCGTATATAAATTAACCCATGTTTGATAATAAATTTTTTAAAATAGATTTTTCAAGATGGCTGCCATTGTTTCTTTTTGTACTAAAATCACCAATTATATGAATGTGTTTGGTGTCAAGTCACAGCCTACATATTTTGAGACATTAGCATCATATTTTCTTCATCTTATGTTTCAAAATGGCCGTCATGGTTGTTGGATAGTATATGGTTGCAATAAAATCAGTTATTGCCAGCAGTGGGCTAACCGAAATGTTAGCTTCAATGCGCAGCTACAACGTGCGTGACCGTCTCATAAACTCAAGCTACAGTAGTAAATACAAGCTAATGTACATTGTGGACTAGCAGACCGGCAGTTTTTGTGTCGGGACTCGATAAAGAATGTTTCTCCACTGTCAGTGGGGAATCTGTACAGGTGATGTCAGGTATCCTGATTGTGTTTGTGGAACTAAAATTCACAGATTTCCAAACTCTGAAACGGAAAGTCTTGCTTGGATCAAAGCTTGAGCACGACCGTCGTAGGATCAATAAGAACAAAGTGTCTGCTGGTTAAGTATTATTGCTTTGCTGTCTTTGTGTTTAGTGAATGAAAAAGTAGTCAATAATAAACACATCTATTATGAAAACCTTTTAGCCAAGTACAGCATAATGGCAGTACCGATACAACTTCTACATCCTGAAGCCTGCCTGTTACAGCCTTACGTTAGCTGAACAGATCAATATGCAATGTGTACCGTATCTGACATACATTAAAGATTTTATTTCACCTGAAAAGGCTTTTTACTAAACTGTAATCGTGTTAGCCACGCTAGCTTTTACTAAACTGTAATCGTGTTAGCCACGCTAGCTTTTACTAAACTGTAATCGTGTTAGCCATGCTAGCTTTTACTAAACTGTAATCGTGTTAGCCATGCTAGCTTTTACTAAACTGTAATCGTGTTAGCCACGCTAAGCTTTTACTAAACTGTAATCGTGTTAGCCACGCTAAGCTTTTACTAAACTGTAATCGTGTTAGCCACGCTAGCTTTTACTAAACTGTAATCGTGTTAGCTACGCTAGCTTTTACTAAACTGTAATCGTGTTAGCCACGCTAGCACTGAGTACCGTGTATAAGTCCTAGACACATTCGAACCCTCTAAACCATGAATGCCCGACTCACCCAGCCTTGCAAGAACAACAGGCATCAGTGATCTTGTCCACAGCTATATTTATGCTGTTTTCCTCATCGACTGGTAGCATTTAGCTGCACAATGTTAGAGGCATCATGTGGCTAAAACATCTTGATGTCGTCCAAAAAAGACGACATGAACTTGTTGGTTTCCTTGTCGTGGCTGATATTTTGTGAAAATCCAGCAGAAATGCTAAACTAATCGACTCAGGAATACTCTGCAGAGAGTCAGTCGAAATGAAAGACGCCATGTTTACACATAGAAGCTAAGCTTAGCGAGGCTTTGTTTGTGAGACATGAAGTCACGTGGGACCTTCGAGGGGCGTTTCTGGGCGGAGCTTGGTGAGGTCCATTCACTAAACAAGAATCTTAGCTACACTAATGCTAAACCACTAGGTGAATTTAAAAAATTAGCATATTCTATTACTAAACTGCTAAACAAAAAAAGGTTGTCTGTAGTCTTCTTCAAGTCTCCCGTTTTGAAACTGCCATATTTTCTCCTCTTTCCCGCCGCCGTTCTCCCGTATTTTCCCGTGAATTTCCTGTGTTACAGTTACGTCTGACGGTACGGTAGCAGCGGACAGCCAAAAATGTCCAAAACCTGACAGGTGATGCCTGGTGTGGAGCTCCTGACCCTGCTGCATTTTATCACTTTAACATTTCATGAACCGGACGACCGAAACATGAGGTCACATAAAGTTCATCCGAGTCATGAAAATGGGAAACGTTTTATGGCAATAACTGGTTTAAAGGGTGTAAAAAGCAGCAGCCATCTTGAAAAATGGCTGCCATCCTGAAATTCAAGTGGCTGATGGGAAATGCTAATGCTAATGCTATAGCCATACCTGAAAGATTGTCACAGTAATGAGCTGAATAAGAAGGATTGTTCTGATCCAGTCCTGACTGAGGCAGAACCCCTGACCCGGTTTTATCTGCCTCCGTCCAGAACCAGGTTCTGTTGGTTCTGGTCCGCGTCTCAGGACTAGAATGTGGCCGTAGACCCAGATCATTTCCTCCTCTACCAGAACCAGCTCCTGGTAGAGCCGGGCCTCACACCAACCGGGCCTTGAACCAACAGAACCACATCATCTGCATAGACGTCGACTTCCATCAACTTTGTAATAAAAACGTCTGAAACTTTTTTCCCTGCAGATAAAAATCAGCTGGTTTCCTTCAGTCTGTTGGTTCTGATCCGGGTTTGAGATTCTGAACCGGATCAAAACCCAGTAAAAAGCAGCATTTCAATTACAGCAGAACATTAGGTGGGTCCAAACCCAGGAGTCTGTCCAACCAGAACCTCGGGTCAAAGTTCTTCCTGAAGCCACAGAAACCTGAGAAGACACCTGATGTTCAGGTGTTTGTGGGCGGAGCTTCAGGGACCCGGCCAGGTCCAACAGAACAGGAACTTCTGACAGGCTTGATGAGGGAAACGGAATCTGAGGTTCTGCTCTTCGGAACACCCGGGAAGTCTTTAGGACCCAGCAGAGTCCAGAACCGGGCTGTGGTTCTGGTCTGGCCCGGTTCACATCAGGCTCTTACGGTTGGGTTTGGTGCTGTTGGGGCAGCCGGGCTCCAGCTGGCGGTACAGCGCCTTCAGCTCCTGGACCTCGTCCAGAACCTGCCGGGACTGGGTCCAGGCAGCGGCCGCCTCCTTCAGGAGCCGCTCCGCCTCGGCCCGCGGGCCGTCCGGCGCCGGCTTCCCGCCCTTGGCGCCACCCGGCTCGGCGTCGGCCCGGACCTCCAGCAGTAGCCGCTCCGTCCGCTCCAGCTTCTGGTCAATGAGCTCCTGTAGCCGGCCGAGCGGTGCCGCGGTTCTGCCAGTTCCGGTCGGGGTTTGGTTCTTGGCGTCCGGGTTCAGAATCTCGTCCATGGAGGCGCAGCGGTTCTTCTCCGCGGCGCCGAGCCGCCGGTCCGGCTGGGGGGTCTGGGCCGAACCCGTCTTCTCCCACACGGCCGTCTCGCAGGGAAGACTCTGGGACTTGGAGGACGACTCAGCGGTCCGGTCCGCCAGCGACCCGTCCGTCTGGGACCTGGGACAGTCCGGACCGGGCCGGGCCGGTGGTTCTGAGGCGACGCCTTTATGAGACGCGGAGTCCTCCTCCTGGATGAGGTCAAGGGTCAGCATCCCGTCCGAGGAGGAGGTGGACGCCTGGCGGACACACAGGAAACGGGTCACAGCTGGTTCTGAGGAACCGATGAGCCCAGACATCCGGACCCTGAGACAGGAGCTCCATCCGGGCCCTAGGGGGCGCCATCCTGACGCGGAGCTGCGGTTCTTCACCCGGTTCAAACTCAACGGTTACCTAGCAACCGGTAATAACCTGCTAGCTAATTTATTAATTTAATAAAATATTTAGCTTTGCTCGCTAAATATTGTTTTTCTAACTAAACAGTTAGCTCATCAGTTAGCATGCTAACAAGATGTTAGTTTTCTAAGGAAATATTTAGTTGCTGTTCATTTTGACTCTGTGGTTTTAAAAATGGCCGCCCACAGAATCGGTCTGATCCAGAACCAGCAGGACTTTAGTGCTGCGTTGGTGCTGGTTCGGGCCGGATGTTCTGGGTTCTGGACGGAAGTGGGACCTAAAGGAAGGCGTCATACTGACCACAGCCAGCAGGTGGCCTCTGGTGGGCAGCCGGCGGTTATGAGGGATCTTCACTCGGTCTCTGGTCAGGTGAGACAGCTGGGAGTCGTCCACCGTCACCTAGAGGAGCAGAACCCGAGGCTCAGGTCAAACCGGGCCAAATGGAAGGCGGTTCTGTTCTGGTTCTGCTGGTACCTCATCCAGGATCCGGTTCTTGGCTCTGGTGATGGCTGTGTTCAGGACGTTGATCCAGGAGTCCTTCTCCTCCGGGCTGACGGCCAGGAACACCTGGTTGGGCACCTGCAGCACAGGAGGCACCTGGTCAGGGGGCGGGGCTACTGTCCACAGGTGAGCACCAGTGTTAATGTTGCTAATGATGACGATAAGTCAATTATTGACGGCCATTTTTTTCATAATGATGATGATGATGATGATGATGATGAGCTGTTAGTGTCTCAAAACGTTTCTGTCTGTTGTCAGTCCAGCTGAAGCTGCTTCACCTGGTTTGACCCCACCCACCTGAATGATGTCATGATGGACGCAGCGCCGTGCAGGTGACTTACTTCTAATGCTAACTGCTGATGCAACCAGCGCTGCACAATAAATGAGGTGTGTAACCTGTGTCCAGGTGTGTAACCTGTCTCTAGGTGTGTCCAGGTGTGTAACCTGTGTCCAGGTGTGTCCAGGTGTGTAACCTGTGTCCAGGTGTGTAACCTGTGTCCAGGTGTGTAACCTGTGTCCAGGTGTGTAACCTGTCTCTAGGTGTGTAACCTGTGTCCAGGTGTGTAACCCCAGGTGTGTAACCTGTGTCCAGGTGTGTAACCTGTCTCTAGGTGTGTACCTGTGTCCAGGTGTGTAACCTGTGTCCAGGTGTGTAACCTGTGTCCAGGTGTGTAACCTGTGTCCAGGTGTGTCCAGGTGTGTAACCTGTGTCCAGGTGTGTAACCTGTGTCCAGGTGTGTAACCTGTCTCTAGGTGTGTAACCTGTGTCCAGGTGTGTAACCTGTCTCTAGGTGTGTAACCTGTGTCCAGGTGTGTCCAGGTGTGTAACCTGTCTCTAGGTGTGTCCAGGTGTGTAACCTGTGTCCAGGTGTGTCCAGGTGTGTAACCTGTGTCCAGGTGTGTAACCTGTGTCCAGGTGTGTAACCTGTGTCCAGGTGTGTCCAGGTGTGTAACCTGTGTCCAGGTGTGTAACCTGTGTCCAGGTGTGTCCAGGTGTATAACCTGTCTCTAGGTGTGTCCAGGTGTGTAACCTGTGTCCAGGTGTGTAACCTGTGTCTAGGTGTGTAACCTGTCTCTAGGTGTGTCCAGGTGTGTCCAGGTGTGTAACCTGTGTCCAGGTGTGTCCAGGTGTGTAACCTGTGTCCAGGTGTGTAACCTGTGTCCAGGTGTGTAACCTGTCTCTAGGTGTGTCCAGGTGTGTCCAGGTGTGTAACCTGTGTCCAGGTGTGTAACCTGTGTCCAGGTGTGTAACCTGTGTCCAGGTGTGTAACCTGTGTCCAGGTGTGTAACCTGTCTCTAGGTGTGTCCAGGTGTGTAACCTGTGTCCAGGTGTGTAACCTGTGTCCAGGTGTGTAACCTGTGTCCAGGTGTGTAACCTGTGTCCAGGTGTGTAACCTGTGTCCAGGTGTGTAACCTGTGTCCAGGTGTGTAACCTGTGTCCAGGTGTGTAACCTGTGTCCAGGTGTGTCCAGGTGTGTAACCTGTGTCCAGGTGTGTCCAGGTGTGTAACCTGTGTCCAGGTGTGTCCAGGTGTGTACCGTGTTGCCCGGTGAGCTGCAGCGCTGCAGTCTGAACTTGCTGTGGTTCTTCTTGCTGCGGCTCTTGTTCTTCCTGATCTCTTCGCAGCGTTCGTAGTCGGACAGGTCCAGAACTTCATCGGCCCGGCCCAGTTCCTTCACCTGGACACACACAGGAAGTACCGGTAACTGACTGAGGAGGCGGAGCTTGGAGGATCAACATCAGGTTCCCTTCGGTCACCAGGATGGGCGACGGTTTGATCTGGCCAGGTGAGGCTGGTTGTCATGGTAACTGTGAGGTACGGTGGTGGCAGGTGGTGACGTGGACCTGCTGGGCCGCTGCAGAACCAGAACCGCTCTGGAACCTCCAGAACCTTTACCGGGTCAGAACCAAACCCAGTCCTCACTCTGATCACCTGCAGCTTCATCTCAGTCCGTCTGTCTCCATGGAAACGGCATCCATTATTGAGCAGCCTTAAGCTGAGACTTCCTGGGAGGGAGGCCACGCCCCCTGCTGGTTCCACTGGGCTCTGGCTCGACCCGGCTGCCGAGCAAAACCAGCAGGTTCAGGTATCGGGGGGCATTGGCCACCCAGAGTCAGCCATGGCCCCCAGCAGCAGGAGCGCTAAGACGCTAGCTGGGTTTGCACCTGTGTGGCAGCAAAGGAGCCCAGCAGCTGCTGCTGCTGCTGCTGCTGCTGCAGCAGAATCATGGCAGCAAACCAGCAAAACGCAAAAAACTTTGCAGTTTCCCCCCAAACTAACTGAATTAGTTGAGTAAAGCTGCTTGATGCAGGTAAGGTTAGCTGAAAGATGACTAGCTAAGACCACTAGCTGTTCACTAGCTGTTCACTAGCTGTTCACTAGCTGTTCACTAGCTGTTCACCTAGCTGTTCACTAGTTGTTCACTAGCTGTTCACTAGCTGTTCACTAGCTGTTCACTAGTTGTTCACTAGCTGCTCACTAGCTGTTCACCTAGCTGTTCACTAGCTGTTCACTAGCTGTTCACTAGTTGTTCACTAGCTGTTCACTAGCTGTTCACTAGTTGTTCACTAGTTGTTCACTAGCTGTTCACTAGCTGTTCACTAGTTGTTCACTAGCTGCTCACTAGCTGTTCACCTAGCTGTTCACTAGCTGTTCACTAGCTGTTCACTAGCTGTTCACTAGTTGTTCACTAGCTGTTCACTAGCTGTTCACTAGCTGTTCACTAGTTGTTCACTAGTTGTTCACTAGCTGTTCACTAGCTGTTCACTAGTTGTTCACTAGCTGCTCACTAGCTGTTCACCTAGCTGTTCACTAGCTGTTCACTAGCTGTTCACTAGCTGTTCACTAGTTGTTCACTAGTTGTTCACTAGCTGTTCACTAGCTGTTCACTAGTTGTTCACTAGCTGTTCACTAGCTGTTCACCTAGCTGTTCACTAGCTGTTCACTAGCTGTTCACTAGCTGTTCACTAGCTGTTCACTAGCTGTTCACTAGCTGTTCACTAGCTGTTCACTAGCTGTTCACTAGTTGTTCACTAGCTGCTCACTAGCTGTTCACCTAGCTGTTCACTAGCTGTTCACTAGCTGTTCACTAGCTGTTCACTAGCTGTTCACTAGCAGCCTGCAGCTTCTGACGGTGTTGATGTTCAACACCATCAGGTTACATTGAGTAACGTTTTCTGGAAAAAAGGTTCTTGTAAGAGTAGTTTCACTGCTGGACTGTTTTCAGCCGGGCTGATCAGAACCAGAACCAGAACCTCTGCTCTGCTCTGAGCCTGTCTGCGTCCCGGGGCGTTTGTTCCCGCCGATGTTGCATCATCGATTGATAATCAATACTCTCTGAGTTCGGTTACATAATGAGCCGCGCTGACCTCCAACGTCTGGCTGTCCAGCAGGACGCTTCTGGTCCGGAACCAGAACCGCCTGGTGGAACCACACGGATCCAGAACTTTCTGAAGTTCTTATGATTTTAGACAAAGACATGAGTCAGCTCCTTCTGACCTGAGTGACCCCAGGTGACCTCAGGTGACCCCAGGTGACCCTGAGTGACCTCAGATGACCTCATGCGCCGATCTCCTCGGATTGTTTGCAAATCTGTGATGAACTGATTTGAGAAACAAATTGAAATCCAGAACCGAGTCGGACCGACCCGCTTCATCGCCGAGGGCCAGCTGGTTGCCATCGGTTACCTCTGGAGCTAGGGGTCTTACTGTGGTTACCGTGGAAACCAGCAGCCCCCCCTCACTAGAAGAAACACAGACCGGCTGATCTGAAACCGGGTCAGAACCACCTGAACGGTTCTGTTGATCCGCTTCCCACTTACTGAAATGGGAACTGGGAAAACTTTCCTCCCGGTTTGGACCTCTGAAGGTTCTGACTAGCAGTGAATCGGGTCAAAAGGTTCTGAAGGTCCGGCTTGGTTTTGGTTCCTCTGTGGTTCTGATCAAGTTATTTCTGATCGGACAGGAAGACGGGCGCCGCAAACAGGAAGAGGCTGGTCGCCGTGGCAACGCTCTGAACCAACACACCAGGCCTAATATGGTGCCGACAGGAAGAGGAACCTGAACGCATCACAGCAGCAGAACCAGCTCTGTTCTGCAGTTCCCTGCAGTCTGGGTCTGGCTTAGGAGGAGAACCGTCAGAACCAACAGAACCAGACGCTTTGGGTTCTAACTCACTGCAGTGAGACCAGGAGGTTCTAATCTCTGGTTCTGTGAAGCGGGTCCAGCTCGACAGTGAAACCGGATCTTTCTGTGTTCCTCTCAGACTGAAACCGGATTCCTGTCAGCAGCAGGAAGTGGAGGGGAACCGGATGGAACAGAACCAGAACCCAGAGGAACACCAGCTTCTGCCGGGTCCAGTAGAACTCTGAGGTTCTGAATGTTCTTCAGACTGAAACATGCAGAAAGTGTCCAGAGTCCAGTTCAAAGGTCATGACGCCCCAGCCACCACTCTAAGCCCCGCCCGCTCCGCTCTAAGCCCCGCCTCTCGTGACATAAGCCCCGCCCGCTCCGCTCTAAGCCCCGCCTCTCGTGACATAAGCCCCGCCCGCTCCGCTCTAAGCCCCGCCTCTCTAAGCCCCGCCCGCCCCGCTATAAGCCCCGCCCCTGACTCACCTCCTTCTCACAGATGAACAGCTGGTCTCCTTTCAGAACCACGAAGCGGTTCTTCCAGATCTCCCTGAAGATCCCCTTCCCACAGAACTTCCTGATCCAGCCCGTTTTGTCCGGTGCTGGGTTCTGCTGGCCGGGTTCTGCCGGACCCTGAAACAGGAAACAGGAAGCTGACCTCTGACCTGCGTGGTTCTGATTAGAACATGAGCCTATCAGCAGAAGACAGAGATCTGACAGGTGGTGCGTTCAGGGTCCTCCTGGCTGCTTTCAGGCTACCAATCATTTATTCTAACTAGTCTGTGATGCGTTCAAGGTCCTGATTGTTAATTCCTATCACTCCATGATGCGTTCAGGACCCTGGTTGTTTATTCCAACGGGTCTGTGGTGCGTTCAGGTGTCAAATGTTAGTTATCTGACCCTGTGGATGTGTGTAATGTGAGCTTTTAAGCTGTTGGCAGATTAACTGTCACTCTGCTCTGGGTTCCCCTCTCAGCTTCCTGATTTACTGACACATCTGTTTACACCTGAACGCATCGCCCCTCTCTGCTTACGAGTTTTATTTGTTTTTAATAACTTTTTAAAGTCTGTACACCAAACCTAGCAGAACCGGACCGCTTTAAACTGCACAATAACAAACCATACCTTTCTTCTGAAAGTCGGAAACAGAGTCTGCAGCAAATAGCGGCTTTTATGGCCTTCAGAATAAAAGCTCAACCTAATCCTGGGGCTTTTGTTCCTCCAGATTCGGTTTAACGGTAAAAAGCATCCAGTACCGGTTCCGTTAGGACTCACCCGTTTCCCGGAGCTGTTCTTCTTCATCGTGGGGGCTGTCAGGATGCCGGAAACGCGACTTCTCCCACTTTCACACAACTCCGTTATTCGTCCACGCAGCGCTGCGGAGCGGCAGCCGCCGATGGGAGAGCGCTGAAGCCGGGGAAAGTTCCGCAGGGAGACCGGAGACTCCCACTCTGCTCCGCCGCTCCTCCGCTCGCTGTCCGCGGGGTTGACAGACTGACCGACCCGCCGCCGCCGGGCTCCGCTTCACTCTGAGCAGCCAGCAGCAGCTCCGGGGGTCGGTGTCCGATTACTCCTCCTCCTCCTCCTCCTCCTGTGGACTCCCCGCTGGCTCAGCGGCTCCTCGGCAGCATCACAGCGCCCCCCGCTGGCGCACAGCGGAACCGGATTACCCGGAACCTGAGGCCGGTCCCGCCTCAGTTTGGAGCCGCTCTGGCATCAGGTCCAGGATGAAGGCATCAGCTGGAGGTTCTGAGATCTGGACCATGACCAGATGGCGGTTCTGGTCCGATTCAGATGGAACTCAACTGGACCCCTGGTTCTGTCCAGCAGCAGATGTTTCCTCAGCAGGGATTCCTCCAGAAAACCTGCTGAGCCCGGTGGTCGGGGCGTCGAGGCGGTCCACCGGGTTTTTGTATTAAAAGATGTTCAGTTGACAGGAAATGTAAAAGTATTACCTACAGGAAAACATCTCCAGTGAAATTTAAACCCACAATTAGCCTAAAAACAACAGATTTGCTCTTCTGTTTAATCCACATTAAGTCAGCAGCTCCATCAGGGCTTCAGGGCCCCATAAACTCTAATATTTTAAAACAGATCCATAAATGTAACATTTGTTTATTGAATCAATGCTGTTAAAGTTTATTCAGTTGTTTAGGCATACATAAATGATTTTAAATTGTTTAACATTTAGATCCAACATTTTAAGGAGCTGGCTGGTTTACTTTGTAAAACTTCAAATAATATTCATAGTTAGATTGTTTTGTTACGCAACAAACGGGAGATTTAATTCAGAGCTGCTAATGTGGCTTTAGCAGCTCTAACATTTCGTGTCTGTTGAGGTTTTAATAATCGTCACAGAAACTATTCTGATTGGTCGAGTTTATGGACGAGTTTCTCAGATCTCCACGCGCATCAACTCTAAGTAGACGACGCATTTGATATGGTTTGATGCATCGTGTAACCGGAAAAATACTAAAAATAATATAAAATCAGCGCGATGCGTTACAGACCGGAGAGGCTGAAGCTCCTCACCGTGCTGAACCTGCATGATGAGGTTAGCGCTGCTCGTTCTCCACTTACGCTCCGACCACAGACATAAACTTTACAGGGAAGACGGACACAGAGCCACACGCTGGGCGGCATGTTGAGATGTAAACGCTGCATGTAATTGTTCGTTCACAAAGATAAATCATTCTCACCACAACGCGACCTCTGAATTCACTACAAGTTATTCCTGCGGTTCACATTGAGCTGCAACCAGAGCTAACGCGGCGGGTTTTACACTCTTACCTAGAGTTCTCCATAGGATCATAATTCCTCACACTAGGTTGATGTAAATATCCATACAGGTCAGCCTGCGTCCAGTTTGAGTGAAAGGAGGCGCCAGCTGTGTGATTGGTGGGGTTTAAATGCATAAACTATAAACCTATCTACTATAAACATATCTATTATAAACATATCTATTATAAACCTGTCTATTATAAACATATCCTTTAGGAATAAATCTGCTCTGCTAGTGAAATGCTAAGAGCAACAGAGACGCTTGCAGCTCGGCTCTAGAAACGTAAACAGTAACGGTTAGCCTGGCGGTGGGGCTAGTAAAGCATGGCGGGCCGCCAGGCTCATGATACACTGGGGGAAACCTGCTCAGATCCCGGTTCTGCTCTGGAAGCTGACAGATGTTGGACGGCTCCCAACTGATGCGAGTCGGTTTCAGGGTCGGCCCGGCTCTGCAGCTATCCTGTAGGTCCAGTCTGACCCGTCAGGATAGACCACCGTCCTGCTCATCAGAACCAGAGGTCCAGAACCAGAGGTTCGGCCCTGATCAGAACCAGAGGTCCAGCCTGAATCTCCTCCACTTCCTGTTGGTTCTGGAGGATATTTGATTTCTGCTCCATCAGAACCAACCTGACCCGTTTTCCGGACCAGAACCTCTGCAGTTCCAGCCGGTACCAGGTTCTCTCACTGGTTCTGGAGTGTTAATGAGCTCACAGATGTTCTGATGGGATCCAGAACCCACATTGTCATGATGTCCAGTTGTTGATTCAGTCTGGAGGGAAATGTTGATCCGACCAATCAGAGAACAGAAACTGAAGTTAGAGGTGAACCAGCTGCTTCTGATTTGATTAACCCTTTAGGGACAGACCTCACCTCCACCTGCGACGGTCCGACCAGACGGCTCACACTCTAAAACTGAAACCCTCTGCATCACTGGCTAACCTCCCCCTGAACATGCATCAGGCGACAGTGGAGAGGAAAACTCCACTTGAACAAGGAGAAACCTCCAGCAGAACCAGAACCAGGCTCAGTGGGAGAATGCATCACCACCTAGAGTCCGGTTCGGGTGTGTAACAGCGCCCCCTGGAGTCCGGATTCTTTCCTGGAAGATTATTTCCCACTTAAACCAACCAGAGGTTCTGAAGTTCTGGTCTGAACTCGAAGACGGTAGAACCAGGTGTGATGTCTTAGAACCTGACAGATTTGAATCAAACATGAAGGAGTTGGACTGACCAGCTGTGAAACATCTGGTAATAAACATCTTTATTACCAACCAACAGTTGGAGCATGCTCAGTAAAGACTTCCTGTTTCAGACACATCGAGGGAGAAACAGACAGAAAATCAAAGAAACATGAAAGGGGAGGTTCTGGAGGGACCATGAAGATGTCCGGCACCGTGGAACCGGCCAACCAGTGGTCTGCACACAGGATGCCACATGTTGCTATGGTTACACGTTTTACCACCTACGTTGATGAAGCAGACAGCACTTCCTGTCCAGCTGTCCAGGTGTACTATAGAGTTTTCAGCTGGACCAGAGTTCAAAGGTTCAGACACCAGAAGGGATCCGTTCCGTTTGAAGGTACCAGGCGGTTCTGGGGTGAACGGGCCGTCAGTCCTGGAGGAAGCAATTTGGATGATACAACAAGCTGGACAAGGAAGCTTCAGAGTCAAGCTGGTTTCTTTCTGTCAACCGGTCGGGGCCGGTTCAACGACCTCGGGTTCAACTTGGTACCAGACTAGGGGAACGTTTGTTTCCTGGGTTGGACCGGACCACTTAAGCACCGGTCCTGTTTGGACCTGAAGGGAATGTTCTTCCTCGCTCTGTGCAGAGGGGCACTGCTGTCGTCTCTTCCTGTGTCAGCCAGCAGGTCAGCAGGTGTCCGTCAGTCTGACCAATCGGGCGCTCTCCTCCCACAGCCTCCAGGCTGCCTCATCGTCCTGTCCCTCCGGCGCCGCCTCCTTCTCTGCACAGTCACTGTGGACACAGAAGGTTCTGGATGTCACTCGGTCCACCAGGGTAAAACTTCCACAAAACAGTCGAAAGTCCATCTGACCAGGTAAAACCGAACGCCTTGGTGCTGAATCTAAGCCCCGCCTCCTACCTGAAGTATCGGCCTGAAAGTTCCTCCAGGCCCGGCGTCACGGCACAGAACACGCTGGTCTGGCTGCCCTCCCAGGGAGTCTTCATTAGCAGCAGGGCAGGAAGCCTCAGCAGCGCCCCCAGCAGGGGGAACCAGCCCTCTACATGGCGCCCCAGCTCAGTCCGGATCACCCCGGGATGAAGACAGAAGGCTGACACGCCAGAACCTGTGGAACAAGTGAGGATACAGTTAGGAACCAATCACAGCACAGTGCTGATGACGTCATCTTCAGTGTTCATGAAGGCAACGGGGTGGATGGGGGGAGGGAATCAGTTGGGGTGGAGGGTGGCGATTGTCATGCAGATGGTTGGTCTTCTCAGGGTCTAGTTAAAGGACTGGACTTCTTCTCTTGCCTTCGAGCCAGAGGTGAGCTGCTCTCACCTCTGGCTCGAAGGTTGCTGTAGTGTTTGTGTGAACCTCTGAGACGTCGAGCCAGCTCTCGGGTGAAGAGGACGTTGGCCAGCTTGCTCTGCCGGTAGCTCTCCAGCGCGCTGTACGGCCGCCGGCCGAAGAACAAGTCGTCAAAGTTGATCTGACCTGGGAACAGAACAGCCTTCAGCCATCTGCAGGGATCACACACGTTCAGATGCTGAGGTCAGAGGTCACACCTCCCCGGTGGGCAATAGATGACACGTTGATCACACGGCTGGGGGTGGAGCTCTTCAGCAAAGG
Source organism: Poecilia reticulata (assembly GCF_904066995.2). Taxonomy (NCBI): domain Eukaryota; kingdom Metazoa; phylum Chordata; class Actinopteri; order Cyprinodontiformes; family Poeciliidae; genus Poecilia; species Poecilia reticulata. The sequence continues at coordinate 623,583 of NC_088845.1, read as the reverse complement.
CAGCAGCAGATTGGTCAACAGGAAGTGACCCAGGTGATTGACAGCTATCTGAGTCTCAAAGCCATCTTCTGTGATCCATTTAGGGCACATCATCACACCTGCAGGATGTAGACAGGTGAGCACAGAGACAGACAAGGACCCAGACGGGACAGGTGAGCTCGCCTGCATTGTTGACCAGGATGTCCAGTCTGTCCTCACTGTCCAGGAAGTCCTTGGCGAACTGTGAGACGGAGTAGACGGAGGCCAGGTCCAGGTGTCTGATCACCACGTTCCCGTTTCCGGTAGACTGCCGGATCTCGTCCGCTGCCCGCTCGGCCCGGCTCAGGTCCCTGCAGGCCATCACCACCCGGGCTCCTGGAGAGGCCACACCTGCTGCTCAGGAGCTGATGATGGGTTTACCTGACAGCTATTATGCCCAGGAGATGAGCCCAGCGGAGCGGATTAGCTCTGATATCCTCCTGGATGATGGAGGAAGCTCCTCCCAGCTTCAGGGTCTCTGCCTCATCCCTGCTGCTGATGGACTGGGGACCAGAGTCCAACAGCAACCGGTCAGAACTTTAAACCCTTTTGAAAGGGAAACTCCGCCTCTGACAGTAAAACTGCCACCAAAGTGGGCGGAGCCAAGAGACAGAGGGGCGTGGCTACAGGTGGGGATGAGCAGGGCTGTGGTCAAGATAGTCCTGTTGAAAACTTACTAACTTTTCAGACCCTTTTTACCAAAAAACCAACTAGGGACAAATGTAGCGACATGGTTCTTTGTTGGGGTTCCTCCTGACTCCACAGGGTGGCGCTGTGTCCACACGTAGCCACGTCTCTCTAAAGACAGATAAATCCACCACACACAAAGGGTTAGTTTCAGGAAAGCTTTGATCAGCATGAACCAATCTGCCACTTAGGAGGCAGTGCTAAATCCTGTCAGCCAATCAGAATGCTCCAAAACCACCAGCACTTCCTGGTAGGAATCAGCCAGGAGGTCCATCCATGTGTTGACCTGCTTTCAAGCTGAGTTTTAATGCAACACGAGTCGATTAGGAATCGTGTGGAAGTGAGTTTGTGGACAGATCGGTTTCCTCAAACATCCTGAGTTTTTGGGGTATTGAACGTTTTCCCAGTTATCAGATGAGAACTGGAACCGTCCCCAACAGGAAGACTCGCCTGCAGTACCACAGTTCAGCACTGAGAGGGCAGCACTGAGACAGCGTTGGGCAGAACCATGTCGTCACCAGTATGATACGGTTAGTTACATTAATGTTCCCATAAACAGCGTTTGGGTTCTGGACCCGTCAGAACCTCCCTTGGTAGCAGCCAGGTTGAACCGGAGCACACCTTTCCACCAGGTGAGCAGCAGCCGTCTCACCTCTCCCTGCCAGGTCTCTGCAGGTCTCCTTCCCGATGCCCGTGTTCGCTCCGGTCACCAGAACCGTTTTCCCATCCAACCGGACCGAACAACGGCACACTCCACCTGCGATCCACTTCCTGAGCACCACCACACCTGGAGACGGACAGACAGGTGAGGCCGTGAAGAACAGCTGGAACAGCTGGATCTGGGAACTGCGCTTCACATCTCGTAGAAATGATTCCTCTTCAGGCCACCAGGGGGCAGAGGTTGATGTTCCTGTGGTAAACAGGTAAAGTTTGGCTCCAAGCAGCTTCACAGCAGCGCTGCTCCCCCTGCTGGAGCTCAGGCAGAACTACAGCACCTCCTGGGCTAATAGCGTTAGCTCTGTGTCTCCAGATGACCTCTGACCCTCCTGCTTTGCTGGGAAATCTTTATATTAACATTGATAGCAAAATAATTAACTGATCAGAGTCTTTATCATCCTGTTTGGGCCAGCAAAGAATTTAAACTAAATGAAACATCATCAGAACCAGAACCTGGAGGTTCTCCTTCGCTGAGGTGCTGCAGCAGAGAATCAAACTCAGCAGCTGCTGCAGACGACCCGCCGACAACAACCCGGACCGGACCGATATGAGACCGGACCGATATGAGACCGGACCGGACCGATATGAGACCGGACCGATATGAGACCGGACCGGACCGATATGAGACCGGACCGATATGAGACCCGACCGGACCAATACGAGACCGGACCGATATGAGACCGGACCGGACCGATATGAGACCGGACCGATACGAGACCCGACCGGACCAATACGAGACCGGACCGATATGAGACCGGACCGGACCGATATGAGACCGGACCGATACGAGACCGGACCGATATGAGACCGGACCGATACGAGACCCGACCGGACCAATACGAGACCGGACCGATATGAGACCGGACCGATACGAGACCCGACCGGACCAATACGAGACCGGACCGATATGAGACCGGACCGATATGAGACCGGACCGGACCGATATGAGACCGGACCGATATGAGACCGGACCGGACCGATATGAGACCGGACCGATATGAGACCGGACCGGACCGATATGAGACCGGACCAATATGAGACCGGACCGGACCGATATGAGACCGGACCGGACCGATATGAGACCGGACCGATATGAGACCGGACCGATACGAGACCGGACCGATACGAGACCGGACTGATATGAGACCGGACCAATATGAGACCGGACCGATATGAGACCGGACCGGACCGATATGAGACCGGACCAATATGAGACCGGACCGGACCGATATGAGACCGGACCGGACCGATATGAGACCGGACCGATACGAGACCGGACCGATATGAGACCGGACCGATACGAGACCGGACCGATATGAGACCGGACCAATATGAGACCGGACCGGACCGATATGAGACCGGACCGGACCGATATGAGACCGGACCAATATGAGACCGGACCAATACGAGACCGGATCGGACCAGACCGGACCGATATGAGACCGGACCGATACAAGACCGGACCGATATGAGACCGGACCGATATGAGACCGGACCGATACAAGACCGGACCGATATGAGACCGGACCGATATGAGACCGGACCAGACCGGACCGATATGAGACCCACCGGTTAGAAAGGCTGGTGGAAAAACGCTTTAAGGGAGAAATCATCTCAACATGCCTGCAGGTAGTGGCAGCATCATGCTGACTGGAGAACCAGCCTGATATTATGGGATGGTCTATATACAAATCCATGCCACACTTTTCAGATTCTACTGTAAGATGTGAAAACATGATTCATCAAAACTTCAGGGAGGAAAACCTACGAAGCTTTTTATCTAAACGAGATAAAAAATAATTCTTATTAATAATTAATGTATCGTTTATAAACTGGAGATCCGGTTCTTTCTAGTCTCGGTTCCGGTCGGGTAAAATGTTCTTACAGATCAGAGTGACTCCCACTGCGGCTCCACACGTCAGCAGGATGCCTCCGGGCCCTGGGTCCGACCCGCCGCCGGGCCACGGCAGAACCAGGAACTCCTCTGGAGCTGCGGCTTCCATCCCTGCAGGTCGGCGCAGACTGAGTGGAGCTGAGCAGAACCGACCCAGAGGACAACGGATTAACAGATTGGAGCAGATTATGGATCAGAGCTGCTCTGGGATCAGTTACCAGCTGAAGAACCGGAAGGATTAGAATGGCAGAAAACCACACAAATAGAACTGGGCCAGAACCAGATCTGTACCGCAACAAACTAGAACCGGGTCTGCTGTACATTATGGAGCTGTCTCCTGGGACAGACATGCTGGACAGCAGATGTTCCCTCTCCCGTTCTCTAGAGGGCGACTCAGGAACCTGGAGCTCACAATGAACACAAATCATCATGTAGCTAACATTAGCCAGACCTCATGTAGCTAACATTAGCCAGACCTCATGTAGCTAACATTAGCCAGTCATCATGTAGCTAACATTAGCCAGTCATCATGTAGCTAACATTAGCCGGTCCTCATGTAGCTACCATTAGCTAGTCATCATGTAGCTAACATTAGCTAGTCATCATGTAGCTACCATTAGCTAGTCATCATGTAGCTACCATTAGCTAGTCATCATGTAGCTAACATTAGCTAGTCATCATGTAGCTAACATTAGCTAGTCATCATGTAGCTAACATTAGCTAGTCATCATGTAGCTAACATTAGCTAGTCCTCATGTAGCTAACATTAGCTAGTCATCATGTAGCTAACATTAGCTAGTCCTCATGTAGCTAACATTAGCTAGTCATCATGTAGCTAACATTAGCTAGTCATCATGTAGCTAACATTAGCTAGTCATCATGTAGCTAACATTAGCTAGTCATCATGTAGCTAACATTAGCTAGTCCTCATGTAGCTAACATTAGCCAGACCTCATGTAGCTAACATTAGCTAGTCATCATGTAGCTAACATTAGCTAGTCATCATGTAGCTAACATTAGCTAGTCATCATGTAGCTAACATTAGCTAGTCCTCATGTAGCTAACATTAGCTAGTCCTCATGTAGCTAACATTAGCTAGTCATCATGTAGCTAACATTAGCTAGTCATCATGTAGCTACCATTAGCTAGTCATCATGTAGCTAACATTAGCTGCCTCCAGCAGCAGCTCTCTGTTAGCTCCTGGTAAAACCTGTTAAGGTTTTTGCCTTTAGCTGGTTTGATTCTAACACATATTATATTTCCATAAAAAACTCGGCTGATTTCTCCTGACATGTAAAACTCAACGGAGGGAGAGACTCAGAATCACTCAAAATATTACTTTTATTTCACAACAATAAATCAAAAATAATCAAGTGGTCAGTAATTTTTTTGCATTTTGTAAATTAATAATTTATCTTTTTCGTCCTGTGTGATTATTTACCCACTTTCAGGTTTCCATGTTTTAGATAATAACATCAGACAAATAAACCCAGAGCCGTCTAACCAGAACCAGAACCAGAACCCATCTGACAGCGCAGGTCTGGACCCGGTTCTGGTTCTGGTCAGAGAACCAGGGAGAACCTTCCAACAGAAGGTTCTGTGGTCCGGTGAGTCCAGTCCCGTTTCATCTGCAGTGAAACCAAACGGTCATACATGGTGGTGGCAGTGACATGCTGCGGGCTGGACGACCTTCACCTTGTGACTTTCAGGTCACTTTTTATGAGCAGATCCACCACTGACTGTCTAAAAACGGCCTAGTTAAAGCCTGGAAAATGTGTCTGATAGAAATGAATTAATCAGAGCGAGTCAAAGTTCATCGATGGACATGAGAGGCTTCAGTGTCGTTACTTTTCACACAACGTAGAGACTTTGTGTCCCCAACAAATGAAATCGGTTTGAAATCGGTTTCTTCAGGTTGTCTCGTCTGATTTGATTTAAATGTTATTACAGATAAATGAATAAAACACTACACAGCATCTGGTTTCTATTGGTGTTTTTAACAAGAGGAAGTCCTTTTCAGGTTAACTCGTGACGTCGCAGTTCGTAACCACGCCCCTTCAAAACACCAAAACCAATATGGCGGACGGCTCTGGATGTTCCTGGAGTTTTGGCGCTGCCAGGCCGCCATATTGGCCACAGTGGATGTTTGTTTGTGTGTAAAAGGTTATGAGCTGCCCGCTCCGGGCTACAGAACCTTCTCCGGTCGAACCTGGCCGGGTAATCCTTGATCTTCTGAAAACCCGCAGCTCACGTTGGTTCCTCCAGAAAAATTCTCATCAACCAATCAAAGGCAGAGCTGTCTGATGGGCCGTGACGTCAGACCCCAGAGAGCCAATCCCCTGCTCTGATACAAACTATGAGGACGAAGGCCCGCCCACTGCGTGTCGAACTGCAGCGCGCGTGAAGAAGAAAGAGTAGAACCGTCCGAATCGGTTCGGTCCGACAGCCGAAGCGACGCTCCAGCTGCAGGTAGGAGCGGTTCGGTTTTACCCGGAGCCCGCGGGCAGAGCCAACCGGGCGGTGGGAGGGTGTACTCGGTGTGTGTGTGTGGACAGCCGCTGGAGCAGCGGGGCGGGCGGACACAGACCGGAGAACCGTACGGCTGCGGTTCTACCGGACTCAGTATCGGCTCTGAGTCCACAGTGACCCGCAGTCTCCTCTACTGGTGTTCCGGTTCGGTCAGGTTCGGACTGGAAGTTTGTTCCCGCCGGAACAGAGAAACTGCAGGGAGAATCAAAGGAACAAATGGGACCTTGGGGGCGCGAGCGCCCCCTGCGGCTGCTGCTGGTACTGCAGCGACAAGTTCAACTTCAGGCTGAGTTATGGCTTATAACTAAAATAGTTTCTTCACAGTTAAATGTAACATGATTATTAATATTTAAGAAAACCTTGAATGAAAACTAACGTAGTTGATTTAGGGAGACATTTCCGTATCATTCAGATAAATGTGGAAAATAGAAGAAAAACGAGCTGGAGTCGGTCAGTTCATAAATCACGAGTTTGTGGAAGATGATGAGTCACAAAGGAGACAAAATAAACATTTTTCTTATTCTGTCCATTTCTTGTCATCCTCCAGGCCAGTTGGGGGCAGCAGTGCGCCGTCATAGCCGGTTTGCTAATCGGCGTAAAACAAAGACATTATCAGTCATGATAAAACGTTTCATATCATGAAGGAGAGAAACATGAAGTGTTGGTGATTCTATCTTAGATGTGATCATTATCAGGCCTGCAGCTGTTACAGCTCAGCAGGTGTCCAGGATATTTGGCTCTCGGGTCAAATTCATGGAAAATATGAAACGTTTCCCGCTGCAGTGACGTCATATTATGAAAATGGAGGCTGTGCGTCGCAGTGGCGAGTCATGTGACTTTAAGCATCAATCTCAGCGTGATGGTGGCGCCTCCTGCTGGTTAAAGGTTTCCAGGTGTTTCCAGACACCTGGAAACACCTGGATGTTGTGTTTTATTGACATTAATCTTTGTTATACTGACTCCCAGGGGCGCTGCCAGGAATCTTGGGCCCCCTGACAAATCATTTAGCCCCCCCCCCCACGCAGCTGCTGTTAGAATATTTTGAGTCTATCTGACCCATCAAAAGCGTCACAACTTCAAAGGTTGCATCTGCTTTGCTTTCTTTGGTCCTATACAAAATTTACTGCTCATGAATTTAACATGCAAGAGTAAAATTCAGCCTGCAAGTAGGAGGTTTAATGTTTTCTATTAGCTTTAGATCCTGAATGTCTCCATGAGCAACAGGCAAAATACACATGAATCAATCCAGACTTCTAAAAATGCTCTAGCTGCATTTTATTCAAGCTGCAGTTTAACTTTAATAAATATGTTTTCTCCATATTTGTTAAAGCTGTCACCATGTAGCAGTTTGTTATGAGACAGATAATCTGAAAACAATCAATCTCCTCCATCTGGTCCCTGAATTACTGGTTAAAGTGATGCACCGTTCTGACCAAAACAGCCAATCAGAACCAGGAGGAGGGTCTTAGTGCTGTCAATCATCCTCATTCACTCACTGCTAAATGTGCTAATGGTGGAGAAACAACTTATCATTACAGGAAACCGTTTATCTGCCATCACTGGTAGCTATGCTAACTGAACTGAGCATTCACAACAGGCTATGCTAGCTACAGCATAGCACAGATTGAGGGGAGGAAGGATGAGCAGCACCACATGACACATGATTGACAGCACCAAACCTCTCCTGCCTCTGACTGGTAGTTTCTAGAGAACCCTGAGAGAAAGCAGAGGAAATAGATTTTTCACAGATTGCCTCTCATACCGTACTGTCACAACATAATGACAGTTTTAACAAATGTGTGATTTTTTTTATTTATAAAAGTTTCATACTGCAGCTTTAATTTCACCCAGGAGAGAACAGGTCAGGAGGGACGTGGGTTAGAGCTGCTGCTGACTGACTCATCTGTTGTTAAGTGGTAAAAGGGACAAGTTCAGTATATGAATATGTTGGTCATTTCTTTCCTTCATTTATTAAATGCTAGTGAAAAGGAGGCAAACAGTCTGTAGCTAAGCTAACTATGCTAAATGGTTGATAATCTCACAGTCTATTCACCTCTTGGAGAAAAACTGGGTTATAAATCAACACTCTTGTCCTTTTCTCTCTCCCTCTATTTTATTTCTGAAAACCTGATTTTATAACTTTTCTTAGCAGCATAGTAACAGCCAGTCGTTCATATCTTCCACTGTCTGCTGCTAACAGCGTCACGGTGAAGCGCTAAAAGCGCTAAAAGCAGGAACGAACCATTTAACCCAGATAGGGGGGTTCAGGGCAAATATGGATGGGTGTTTTTGGTCTGGGGGGGGAACATTACATTTTTACTGATAAAAACAATCTTCTAAAATACAGTATGATTAATTTTGTAATTGACAGGGCCCCAATATTTTTTTTAAATTTCTATGAACCATAAATAAATTGTGGCGGGCCCCCTGCTGGTCAGGGCCCCTAGAATCGTCACCATTTTCCCCCCTTATAAAGCGCCCCTGCTGACGCCACATGACCTTTGAACTCGTTCAGGTTACTCTGTAATAAAGTTACCATAACTGGGTCGGACCGGACGGACCCGGGTTGTTCTGTCTCCATAGCAACATGGACACTGAGCTGTTTATGGAGTGTGAGGAGGAGGAACTGGAACCGTGGCAACAGGTGGACGACAGCGTGGAGGAAGACGACATGGAGTACACGGACAACTACGGAGAGCCAGGTGGGACAAAAACGCTCTGCTGGTACCGGTCCAGATCAGGGCTCTGGCCTGCAGAGGTTCTGGACCTGAGCTGGGCTCCAGGTACCTGCACAATTTCTGGAAGAACCTGAACAGAACAGCATCTTTACAGATGTTCTGCAGTGGATTGGGTTTCAGCTTCACACCAGAACATAACAGCTTCAGAACTTTTACAGTGGATCTGTGAACCGGAACGCACCATATCATCATTAGATTTAGCATAAGCTAATGCTAAAGCACCATATCATCATTAGATTTAGCATAAGCTAATGCTAATGCACCATATCATCATTAGATTTAGCAGAAGCTAATGCTAATGCACCATATCGTCATTAGAATTAGTAGAAGCTAATGCTAAAGCACCATATCATCATTAGATTTAGCATAAGCTAATGCTAAAGCACCATATCATCATTAGATTTAGCAGAAGCTAATGCTAAAGCACCATATCATCATTAGATTTAGCAGAAGATAATGCTAATGCACCATATCATCATTAGATTTAGCAGAAGCTAATGCTAAAGCACCATATCGTCATTAGATTTAGCATAAGCTAATGCTAAAGCACCATATCATCATTAGATTTAGCAGAAGCTAATGCTAAAGCACCATATCGTCATTAGATTTAGCATAAGCTAATGCTAAAGCACCATATCATCATTAGATTTAGCATAAGCTAATGCTAAAGCACCATATCATCATTAGATTTAGCATAAGCTAATGCTAAAGCACCATATCATCATTAGATTTAGCAGAAGCTAATGCTAAAGCACCATATCATCATTAGATTTAGCAGAAGATAATGCTAATGCACCATATCATCATTAGATTTAGCAGAAGCTAATGCTAAAGCACCATATCGTCATTAGATTTAGCATAAGCTAATGCTAAAGCACCGTATCGTCATTAGATTTAGCATAAGCTAATGCTAAAGCACCGTATCGTCATTAGATTTAGCATAAGCTAATGCTAAAGCACCATATCATCATTAGATTTAGCAGAAGCTAATGCTAAAGCACCATATCATCATTAGATTTAGCAGAAGCTAATGCTAAAGCACCATATCGTCATTAGATTTAGCAGAAGCTAATGCTAAAGCACCATATCATCATTAGATTTAGCAGAAGCTAATGCTAAAGCACCATATCGTCATTAGATTTAGCAGAAGGTGAACAGGTCAGGGGGGTTGCAGTGTGGTTGGAGATGCTGGTCCACCTGGACAGGTGCAGCAGGATCAAAGGTTGACCTGATGTTTTGTTTCCACAGTGGAGGATTCTTCGCCCTGTGAGACTCCGCCCCCCAGATCTCCCCTGCCCAGCACACCTGTCCCAGCAGGTGAGTGTCCCAGCCCCCTCAGGTGAGTCCAGGTGCACCAGTGCTCATCTGTCTGTCTCTCAGGTGCACCGCCCTTCGTCTCCTCGGCCCCTCTCCCACCTCTCTCCGTCTCCACCTCCAAGCCCGCCGCCTTGGCCACGCCCCTCAGGGCTCAGGCTCCGCCCCTCATCCTGACGCAGACCGCCAGTGGAACGTTCCTCCTGCCGGCCGGCGCCACCCAGCCCATCCTCCTCACCGCGCAGGTATGGGGCCGTGCCTGAGGCCACTGGCCCGTTTCCATGGCGACCTGGACGCTGACGGCGTGCTTCCCGTTGCAGGGCTTCCAGGTTCCCACGGTGATGACTCCCGGCGCGCCGCTGGTTCTCAACCTGCAGCCCAACCTGCAGACGGTCCAGCTGTTCCAGTGTAGGTCCGCTTGGCCCGGAACGCATGCCGCTGACCTCTGACCCCGCTCACCTACCTCTTGTCTCCACAGCGCCACCTCTGGGCCAGCTGGTCCGACCCGCTGTGACCCTGTCCACCATGCTGTCTCAGAACCAGACCGGACCCGGTCCGGCCCACCCGGGATCCGGCTTCACCACTCTGACCATCAGAACCGGCGCTCCGGGATCCGGTGAGCCTCCTGGACGCTCCGTCAGATTCTGATCCGACCCGCTGGACTCACCACTCTGCTGCTGTTTTACAGTCAACCTGCAGGTGGCGCCTGTGGGCGGCGCCGGCGCCCTGAAGCTGGCCAGTTCTCCGGGCCTGCGGCCCGCTTCCACCAACGGAGTCCTGAAGGCCACGCCCCTCAGTGCCGCCACAGGTGAGACACCGCGCTCTAGTCAGTGACCTGGAGCGGTTCTGATCCGGTTCTGTAACCGATGGCAACCATAATGACACCCGGACCTGTTCAGACTAACGGTTCCTGCATCACCTGCCCCCACAGCTCCAGGCCCCACCCAGCATGTGGTTACCACGGCGACCGCGCCCCCCCGGGTGGTGATGAGTGTGGAGGAGTTTTACTACGGCAGGTTCAGCGGAGACGTCAGCCTGAGGAGGCCGCCGCCACCTGGAGCCGCCATCTTCTCTTTCACCTGCAACATCTGCTGCTTCAGGGCAGAGAGCAACCTCAGGTGGGCTCACCTGCACTCAGCTGGTCCTAACCCCTGTCTACCTGTTCACCAGTTTACCTGTGCCTCCAGGTTGATGCAGCACGTCCTGCACCACTCGGAGCTGGTCGTGGAGAGTAAAGAGCGCCAGTGCTGTCGGTTCTGCTACCGCCAGTTCTCGTCCCAGAGCCAGCTGAGGGACCACCAGGACCAGGTCCACGGCTCCTCCCAGTCCACCTGTAAGAGCCTCACCTGCGGCAGCCAGGTGTTCTGCTGCCGCTGCCTCATCCTGTCCGTCCTCTGCTCCAGGCCTGTGTCGGATCTGTGAGTGGGCCTTCGACAGCGAGCCGGCCTTCCTGAACCACATGAAGTCCAACCACAAGCCTGGCGAGATGCCCTACGTCTGCCAGGTGAGGACCCCGCCCCCCGCACCTCCTCGCTCCCATCAATGGCTCTGACCTCAGGTGTGTCCCCAGGTGTGCTCGTTCCGCTCGTCCTTCTACCCGGATGTCGTGCAGCACTTCGCCACATTCCACAGAGAGACGCCGTTCCTGCTCTGCGTCTTCTGCCTGAAGGTGATGAAGAACCCCGGCAACTACCAGCAGCACCTGTTCAGGCACAAGGTGAGCAGACACACACACAGAGACACACACACACACACACACACACAGAGACACACACACACCCACACACACACACCCACACACACACACACACACCTACACACACACACACACACCTACACACACACACACACACCTACACACACCTACACACACACACCTACACACACCCACACACACACACACACACACACACACACAGAGACACACACACACCTACACACACACACACACACAGACACACACACACACACACACACCTACACACACACACACACCTACACACACACACACACACACACACACCTACACACACCTACACACACACACACACACACACACACACACACACACACCTATACACACCTACACACACACCCACACACACCCACACAGAGACACACACAACCTACACACACCTACACACACACCTACACACACACACACACAGAGACACACACACACCTACACACACACACACACAGAGACACACACACACCTACACACACACACACCCACACACACACACAGAGACACACACACAACTACACACCTACACACACACACACACACACACACACCTACACACACACACACCTACACACACACACCTACACACACACACACCTACACACACACCTACACACACACACACCTACACACACACACACCTACACACACACACCTACACACACACCTACACACACACACACACACACACACCCACACACACACACACACACACACACACACACACACACACACACACACCCACACACCTACACACACACCTACACACACACACACACAGACACACACACACCCACACACACACACACACAAACACAGACACACACCCACATACACACACACACACACCTACACACACACAGAGACACACACACACCTACACACACACCTACACACACACACACACACACACACACCTACACACACACACACACCTACACACACACCTACACACACACACCACACACACACACCCACACACACACACCTACACACACACACACCTACACACACACACCTACACACACACCTACACACACACACCTACACACAGACACCTACACACACACACCTACACACACACCTACACACACACACACACCTACACACACACACCTACCCACACACCCCCACACACACACCTACACACACACACACTTACACACACACCCACACACACACACACACACACACACACACACACACACCCACACACACACACACACACACAGACACACACACACACCCACACACACACACACAGAGACACACACACACCTACACACACACACACACACACACAGAGACACACACACACCTACACACACACACACACCTACACACACACACAGAGACACACACACCTACACACACACCTACACACACACACACACACACACACACACACACACCTACACACACACACACCTACACACACACACCTACACACACACACACCTACACACACACACCTACACACACACACACCTACACACACACACACCTACACACACACCTACACACACACACACCTACACACACACACACACACACACACACCTACACACACACCTACACACACACACACCTACCCACACACCCCTACACACACACCTACACACACACACACTTACACACACACACACACCTACACACACACACACCTACACACACACACACCTACACACACACACACTTACACACACACACCTACACACACACCTAGCCTAATGGGGACTGCAATACTCTGTGTGACCACTAGGGGGCCCATCCCCTATACACAAATTTTGTCTTAGAATGGAATTTGTGGGGACTTCCTGGAAAACTTCACCAGGCATGTTTATACACCATTTTCTACTGCAAAATGGGGTTGTGCTGGTGGGGACCTCAAGTTTGGTCCCCACGGGTCAACAGGTCCCCACGTGTATGCATAGAGTCAGGCCGAAGTCCCCACGTGGGGGGAAATACAAGAACACCTACACACACACACACACCTACACACACACACCTACACAACACACACACCTACACACACACACCTACACACACACACACCCACACAAACACACAAACCTACACACACACCACACACACAACCCACACACACACACACACACATACACACACACACACACACACACACACACACCTACACACACACACACACCTACACACACACACACCTAGACACACACACACTTACACACACACACACACACCCTTAACACCACACACAAACACACCTACACACACACACACCACCACACACACCACACCACACCACACAACCTACACACCACACCACTACACACACAACCACACACCACACACCACACACCACACACACACACACACACCACACACACACACCTACAACACACACACCTACACCACACACACACACACCACACACTACACACACCTACACACACACACCTACACACACCTACACCACACACCTACACACAACAACACACTCACACACACACACACACAGAGACACACACACACCTACACACACACACCTACACACACACACACACACCTACACACACACACACACCTACACACACCTACACACACACACCTACACACACCTACACACACACACACACACACACACACAGAGACACACACACACCTACACACACACACACACACACAGAGACACACACACACCTACACACACACACACACACACACAGAGACACACACACACCCACACACACACCTACACACACACACACACCCACACACACACACAGAGACACACACACCTACACACACACACACACACACACACCTACACACACACACACCTACACACACACACACACACACAGACCTGGTAGTTCAGTCTCCATGTTGCTTCTGTCCCTTTAAGTAATTTGCAGAATCATCTGAAGTTCTTGCAGGTGAATAAAGAGCTTTTACTTTGAAAGGTAACCGTGTCTTCCTGTCTCAGCTGAGCCAGGCCTTCCATTGCAACAGATGTCGCCTTCAGTTCACCTTCCTCAAAGACAAGATGCAGCACAAGGTGGAGAACCACCGCAGCTTCCGCCGGCCGCCGCAGCTGGAGGGGCTGCCACCGGGGTCAAAGGTGAGCCCCGCCCACACCTGCTCCAGTGTCTGATGATGTCACAGCTGCTCAGGCAGAGTGTGCTCTGTCGCTGTCTCCAGGTGACGATCCGGACCTATGGGAAGGTCAGGCCTCCAATGGCGTCAAGCTGCATTTATCAGCCCAACAGAATCAAAACCGAGCCAATGTTCCCGGTCCAGAAGAATCCCCCGCTGTTCAAGGTTCCCAAGTCCCCTACCCGGAGGGGCCCGGGCCGCCGGGAGCCCGGCAGGTGAGGCTGCAGCGCCGCGTCCGTCCTGCAGAGAGCAGCAGAGGACAGCCAGGCTGGAAGAATTAAACCGGAACCGGAGAAGTTCTGTCAGGTTCTGAGCGTCCTTCAGCCCGTTTGTCTCCTGCAGGTTCTGGTCGGCAGACCAGTTGGTGTGTCTGGAGTGCGGAACCGACGCTTCGGACCTGACGGCTCATTACCCGACCTACGTCCACTGCCTGCTGTGTCCCTACAGCAGCTGCTGCTCCCGGGCCTACGCCGCCCACATGATCCAGTAAGACTCCCAGTACCACCCAGTACCACCCAGTACTACAGGGTACTGCACAGAGTACTACATAGTAGGGCTGCTGTGATTATTGTAGTAATCTATTGATTATTCTGACAGTTAATGGAATAGTCGTGTTTTTTTAGTAGCTACTTAAGCTAGAAAACATTTTGTTGCATTTAAACTTTATTCTCACATATGAAGTGTGGAAAAAACGCACAAGTGGAAACAGATGAAAAATATTAAGTGAATTTAAATGGAGGCATTATTAAACACTACCTTTAATATTATACTTCGCTTTCAGTCCCGGGTAAAAGTATCAAAAAAACTATATCAAGCAGATATTTATACTCTGCTAGTAGCGTTTAGCTGCTAGTAGCGTTTAGCTGCTAGTAGCGCTTAGCTGCTAGTAGCGTTTAGCTGCTGGTAGCGTTTAGCTGCTAGTAGCGCTTAGCTGCTAGTAGCGTTTAGCTGCTAGTAGCGTTTGGGGGGCGAGCGTATGTTTCTACGCTCCTTCGTGGGGGGGCGGCGATTTATGTTTTCACATCCATCTGAATAATGTGTAGTTGAGCTCCTGCCCATGGCACTTCAACAATATTATTTTACCTTTTATCTGGAAATAGTGTCTGTTTATTCTTGCCATACAGTCTCTGTATTAATTATTGCTCTAAAGGTCTTGCCATACCAGTTTATTCCTCTGTATTTACTTTAGTTTCTTAGTTTATTCTTGCATTTTGTTCTTCATTCATTTCCTTTTAGTTTCCTTTCATTAGTTTTATCCTCTCTTGGTTTATTGTTATGTCCACTTTAGTTTCTATCCTGTTGCTACATTTATTTTATCGTTTATTGACCATCAGTAATCTTCACTCATCACCTGATGCGCCTCCTAATCATCATGTTTCACATCATGTGTTGATTTTTCACTGTTCAGCATCGGATTCTCTGTTTTTATGCCATAATTCACATCTAGTTCGTCGCTCCGTTTCATGTCCCGCTTCTCCTGTTTCAGAGTTTTGCGCAATGTGCGCCTCGTTTCTTTTTTTTTACCCCTTAAGGTGCAGGGCGGTTGGGAATCGTATCGATGGGGAAAAGGCAGACTGACATAAACCTTTTAAAACAACGGAAACAATTTCTGCATTCTGATAATTGAAATGTTAAAGTGCTGTGTTGTTCTATCACCCCCGTTTCATACCGGACCACTTACAGCTCCGTGTTAACGCTATAAAATGAACGCTCTGTATCGTGGTACCACTCATGGAGGGATTTCTTTATTTAAATGGGTTCATTTTTCAGAGGGATACAAAGTCAGGGCATCGTGATTTTAGTAATTATATGTTTATAAGAGCGATTTTCTGTTGTCCTTCCATGGAAGCAGGCAGCTTTCAAACGGGAATAAAAAACTTTTTAATATAAATTGCTGCTTTGACATGATCACAGAACTGCCTAAACATATGTAGCTACATAAATACCAGACAAAGTGAATCACAGCAGCGTCATCAGCCGGTGTAACGCGACGAGCTGAGCCATGAAGCTAAAAACACTGAATAGAAGAAGAGCTGCCATGATACAGTTGCAGCCAAGCATGATTTAATGTTACACAATCAGTTTACCAAGTTGCTCAAAGCCTAAACTGGTATTGTTGTGGATTTAAGGTGTAAAGTTTACCTTCGACTAAACGCCCCCCAAAGGCATCCCAGAGCCCCCCTTTTGTAAAAATGTCCGCCAGCGCCCCCTGCCGTCCTCTGAACGCCCCCTGGGGGGCGGTACCACCCATGTTGAGAACCGCTAGTTTAGCTGCTGGTAGCGCTTAGCTGCTAGTAGCACTTAGCTGCTAGTAGCGCTTAGCTGCTAGTAGCGCTTAGCTGCTGGTAGCGCTTAGCTGCTGGTTGCGTTTAGCTGCTGGTAGCGTTTAGCTGCTGGTAGCGTTTAGCTGCTGGTAGCGTTTAGCTGCTGGTAGCCTTTAGCTGCTGGTAGCCTTTAGCTGCTGGTAGCCTTTAGCTGCTGGTAGCGCTTAGCTGCTGGTAGCGTTTAGCTGCTGGTAGCCTTTAGCTGCTGGTAGCCTTTAGCTGCTGGTAGCGTTTAGCTGCTGGTAGCGTTTAGCTGCTGGTAGCGCTTAGCTTTCATCAACGGCTCACTGGCAGAAGTGACAGCGTTGCGCAACACAAACAATCCTCCTGGGAAACAGAATGTGGTTCTGTTGGATTTTTCTCTAACTGGTTCTGGTTCTGTTGGGTTCCAGCCACCACGTCCGCGGCTCCAGGGATAAGTTGCTTCCTCTGCAGAAGGCTCCGCCCCCTTGGTAAGGACCAATCAGCTGCCAGCTCGTTGTCCTGGTCGTAGTGCTGCGTTCTGATTCGTTGCTTTGTCTCCTGCAGCGCCTTCCTGCTGCGCTGCTCTGAATGCGACTTCCTGCCTCAGACGGCAGATCAGATGGCCGAACACCTGCTGAGCAACCCGGAGCACGACGGCGCCACCTGCTGCTCCCGCGGTGAGGCTGGGACCAGCTCAGAGCCCTGTCCAGATTCTGGTTCTGCTGTGTGACGGCGTCCAGTGGGGCTGACGTACACACGCTGACCCGGGGTCAGCCTCCTGGGCGCCGTGGCGACCGGCAGGCGGAGGAGGAAAAGGAGTTTGTTTATGAGCTTCATGGAGGTTTCCCAGCAGGAAGTTTTCCTGCACTCAGAACTCAGAGCTGGTTCTGGTCAGACGGAGCTCTTTAGCACTGCAGGAGCTAATGCTAAAGAGCTAAACTAAACCATGTTGATGCCAACACAGTGCGGAAAAAAGTATTTCTAAGTTCTCCCTCTTAAAACGATGAGAGTCCTGACATCACAGGTCAGCTATGAGATCAGAAAACATCTAGAAAATCACATTCTGATTTGTTTTAGGATTTATTTACAAATTATGGTGAAAAAATATTTCTAATAACCGAACAGACCTGCGGCTTCTCCTTTAGAGGCTCCTCTGTCCTCCACTGATCACACAGCACAGCAGAAACTCCACTGTGCTGCAGACCAACGAGCTGAAACAAATCTGCAACTCGGTGTGAAGAAATCAACTGTGGGAGCAATAATTAGCAAATGGAAGACATAAAAGACCAATGATGGTCTCCCTGCATCAGATCTCACCCTGTGGGGTCACAATTATCGCCAGACTGGAGAGCAAAACTCCCAGAAGCACACGGGGGATCTGGTGAAACACTGCAGGCTGTCAGTTCCAGGGACTCGGGTCCTGCTTTCCGGGCCGTCTGGAGTTAACCAGCGAGCATCTGGAGTTAACCAGAGAGCATCTGGAGTTAACCAGAGAGCATCTGGATTTAACCAGAGAGCATCTGGAGTTAACCAGAGAGCATCTGGAGTTAACCAGAGAGCATCTGGAGTTAACCAGAGAGCATCTGGAGTTAACCAGAGAGCATCTGGATTTAACCAGAGAGCATCTGGAGTTAACCAGAGAGCATCTGGAGTTAACCAGAGAGCATCTGGAGTTAACCAGAGAGCATCTGGATTTAACCAGAGAGCATCTGGAGTTAACCAGCGAGCATCTGGAGTTAACCAGAGAGCATCTGGATTTAACCAGAGAGCATCTGGAGTTAACCAGAGAGCATCTGGAGTTAACCAGAGAGCATCTGGAGTTAACCAGAGAGCATCTGGAGTTAACCAGAGAGCATCTGGAGTTAACCAGAGAGCATCTGGATTTAACCAGAGAGCATCTGGAGTTAACCAGAGAGCATCTGGAGTTAACCAGAGAGCATCTGGATTTAACCAGAGAGCATCTGCAGGTTCCAGAAAAGCATCGGCAGAATGTCGTATGGCCAGAAACACAACTCGTGTTTGGAGGGCAGTTCTTGCTGAGTTGCATCCGAAGAACACCAGACCTACTGTGAAGCATGGGGCCGGCAGCATCATGCTTTGGGGCCGTTTCTCTGCAAAGGGACCAGGACGACTGGTCATGAAGGCCTGAATGTGTCCAAACCCACAGAGTGGCTGAGATCTCCAGATCCTGGAGGAGCTGAAAGTCAGTGCCGCCCAGCGATGGCCCCAAAACACCGCTACCTGGAGGAAAGGGCCAGCTGCAGTGTGTTGAAGACGTACAGAAATCGTTTGCCCTGTTATTGCCAATAAATTATATGTAACAAAGTATTGAGATGAACTTTTGTTATTGACCAAATACTTATTTTCCACCATAATTTGCAAATAAATAATAAAAAAATCAGATTTTCTAGATAACTTTCCTCATGTTGTGTCATTGTTGAGGTCGAGCTGAGAGAACGGCGCCACGGTGGCTCCCAGACCTCCACCTCACAAAGTCATTCCAGCTGTATAGCTGTTGAGTATTGATAACTTCAAAATAAGAGCATGAAGGCAAACAACTTGAAGAATTAACAGCCTTTAGGAGAATCAGGGGAAGCTGAGTCTGCTAAACATTTACAAAGTTAGCAGAAGCGCTAAGCAAACAATTAGCTCCACTGTTAGCACATTAGCATATTAAGCTTTTAATACCCAGGAGGTCCGCTGGACCCGGCTGAGGATCCAGAACCCAGAGAGGTCAGAAGGTCAGCAGCTTCCTGAGCTCTGGGTTGGTTCTCAGCCTGAATCAGGTTCTGAAGGTTCTGAAGGGCTGCAGCGAAGCCAGAACCTGTGGTTCTACTAACCACTCTTCTTCTTCTGTTTTCCAGAGTACGTCGAGCCTGACATCCTGCTGTGCCTCAGCGCAGAGCAGCGGTCTTCAGAGGAACCAGACCAGAACCAGGACTCAGCAGAACCGGCCTGGAAGCTGGCAGAGAGCTGGAAACGTCCGGAGGAGAGTCCTCGGACCGCGATCCTGTCCTTCACCCAGCCCAGTGGGCCCAACCACTTCCTGTCCAAGAACAGCGACGCCATCGACTTTTTCAGCCTGCTCTTCCCGCCGGCGCTCGTCGAACTCATCGCCAAGGAGACCAACGCCCACGCCAAGGCGTGCCGCCTGCTGGGCTGCTGCCCGCCCGACTGGGTCCCCGTCACCGGTCAGGAGGTCAAAGGTTTCCTGGGCCTGGTGATCCTGATGGGCGTCCACAACCTGCCGGACCCGGCGCACTACTGGTCCTTCAACCACTTTGACAACAGCTACACCTTCCACCGCGCCATGCCGCTGCGCCGCTTCCAGCAGATAGCCGCCCACCTCCGCATGGGCAGCTTCGTGGGCGAGCTCCACGGCCCGGGCTGCTCCGCCGACCCGCTGCACGCCTTCAGGCCTATGCTGCGCCTCCTGGGCGACGCCATGTGGGACGCCTACCGGCCCAACTGCTGCCTGGCTGTGGACCGGGCGCTGCTACCCAGCCTGGAGGGCGAGGAGCATGGCAGGGAGCGAGGCGAGGAGCATGGGAGGGAGCGAGGCGGCGAGGAGCAAGGCAGCGAGGAGCAAGGTGGCGAGGAGCGAGGCGAGGAGCATGGGAGGGAGCGAGGCGGCGAGGAGCGAGGTGGTGAGGAGCGAGGCGGCGAGGAACGAGGCGGCGAGGAGAAGCGAGGCGAGGAGCATGGGAGGGAGCGAGGCGGCGAGGAGCGAGGTGGTGAGGAGCGAGGCGGCGAGGAACGAGGTGGCGAGGAGCGAGGCTGCCAGGAGAAGCGAGGCTGCCAGGAGAAGCGAGGCTGCCAGGAGAAGCGAGGCGGCCAGGAGAAGCGAGGCGGCCAGGAGCATGGCGAGGAGCATGGCGAGGAGCATGGCGAGGAGCATGGCGAGGAGCGAGGCAGCGGCGGCAGCGCCCAGCCTCAGGTCTGGCTGCTCTGCGACTCCAAGTCCGGCTACTGCCACCGCTTGTCCATCCAGCTGGGGCAGCGGCGCGGGCCGGACCTAGGCTTCAGCGTGGTGCCGGAGCTGGTCAGGGACCTGGACAACAAGCACCACCAGCTGTTCCTGGCCAACTCGCTGGCCTCCGTGCCGCTCATGCAGATGCTGCTGAAGCAGAATATCTACGCCTGCAGCTCCTTCCCGCCGCCCAGCCCCATCCTGCCCCGGCCACTGTGGGACGACGACGGCGAGCTGCGCAACCCGGGAGACTTCCTGCAGAGGCAGTGCGGCCCCCTGCTGGTCACCCGCTGGCGCGACATCAAGGAGATGGGTTGCCTGTCGACCAATGCGGCGCCGGGCCAGCCAGACGCCGTCTGGAGGAGCAAGGCGGGCGGGCTGGTGACCATCGAGCGGCCCATGGCCTTCCGCCTGCTGCAGGAAAACATGCGGGGCGTGGACATCTGCAAGCAGCTGCTGGCCTGCAACCCGCTGGGAGGCGTGCCGCAGGACCGCCACTGGCGCAACTTGTTCTGGTTCCTGGTCAACCTCAGCGTGGTCAACGCCTTCATCGTGCTGCGGGAGAGCCGCAAGGACAACCCGCCCGCCTGGGTGCAGGACGGCCTGTTCAGCCAGCTGGCCTTCCGCCGCCGGCTGGGCAACCAGCTGGCCCGCTGCGCCCAGAGGCACGGCGAGGCACCGGAGTCGCCAGGCCCCCGCGGAGCCCGGGCCGCCGCCGAGGAGCCCGTCCAGCAGCGGCACAAGATGACGAAGATTAGCAGCATCTCCAAGCGCTGCAGGAACTGCAACATGAAGAACCTGCGGCGTGAGAGCGTGTACGGCTGCACCGTCTGCGACGCCAACCTGTGCAAGCAGCCCAGCTGCTTCTGGGAGTTCCACGGCCTGCCGCCGCTCCACCGGGGTGAGTCCACCGCCTCCAGCACCGGTTCGGACTGGTCCAAACGCTGACCTGCGCTCTGTTACAGGGTCGACCAAGCTGGGCTTCCTGAAGGACAGACTCAGGTAAGGGGCGCTCCGGTTCTGGCCTGGTTCTGGTGGAGCTGTGTGTTAACCAGGTGTCTGTTGCTGCAGCGGAGACATCGTCATGGATGAGGTCAGCGTGGACGAGACGTTCGGCCCGGTGGAGGACCTGGACTTTTCAGACGACGAGCCGCTGGACGAGCCGGAGAACGAGGAGGACATGAACCCGACCGGAGCCGGTACAGAGTCCGGTTCGCCTGCAGAGTGCGGCGGCCATGATGCGACGCAGCCGCCCGCGGTGCGCTCCGGCCCGCTGTCGGTGCGGCAGCTCCGCATCATCCTGTTTGCGCTGTGCGAAGGTCTGCGGCAGGCGTCCCGCGTCTTCTCCACCGACCCGCAGCTGATCCGCCGCTGGCTGCGGATGCGGCCGGCTCAAGACGAGGAGCAGCATGCGGACGGCGCGGCGCGCATGGTGGCCTGGGTGCTGTCCATGCGGGAGCAGCAGCTGCCGCTCACCGAGAGCAACCTGTTCAACAAGGCGTCCGTCCTGAAGAAGAAGAAGGCGTTCGGCGACGCCTTCCGCATCTCCTACGACTGGGCCGTCGGCTTCCTGCTGCGCCACAGGCTGGGCGTCTGCAGGGCGGGTCGGGCCGCTGGCCTGGCCCGGGCGGCGCCGCCTCCGCTGCAGGCCCGAGTTCGCGCCTTCAGGGAGTTCACGCGGCGGGCGGTGCGGTCCCACCGGCTGGCGCAGGGCGCCGTGGCCGCCATGGACGAGCTCTGCGTCTTTGTGGACTTCCGGCTGGTCCAGGACCGGTCCAGGCGGCGTGAGGCGCTGGAGCTGTCCGGGTCCACGCCGCTGCTCACCATCTACCTGGCGGTTCTGGCCGATGGCACCGTGCTGCCGGCGCTGGTTCTGCTCAGCCGGCCGGTCCCGCAGGTGGCGCCGCCCGACCTCGCCCTGCTGGAGGTCCGGACGGACGGCCTGAGCGCCGAAGACGCCCTGGACCTCTGGACCACCAAGGTCTGGCTGCCGCACCTGTCCGGCCCGGCCCGTTCCGGGAAGTCCTTGCTGGTTTTGGACCGGTACCGGGAGCACCTGGCCGACCCGTTCCTGGCGGCGCTGAGCGCGGCCCGCAGCCTGCCGGCCGTCATCCCCGCAGGATGCTCCTTCTGCCTGCAGCCGCTGGACGTCTGCCTGAAGCCGGCGCTGCAGCGCTTCCTGCTGGCCCGCTGGGCCCGGTTCGCCGCCGGACCGGAACCAGAGTTGGACGACCCGACCCACAAGCCGCAGGACAACGTGACCCGGATGCTGGTGGACTGGCTGCTGGACGCCATGACGCAGCTGCGCCGCCTGCCGCACACCTTTAGGACGTCCTTCCAGCTGACCGGGCTTCTGCAGGACCAAACCGGGTCGGAACCACAGGACCAGCAGACAGAACTCACCAGAACCCTGACATGCATCCTGCTGGGTCCAGACGCAGCAGAAACAGAACCTGCTGAACTTCAGGAGGACGAAGACCAGGACGGGGACGGAGAGGAGACATCCGAGGAGAAACTGATGTCCAAAGTGGACGAGACGGAGGACAGGAAGGAGACGGAGGACAGGAAGGAGACGGAGGACAGGAAGGAGACGGAGGACAGGAAGGAGACAGAGGACAGGAAGGAGACGGAGGACTCTGCACATGAGACTAGAGGAGGACCGGAGGACATGGAGACATTAGAGGACAGCGAGGAAGAGGAGGGACAGCAGAGACAGGAGGAGACGAAGGAGGCGAGCAGAGAGAGACGGGAGACGCGGATCGAGATCGGGGAGGAAGTCGGAGACGAGTGGAAGATCCGGAGTGACGGCGCCAGAACCGAGGAAGACGGCTGAGGTTCTGACCCGATTCTGACTCAGATCGCCTGTGCTGCCCCCTGTGGCCGACAGAGGAACTGCTTCCGCCTGCTGGTCAGTTAGACCGGAACCAGAACCGGGCTCTGTCCGGATCCGACGGGCAAAACCTTTTTAATGGACCTTTATTTAAAATTTACTGAGGTTCCACATCAGCCAATCAGAGACCAGTTTCAGGGACAAAGGGGCGGGGCTTCAGCGTCCATCAGACGGTCCAGGTGTCACACCTGAGGTTCTAATGAACTGGACAAGATGAATGTTTACAGTCTGAGCTGCTCAGATCAAAATGGGTCATCAGAACCACCAGAACCTTCAGAACCAGGTTTAGATGAATAAACATGTTTCAGCGACAGACGATTCTCCACCCGGCTGCAGCTACTTCCTGGTAGCAGGAGGCTACTTCCTGGTAGCAGGAGGCTACTTCCTGGTAGCAGGACGCTACTTCCTAGTAGCAGGACGCTACTTCCTGGTAGCAGGAGGTTACTTCCTGGTAGCAGGACGCTACATCTTGGTAGCAGGACGCTACTTCCAATCTGAAGCTGCTGATCTGATCAATGATAGGCTGGAAGGAGAGTACTAGCTAGCGCTAGCTCTTTGTAGGCTAATAACTAGCATGCCTAGGCTGGTCCCCTACTTCATCTGCTGTCCATTAGCATTTACTAGACTAGCATTGCATTAAAAAGGCTAGCATTTGCATTGAGTAGGCTAGCAAGTTGCTTGTCTTCTTACCATAAACTGTCAAAACACGACATCAATGTTAGCGACATTTAATGGATGTCGCTTACAGATGATGCATGAAACATTTTTATCCATGTCTAGAGGAAAAGGTTCAAGTCATGAGAGACCAGACTACGCATGCTACTTAGCTAGAGCTAATGCTAACCAAAACAGGGCAGTACAGTTACCTTATGCATGCTAATGGACAGCAGATGAAGTAGGGGACCAGCCTAGGCATGCTAGTTGTTAGCCTACAAAGAGCTAGCGCTAGCTAGTACTCTCCTTCCAGCCTATCATTGATCAGATCAGCAGCTTCAGATTGGAAGTAGCTGCAGCCGGGTGGAGAATCATCCAGTGTGTGTGTGTGTGTGTGTGTGTGTTAAAGATGACTCCTCTTCCTCACCTTCAGGAGGAAGAGCAATGTTAATGTCTGATTTTGTTTTGATGATGTCACAGTGGCCCTGGAAGCTGATTGGCTGCTGTTATTTTTGTACATTTCCTGTTTCCATTGTCAGAACATGATGTCGAATAAAGCAACCTGTCCAGGTGAGCCGCCTTTTCTCTGGGCCTGAAAACAAACCTTTCCAGGATTTTCCAGGAGGTTTGGCTGCTTTTCCTCCAGGTTCAGTTCCTGCTGGATCTTTGAGTCAGAACCAGGTTCTGCAGGAGAACCAGGTTCTACAGGAGAACCAGGTTCTGCAGGAGAACCTGGTTCTCCAGGAGAACCTGGTTCTACAGGAGAACCTGGTTCTACAGGAGAACCTGGTTCTACAGGAGAACCTGGTTCTGTAGAACCGGGTTCTGCAGGAGAACCAGGTTCTGCAGGAGAACCGGGTTCTGCAGGAGAACCAGGTTCTGCAGGAGAACCAGGTTCTGCAGGAGAACCAGGTTCTGCAGGTGAACCCGGCAGATAAAGATCAACAGCAACACATCGTATGGACTTGAATATTATATTTTTAAATTATATTAATAACCATTTGTGCTTCAATCTGCACAGACAGGATGTGCTGATTATATGTAACAGATTCTGTTAGTGGGATGAAATGAATCTGATCATTAAATATAAATATTTATTCATCCAAGTGTAAAATGTGTCCCAGACGCGGAGCTGCGGGTTTTCAGCCCAGAGTTTTGTCTGCAGGCTGATGGTACAGCTAGCTTAGCATCTTAGCAGAAATGAGCTGCAACGTTTAAATCAGGAAAACTAATTCAGTTCTCAAACAGAATATGAATAAAATCTCTTCTACACATTAATATATTATATTAACCAGGATGAATTAACGGCCGTTTTCATCGCTGGATTTTGATGAAAAGATGATTTCGTGTAGAAATGAACTCGGAGCCTCTGAAACATTAACTTTCTATAAATGAGGCGATTTTCTTCATTTTAGTGGAAAAATAAACGTGAGTTTGTGTCTGAGAGAAAAAATATATTTCTCTCCATAAATCCAGGCCTGAACGGGGTGATGACTTTATTTCCTCATCAAATCCAAACGTTTCAAATCAAAAATGTCTTGGAGCCATTTTTATTATTTCTACTCTGAAAAGTTTGAATTAATACAAGTTACAAGATAAAATGTAAACTTTATTGACTTCAAGCCTCATTAGACCTGAGAAATGATTTTAATAAAGATAAATGAGATGCTAACGAGTTAAATCAGCTCATTCGGGCTGCAGCGGATGGATTATTGTGACGTCACTGATGAACTAATGACGTTCACTACTAAAATATCAACTATTCAAAACTATGACCGAGTTTGTAAAACAAATGTACAAATGTACCGGTCAATATTAGAATATCCTTAACATAAAATAAATCTTCGTTCTTTCTGTTCTGCAATATAAACAGGAAGCGCACTCATCAAAATAAAAGCACCGGAAGTCAATCATGTATTTAAAAAAATAAAACGAACTAAAAGCAAGAAGCGCAGAAAACAATAAATAAATATCTTAATTTGGGCTTTTTTACACTAGTTATGGGTTTTTGACAATATTAGTCTAATTATAACAGAATCAGAATATTATGAAGAAAAGTGTTTAATTCAGTAATTCCATTCAAAAAGTGACATTTTACATTCATTACAGACTGAAATGTTTTTCTTTTATTGTTGATTATAATTCATAACTAATGAAAACTACAAATTCACTACCTCAGAAAGTGGAAACATTTAGACTCCTGGTGCTCCACACTAATCAGATCATTGAAACCTGCAGATGCTTTAGACCAGTTCTGGACCGTCCTGGTTCTGGAGGTCCAGAGTCCTGCAGCTCTTAACGTCTCCCTGGTCCAACAGCAGAATCTCCTCCTCGGTCCAGTCAGGTTCTGCTAACGACCTCATGATGTGACTCAGGTGTGTTGAAGTGGAGACACACCTAACAGCTGCAGGAGGCCCTGCAGGCCTGGAGCTGCTCAGTCCTGGTCTCAGTTCAGATCTGCAGGTCACATGACTGCTGACCTGACGGCTGTCCAGAAGATGACCTTTGCTAAAGAAGCTGTTCAGAGGTCAGAGGTCAGATTCATTCATGAGGTGAAAGGAAGGAAACCATGAGGTGGAAACATGGAGAATCAGGAAACAAACCGTTTAAATCTCAGGGAGATTCAGAGAGAGGCCAGCAGCTGGAGGCAGGAGGGACAGACCTGGTTGCAGCTGCCGCCTTCCTCACCTCAGACCTGAACCGGATGCAAACGTCTCACCTGAGCAGAGCCACAGGCTGATGGCCGCCGCGCCGCATGGCGCCGCGTGGCCGCCAACCAGGCAGGAGGAAGAACTCCACTCTGACCTCTGACTTATCTCACCTTCCTGTTGGCCAGCATTTGTAAAACTCCTTGTTTTGTTTTGGTCTTCAGTAAAATAACTTTCCGAGATTCTGAATTTAATTAGTTGTGAGTTTTAATCAACATCAACAGAAAAAACATTTGAAATATATCAGTCTGTGTAACGAATACATATACAATATATACATACAATATATACAGGGGTGAAAGTAGTTTTAAATTCTTGGGGGTACTATGACAAAAAAAAAAAGTATAAATATATATATTTTTTTGTCATAGTTCAAAGTACGTAGTTTTTTTGTCACTGATTGACCCTCATCGGGTCCATCAGTGCTGCTTCCTAAGTGGACAGTTTGGTTTCCTTGGAGTTATATTGTGTTGTTTAAATGTTATTTTTTTGAGCAGCATATAATATACCATCAGTGGCGCAACTACACATTATTGAGGTGGATGTGAAAATATAAACATGAAGGTAGTGAAGGTAAAACTCCTACATTTACCTCATTATGTGCGCGAGGTGAAGCAGCGCGAGGCGCCTGAAGTGTTTGGGTCATGTGACTGACTGGACGTGAAGCAGAACCTCGAACCGAACCTGCTGCGGTACCAGCGGTCCTTCCTCAGCCTGCCTTACAGACAGTTCCCCTGTCGGCCTGCGGGGGGCGCGCTGTGTTCCAGCAGCCAGAGGGTGAACGGCCTCTACTGCCCGCCCCTCCTCTCTGATTGGCTGCTTCCTGCTGGCGGCCCCGCCCACTGGCTCCACAGCGGACCCAGACTCTGCAGAGTCCAGCAGACGGGTCGGAACCAGGAGTCGGAACCAGGAGGTCCAACATGGGTGAGTTGGATTCAGCATGCTGCTCTCTGATTGGCTGCTGCTCACCTGGATCTGGTGCAGCTGTTAACCACAAATATCTGATCAATAATCAATAATTGTCCAGCTGTAAAACATCAGGGTGCCTTCTTCAAGGAAGCTGGGAAATTCCAGCTTCAGGCCACCAGGAGGGTTCACATGTCTGGTTCTGGTTCTGGTTCTGGTTCTGGTTCTGGTTCTGGTTCGGTTCTGTGTGTCTTTGTGTGTGTCTCTCTCTCTCTCTCTCTGTGTGTGTGTGTGTGTCTCTCTCTCTCTCTCTCTGTGTGTGTGTGTGTGTGTGTGTCTCTCTCTCTCTCTCTGTGTGTGTGTGTGTGTGTCTCTCTCTCTCTCTCTCTGTGTGTGTGTGTGTGTGTCTCTCTCTCTCTCTCTCTGTGTGTGTGTGTGTGTGTCTCTCTCTCTCTCTGTGTGTGTGTGTGTGTGTGTGTGTGTCTCTCTCTCTCTCTCTCTGTGTGTGTGTGTGTGTGTGTGTCTCTCTCTCTCTCTCTCTGTGTGTGTGTGTGTGTGTGTGTCTCTCTCTCTCTCTCTCTGTGTGTGTGTGTGTGTGTCTCTCTCTCTCTCTCTCTCTCTCTCTGTGTGTGTGTGTGTGTGTGTGTGTGTTCTCCAGACTGAGCCAGGGAATCTGGACCTTGGTAGTTTTCCATGAAGAAAAGCCAGGATGTGTTTATTGGGGGAAGATATGCGCCTGTGTGTGTGTGTGTGTGTGTGTGTGTGTGTGTGTGTGTGTGTGTGTGTGTGTGTGTGTCTGTGTGTGTCTGTGTGTGTGTGTGTGTTATATAACCCTCTTTGTGAGAGCCGGCTGAGTCCTGAAGAAGTCGGTTTTGTTGAGATTCTGACGGTTTGATCTGGGCCGTTCTGAGCATGCTCAGTAGGGCTCAGTAGAGCTCAGTAGGGCTCAGTAGGGCTCAGTAGGGCTCAGTAGGGCTCAGTAGGGCTCAGTAGAGCTCAGTAGGGCTCAGTAGGGCTCAGTAGGGCTCAGTAGGGCTCAGTAGAGCTCAGTAGGGCTCAGTAGGGCTCAGTAGGGCTCAGTAGGGCTCAGTAGGGCTCAGTAGAGCTCAGTAGGGCTCAGTAGGGCTCAGTAGGGCTCAGGTCAGTCGTTGATCTTAACCCAGCAGAGGCCTGTGCTGCAGCGTCTGCAGCACAGGCCTCTGCTGGTTCTGCTTATGACTCTGGATCCGTTTGTGTTTTCCAGCCAAGTGTTCAGGATGTGGACCCGGATATCGCAGCCCGCTGGACGCCATGAAGGGTGAGTGGAGGTCTGGACCGGGTCAGAACCAGGCCAGTTCTCTGGTTCTGGAAGTCCAAACAAAGCAAACCGTAAAAACAGTCAAACCAGAAACTTCATAAAAATTCAACAGTAAAAACAACTAGAGGGAATTTCAAAATAAAAGTTGTCTGGGTTCTGGTCCAGTCAAAGGTTCTGGTTCTGCCTGCAGGGCCCCGTGAGCGGATCGTCTACCTGCCTTGTATCTACCGTAGCACCGCGGTCCAGAAGCCCGACTACCTGGCCACGGTGGACGTCGACCCCGAGTCGCCCACGTACTGCCAGGTAGAACCCGACCAGAACCACAACCCGGTTCTGCTGGACCCGTCTGTCTTCTGTCCTTCTAACTGATTCTGTTATCCTCTCAGAACTCCTCTGGTTCAACCTCAGAACCTCAGCCCAGCTCAACTCCAGGTTCTGTCAAGTTCTGTTTGGTTCTGATGGCTGTGATTAGAGATGTGCTGATCAGGGTTTTTCCTGCCGATTCCGATACCGATCACCGATACCGATCACTGATACCGATCACTGATACCGACCACCGATACCGATCACCGATACCGATCACCGATACCGATCACTGATACCGATCACTGATACCGATCACTGATACCGACCACCGATACCGATGCCGATCACCGATACCGATCACCGATACCGATCACTGATACCGATCACTGATACCGATCACTGATACCGATCACTGATACCGATCACTGATACCGATCACTGATACCGATCACATAATTATTATTTATTTATCATAAACACTACCGGTTATTATGTGGGAAAATTAACCATGAATTCATCTTCATTTAGACAAAAACTTGTTTTTAAAAACTTTTTCCAAGAAGAAAACAAAACCAAACAGACATTGTGCAAATTGTCCTGCTATCAGTAAAACTATCTTTAACAGACTGATAACATATGGAGGCTCTGAAGAGCCAAAATAAAACCTCAACATTGCCAAAAGATTAAAGTATAAAACTTAACATTCAAAGGCAAAAACAGGATCCATTACAATAAACAATCCAGTTACTGAATGAAAACTTCCTGTTAGCATGGCGGCTAGCTGATCACTGCTAGTTCTGAGTGGCTGTTTCTGACTGAGCGGAGTAATTATGCAGAGCAGGGAGGAGATCGATTATTTTTAGAGATTATCTGTCTCATGTTAGGACAGCGAAAGTTTTAATACGTATGTAAAATGTATTTTTTAGGTTAGATGCTGCAGCTTTAAGCAGAGGTTTGGTGTGAGAGTCACTACCAGGTGGAGCAGAAGCGGCGCTCCGTCTGTGAAATATTACTACCTGTAGCGTAGCAGCGGTTCAACAGCGAGAGCAGAACCAGCGTCTTACATCGCAGCTCTAAGACTTAAATCATTTTATTTGTTTAGCTTTCTGACCGTCATGCTAATCTGGGTGAGTGTTTGTAGCTGAGCTGCTTTACCTGCTATCTGATCCTCCATATGTCTTTTTACTGCAGTGAGCCTCGATGTAGCCAAACTCAGTCAAGTATAACATTGTTTTTATGTCTATTAGCTTCGTTGTGTTGATGTATTTTGACCTGCTTCAATTTTCCGCCGCAACACGTAAACGTCCCCATTCACTCAGTGCGTTATAGTTATAGTTCCACATCGCTCAGGATTTGTTGCTGCGCGTTTGCAGAGTGAAGGAAAGAGGAGACCAGCTGCACAGGCAGGCTGAGAAATGAGATGCAGGCGATCGGCAACAAGAGACGATGATCGCCGATCACCGATCATAGACTTTTTCACGGAAATCAGCCGATTATGATCGGTGGCCGATCGATCGGCACAACTCTAGTTCTATTTGGTACTGATGGGTCTGATGGTTCTGTTTGGTATTGATGGTTCTGATGGTTCTGTTGGGTCCAGAGTATCTAACCCGACCCGTCTGCAGGTGATCCACCGGCTGCCGATGCCGAACCTGAACGATGAGCTCCATCACTCCGGTTGGAACGCCTGCAGCAGCTGCTTCGGCGACCCGACCCGAACCCGGAACCGGCTCATCCTGCCGTCGCTCATCTCCTCCCGGATCTACGTGATCGATGTCGGAACCGAGCCCAGAGCGCCACGGATCCACAAGGTCAGCAGCCATGACCTGGAGGTCATGTAGGGGTCAGGAAACATGCAGAGAAAATGTGTATAAAAGTGAAATCGTAGAAAACAGACGAACAGAAATGGAAACAGATTTCAGCTGGATCATAAAATGATTACATAACAGAAAACAGGAAGAGAGGAAGAGGAGGAAGAGGAGGATGAGGAGGAAGAGAGGAAGAGGAGGAAGAGAGGAAGAGGAGGAAGAGGAGGAAGAGAGGAAGAAGAGAAAGAGGAGGCTCAGGTTCATGCCGAGTTCATTGCACCTCATTAACTCCAGTAGTAAAAACAGGAAATATTCCAGTTTAACTTGTTGATGTTGGAGAGAAAAGAATCTGTTGCTGAAAACTCCTGAACCCAAACGGTTCTGAACTCTGAACCCAAACGGTTCTGAACTCTGAACCCAAACGGTTCTGAACGCTGAACCCAAACGGTTCTTCTGCTGGGGCTTCATGGACGTAGAGTTGACTCTACTGCCCCCTGCTGGTGCCGCCGTGGTATTACAGTGGCTCTAAGTGGCAGACAGTGAAAACAGCAGAGCGGTTCTGTTTGGGATCCGGTCCAAAGATACGAATCCTTCCTGGCCCCGGCCCCAGATGATGGTTATTTGTGCTTTTTCTGAAGTTACAGACAAAGAAGAACAGTAATAATTTGGGTTAATTAACCTGGTATAAGAGAAAAGATGGTGTTTAAATTCATGTTTTCATCATATTATTCATCCATTTATAAATATCACCGTTTCAACTAATTAGCAAGCGAAGCTTTCTCCCTCTGCTCCCTCCCTGCCTGCTTCTTCTGGTTTTCTCTTCTTCTATATTTTTGGAGCCTCTTTGCTCACCATCCAAATCTACAAATTATGGATCTGGTCAACCGACCTCTCAATGCAATTGGTCAAATTTTGGACGAGACGTCTGGACACAGAGAGCCTCTTGTCCTGCAGGGACACTCAGCAGGATTCATCCTGGATTTATTCATGATGACAGGATTTCTGCTGTTTGGAGCTTCGGATTCCTGGATTACCAACCAATTTGTGACGGACTGGCGAACACTCAGACTGTTGGTGGACAGAGACGAGTTGGATGTGAGTCTTGCTGAGACTCGCAGTCCAGCTGAGGACTAAAACTCACTAACTGGATGGAATCCATCTTGGAGAAGCTGCTGGTTTCAGTTCAGTGGAACAACCAAACTAATTTGGATGATCGGGAACTGAGATGCATCGGAGAGACTTTAGGGAAGATTGAAATTCATAATCTTCCCGACCAAAGACATCCTGTCTCTGAATTGTCTTCCCCTGTGTGGCCTTGGAAGGGCTGCATATTCAATGAAGATATGTAAACACAACGCTCTTCCCTCCTCACCCCCTCCTGTATCCATGCAGCTGTGGAGCTGAGCGTTCCCAAGGACGTTCCTAGATAACAACACCTTTATCGGACTTCTGCCGGGAGGCTCAGTAACGAGGTTTCATGGCCCCGAGACGTCACCGCCTTCACTCATGTCTCTGTTTAGCCTGAATGTTGCCACCTGCCCTAATGCGTCCTTTCCTCTTTTTCCTTTGGTTTGTTATTTTGTTTGTATTTCCTTTTAATTCATGTAAAGCACTTTGAATTGCTTTGTTGCTGAAAATGTGCTGCATAAATAAAATTACCTTACCTAAGTATTTAACTTTAAATTAAATATTTAACACCTTTACTTTAGTTTTAGTTAGCAACAAAAACTTCGGTTTGCAAGTTAAATGTTTAGTTTATAAGCAAAATATTTAGCTAGTCAGCTTATGTAGTTTTTAGCTGTCTTCCTAATAAACTATTGAAATATTGAGATTTATTTTGTAAGCTAAATATTTAGCTCGCTAACTAAGTATTTGCCGTTTTGCGGGAGTCCAGACGGTGGAGCCCATCGATCTGTACTGGAAGTGCGGCCTGGCCAACCCTCACACCAGCCACTGCCTGGCCAGTGGACAGGTCATGATCAGCTGCATGGGAGAGCCAGCAGGTGGCGGTAAAGGTGAGGCCCGAACCCAGACAGGAACACAAGCTGGCGCCCTCTGCTGGATGGTGGTGGTAACTGCTGCTGTTGCAGGGGGTTTTGTTCTGCTGGACGGTGAGACGTTCGAGGTGGTCGGTAACTGGGAGCATCCAGGTGAGGCGGCACCGTTCGGCTACGACTTCTGGTACCAGCCCCGCCATAACGTGATGATCAGCACCGAGTGGGGGGCGCCCAAAGCTCTGGTCCACGGCTTCAACCCGGCCCACGTCAAGGAAGGTCAGCGGTCTTGTAACAGTCATAATTGTGCAGTGTCTCTTTAAGATACTCTGGTACCGCTGGTGATGTCACAGGTTTGCGCCACTGCTGCTCCAGATCAGTTTCTCAAACTGTCAGGCTGAGGATCACCTGACCTGATCGATCTGAGTCTGAACGGCTGTTTGGGCATCTGGAGCTTTTTACAGGTTCTGACACTTTCTAATGATGTCAGACACATGGAAATAAAAAACAAGCTGATCTTTACTGTTATGGCATTAACAACATTTAGGGCTCCGTGATTCAGAAGCACAGTTGAAGAAAAATAGACTTGAGTTGCTTTAACAGAAACAAAAAATCATTTTCTGCTCCATTAGATATAAAAACTGACCCTAACCGTATGCAGGGTTAGAGAGAAGTGGGGCGTAGAGCGGAACAACCAACCAGATGAGAATCTGACGTCAGCAGCAGGTGATGCTGGAGGAGCCTTTTGTCTTTATCGCCACCAGGGGGCGCATTTCATCTGCCTGTGTCTGAAGGGGGCGGGGCTGTTTAAGGTCAAAGGTGATTCTGTTGCTCAGCCTCCTGGTTTTGATTGATGCCAGATTTATATGGATCTATGGAAAAAGAACAAAATGCAAGAATAAAGTAAAACTAAATACAGAGGAATAAACTTGTATGGCAAGACCTTTAGAGCAATAATTAATACAGAACAAACTATTTTCAGATAAAAGGTGAAATATTGTGACATGGAACCACATCTAGTTCTAAGAATAAATACATTTTACAGACCAAAACAGTAAGAAAATTATTATTTATGTTTTAATCAGATTTGATATATTTATTTCTTCAATATTATTTTTCATGTCAGTGTTAATGTCATGAGGCTGATGACGCCATGACACTTTGACTCATTAGGATCTGATCAAGAACCAGATTTGTTCTTTGTAATTTCTGTCCAGTAAAACTATTAATCTATAATCAATAGTCAGGTCTATATAAAGATATAATCCATGTTTCTGTCTCATATGGCATTAAAAGGAACTTTAGTTTTTCCACTGAAAGCTCTGGTTTGAACAATAAATGCCACATGAAGTTTTATGGATGATGCTCTGATGTCCCATTCTCCTGAAGGCAGCACAGAGCTGCACCACCAGAAACTGACAGAACCACAAAGGTGGATAAAAGTTATGATCAATAAAGTTGCAGTTCGATCCATGTTGTGTTTTTAGGACAGTCTTTTGCAAATAGTTCAAAGTTTGAACTGGTTTTGTACTTTTATCTGCCATTTTGTACAAGATTTAGCAACTAATGTCAGAAAATGGCTCAGAATGAGAAAAAGCTGATCAAGTTTGAGGCCGACTGATTTTAAAATGTTCATTTGCGTTTTTCTTAGACTGTAGGAATAATTTCTTTTCCTGTTCTCTGGGAAACAAGTAGTTCAGTAAAGTGTTTTTTTTTTTCTTTGACTGATTTTTGATTATAAATACAGAAGAAACAATAAAAATCATAACAGCAACTATAATGATATTAACAATAAAATAACATTCAGAGGAAGCAGCCCACACATCAAACTGTACTGTGGAGCTGCAGCAATGCATTCTGGGTACACAACAAACATCATTGCTGCTCTGCATCGCTGCTGCGTGAACAGACTTCAAAATAAGAGCATGAATATAAACGTCTAACTCAGTGGTTCTTAACCTTTTGTGAGGTACCGAACCCCCCAGTTGCATATGCGCATAATTCACCGAACCCCTTATTCCTCCCCCCACGACACACAAAAGACTTTGTGGTATTCTGATGTAGTAATTTAATTATATTAGCTGTGTTACCACCCCACGCCACTAGAGGCAGGACCAACCCCGAAAAGATGCGACTAAGGAGCAGATTTAGACTATAGAGTTTGGTAAAAACTGAGTTTTGCTGAAGTAAATAAAGACACAAGTTCAAATCCCTGCTGTGTGGAGCTCCTTCAATCAGGGCTCCTCCACAGCTCTGATTGGCTCAGCAATGTAACGTGATCCTCTGATTGGCTCAGCAATGTAACGTGATCCTCTGATTGGCTCAGCAATGTAACGTGATCCTCTGATTGGCTCAGCAATGTAACGTGATCCTCTGATTGGCTCAGCAATGTAACGTGATCCTCTGATTGGCTCAGCAATGTAACGTGATCCTCTGATTGGCTCAGCAATGTAACGTGATCCTCTGATTGGCTCAGCAATGTAACTGATCCTCTGATTGGCTCAGCAATGTAACGTGATCCTCTGATTGGCTCAGCAATGT
This sequence comes from Poecilia reticulata, assembly GCF_904066995.2. NCBI lineage: Eukaryota > Metazoa > Chordata > Actinopteri > Cyprinodontiformes > Poeciliidae > Poecilia > Poecilia reticulata. The sequence continues at coordinate 587,442 of NC_088845.1, read as the reverse complement.
AACGTGATCCTCTGATTGGCTCAGCAATGTAACGTGATCCTCTGATTGGCTCAGCAATGTAACGTGATCCTCTGATTGGCTCAGCAATGTAACGTGATCCTCTGATTGGCTCAGCAATGTAACGTGATCCTCTGATTGGCTCAGCAATGTAACGTGATCCTCTGATTGGCTCAGCAATGTAACGTGATCCTCTGATTGGCTCAGCAATGTAACCTGATCCTCTGATTGGCTCAGCAATGTAACGTGATCCTCTGATTGGCTCAGCAATGTAACGTGATCCTCTGATTGGCTCAGCAATGTAACGTGATCCTCTGATTGGCTCAGCAATGTAACGTGATCCTCTGATTGGCTCAGCAATGTAACGTGATCCTCTGATTGGCTCAGCAATGTAACCTGATCCTCTGATTGGCTCAGCAATGTAACGTGATCCTCTGATTGGCTCAGCAATGTAACGTGATCCTCTGATTGGCTCAGCAATGTAACCTGATCCTCTGATTGGCTCAGCAATGTAACGTGATCCTCTGCAGCAAGTGACGGCAAAGCGGGGCGTCATCACGACTTCACACAGGTGTGTCTTTACCTCCGCAGCAGAGGCTCCGCCGAACCCCTGGGGTTCGCTGAACCAGGTTAGCCCAGTTAAGAACCGCTGCTGTAGCTACTAGAAGAAATAAGAAAAACTTCAACAGACGTTGAACTTTATTTATTCAGCGGAAAGTTTCCAAAACTTCTGAGTACATTTATTTTGAAAAGTTGGTCAGAGGAGCTCTGTTAGCCAAGAGGCTAAAAAGAATTAGCTGTGCTGTGGTTCTGTTAGGCCAGCGCCTACAGAACCCATCTGGACCCAACAGACCGGCTTCCCCCTGGTCCCAGTGGGTCAGAACCGCCGGACCGACTCAGCTTTGTGTTCCAGGTCTGTACGGTTCTGCCCTCCATGTCTGGGACTGGACCAGCCACAGGAAGCTGCAGACTCTGGACCTGGGAGCGGACGGCGCCGTTCCTCTGGAGGTCCGCTTCCTGCACCAGCCCGACGCCACCGAGGGCTACGTGGGATGTGCCCTGGGGGGATGTGTCTTCAGGTTCTACAGAACCCCGGTCAGAACCCGGCCGTCCTGCAGTCCACTGGGCTTCTGTGGGATGTTCTGGTCCAAACGCAGGAGGTTCTGGTACCAGAAGTTGTGGTTCTGGTGCAGAAACGTGAGCTGCACAGTTAAAAGCAACTTGCGCAACTTGGGTGTCTTCATGGATGGAGCAATGTCTATGGAGCGGCACATAAATCAACTTGTTAGGAATTGTTTTTTCCAAATTCGGAACATTTCAAAACTTCGTGAAATGGTAACTTATGGTGAGCTTGAGATGATTATTCATGCATTTGTCTCATCTAGACTGGATTATTGTAACAGTCTGTTTACATGTCTTAATAAGAGGGAGTTAATGCGTCTGCAGGTGGTACAAAACTCTGCTGCACGCCTGCTCACCTGCACCCACAGGAGGGAACATATCACTCCCATCCTCAAAAGCTTGCACTGGCTGCCTGTATCTTACAGGATGCACTATAAAATCCTGATACTGACTTTCAGAGCTCTTCATGGACAGACGCCAGACTACATTAAGAACCTCATACAGCCTTATGTTTAAACTAGGAGCCTCAGGTCGTCGAATCTGAACTTGTTGACGGTTCCTCGGACCTTTTTTAAGACTCGTGGAGACAGATCTTTTAAAGCTGTGGCGCCTCGCCTATGGAATGAGCTACCTTGCACCATTCGATCTCTACATTGCATAGACACTTTCAGGAAACAACTTAAGACCCACTTTTTTAATCTTGCTTTTTAGTGTACTACTGTGTTTTATTGTTTGTATGTTGTTTTTAATTTGTTTTATATTTTTTATACTTTGTGATCCTGGTCTGTGAAAAGTGCTATAGAAATAAAGCTTACTTACTTACCAGAAGGGCCTAGCAGGTCTCCGTCATGAGGGGCTCCACCTAAAAACGACTTATGATTAAAACTAGAATACAGTCAGAAGGTTCTGAAGTTACTGGTGAAATGGACCAGAACCACCTAGAACCCAGAACCCACAGAACAGAGACTGTCCATCACCAGAACCATCAAAAGGTTCTGATGGTTCTGATGTTTCCTCAGAAAGGCGACTGGGCCGCAGAGAAGGTGATCAGAGTTCCCAGTAAGAAGGTGGAGGGATGGATGCTGCCTGAGATGCCAGGTGAGGCGACGGACTACCTGTCTGTCTCACCTGTCTCTGTCTCACCTGTCTCTGTCTCACCTGTCTCTGTCTCACCTGTCTGTCTCACCTGTCTGTCTCACCTGTGTCTGTCTCACCTGTCTGTCTCACCTGTCTGTCTCACATGTGTCTGTCTCACCTGTCTCACCTGTGTCTGTCTCACCTGTCTGTCTCACCTGTCTCTGTCTCACCTGTCTCTGTCTCACCTGTCTGTCTCACCTGTGTCTGTCTCACCTGTCTCTGTCTCACCTGTCTCTGTCTCACCTGTCTGTCTCACCTGTGTCTGTCTCACCTGTCTGTCTCACCTGTGTCTGTCTCACCTGTGTCTGTCTCACCTGTCTGTCTCACCTGTGTCTGTCTCACCTGTCTCTGTCTCACCTGTGTCTGTCTCACCTGTCTGTCTCACCTGTCTGTCTCACCTGTCTCTGTCTCACCTGTGTCTGTCTCACCTGTCTGTCTCACCTGTGTCTGTCTCACCTGTCTGTCTCACCTGTGTCTGTCTCACCTGTCTGTCTCACCTGTCTCTGTCTCACCTGTCTGTCTCACCTGTCTCTGTCTCACCTGTGTCTGTCTCACCTGTCTCACCTGTGTCTGTTTCACCTGTCTCTGTCTCACCTGTCTCTGTCTCACCTGTGTCTGTCTCACCTGTCTGTCTCACCTGTGTCTGTCTCACCTGTCTGTCTCACCTGTGTCTGTCTCACCTGTCTGTCTCACCTGTGTCTGTCTCACCTGTGTCTGTCTCACCTGTGTCTGTCTCACCTGTCTGTCTCACCTGTCTGTCTCACCTGTGTCTGTCTCACCTGTCTGTCTCACCTGTGTCTGTCTCACCTGTCTATCTCACCTGTCTCTGTCTCACCTGTGTCTGTCTCACCTGTCTCTGTCTCACCTGTGTCTGTCTCACCTGTCTCTGTCTCACCTGTCTCTGTCTCACCTGTCTCTGTCTCACCTGTGTCTGTCTCACCTGTCTGTCTCACCTGTCTCTGTCTCACCTGTGTCTGTCTCACCTGTCTCTGTCTCACCTGTGTCTGTCTCACCTGTCTCTGTCTCACCTGTGTCTGTCTCACCTGTCTGTCTCACCTGTCTCTGTCTCACCTGTCTGTCTCACCTGTCTCTGTCTCACCTGTGTCTGTCTCACCTGTCTCTGTCTCACCTGTGTCTGTCTCACCTGTCTCTGTCTCACCTGTCTCTGTCTCACCTGTGTCTGTCTCACCTGTCTGTCTCACCTGTGTCTGTCTCACCTGTCTGTCTCACCTATCTCTGTCTCACCTGTCTGTCTCACCTGTCTCTGTCTCACCTGTCTCTGTCTCACCTGTCTGTCTCACCTGTCTGTCTCACCTGTCTGTCTCACCTGTCTCTGTCTCACCTGTGTCTGTCTCACCTGTCTCTGTCTCACCTGTGTCTGTCTCACCTGTCTCTGTCTCACCTGTGTCTGTCTCACCTGTCTGTCTCACCTGTGTCTGTCTCACCTGTCTCTGTCTCACCTGTCTGTCTCACCTGTGTCTGTCTCACCTGTCTCTGTCTCACCTGTGTCTGTCTTACCTGTCTGTCTCACCTGTCTCTGTCTCACCTGTGTCTGTCTCACCTGTCTGTCTCACCTGTCTCTCTCACCTGTCTCTGTCTCACCTGTCTGTCTCACCTGTGTCTGTCTCACCTGTGTCTGTCTCACCTGTCTGTCTCACCTGTGTCTGTCTCACCTGTCTGTCTCACCTGTCTCTGTCTCACCTGTCTGTCTCACCTGTCTCACCTGTGTCTGTCTCACCTGTCTCACCTGTCTCTGTCTCACCTGTCTGTCTCACCTGTCTCTGTCTCACCTGTGTCTGTCTCACCTGTCTCTGTCTCACCTGTCTCTGTCTCACCTGTCTGTCTCACCTGTCTCTGTCTCACCTGTCTCTGTCTCACCTGTCTCTGTCTCACCTGTGTCTGTCTCACCTGTCTGTCTCACCTGTGTCTGTCTCACCTGTCTCTGTCTCACCTGTCTGTCTCACCTGTCTGTCTCACCTGTCTGTCTCACCTGTGTCTGTCTTACCTGTGTCTGTCTCACCTGTGTCTGTCTCACCTGTCTGTCTCACCTGTCTGTCTCACCTGTGTCTGTCTCACCTGTCTCTGTCTCACCTGTCTCTGTCTCACCTGTGTCTGTCTCACCTGTGTCTGTCTCACCTGTGTCTGTCTCACCTGTCTCTGTCTCACCTGTCTCTGTCTCACCTGTCTGTCTCACCTGTCTGTCTCACCTGTGTCTGTCTCACCTGTGTCTGTCTCACCTGTCTGTCTCACCTGTCTCCAGGCCTCATCACCGACATCCTCATCTCGTTGGACGACCGCTTCCTCTACTTCAGCAACTGGCTCCACGGTGACATCAGACAGTATGACATCACAGACCGCAGGAACCCACAATTGGTTGGACAGGTCTGATGTCATCACACCTGTCTGCTGCTGCAGTGAGTCCTCAGAGTGAGACTGTTCACCTGTCCGTCTGTTCCAGGTGTTCCTGGGAGGAAGCATCATCAGAGACGGACCAGTCAAAGTCCTGGAGGATCCAGAAAAGAAGGAACAGCCGGCTCCTTGCATCATCAAGGTATCAGAGAGGATCTGAGTCTGTCTGTCTCACCTGTCTCTGTCTCACCTGTCTGTCTCACCTGTCTCTGTCTCACCTGTCTCTGTCTCACCTGTCTGTCTCACCTGTCTCTGTCTCACCTGTCTCTGTCTCACCTGTCTGTCCCTCAGGGGAAGCGTGTCCCTGGAAGTCCCCAGATGCTGCAGCTCAGTCTGGACGGTCAGAGACTTTACGTCACCACGTCTCTGTTCAGCGGTTGGGACAAGCAGTTCTACCCGGACATGATGAGGTACCGACCCACGACCCGGCAGAACCCGGTGCCTGCTGAGGTCCAGAGCCGCATGTTGGGCCACAGAAGCTGAGCGTGTCCTGGTGTTTTGCAGAGAGGGCTCGGTGATGATGCGGATCGATGTGGACGCGGAGCGGGGCGGTCTGTCCCTCAACAGGGACTTCCTGGTGGACTTCGGTCAGGAGCCCGACGGCCCGGCTCTGGCCCATGAGCTGCGCTACCCGGGGGGCGACTGCACCTCCGACATCTGGGTCTGACGGAGGAGCGCTGTGCCAACAGGGGGCGCTGTGGTTAGAGATTTGCTACCGATTGTAAGCTGAGGAAGAGGGTGAAATGTCCGCCACGTGCTGGAAGCCTTTAATAAATCAGATTTGCCTTCTGCATCAGACTGATGAGTGATTTCTGCTTAAAAAAACAAAAACTCAGGCCAACCCTACAGCAGCAATATGCTACCTCAGCAATGTATTCAGCAGAAGCTAATGCTAAGTGCTAACGCCAAGTCGGATTATATCTGCCCCAGAAAAGCTACACGTTTCCATTTAACGTCGACATGTTTTGTTCCAAACACCAGTGGTGGAGAAAGTACTCAAAAAATGTACTAAAATAAAAGTAAAACTACCACATTAACATTTTACTTAAGTAAAAGTAAAAAAGTACTGGCTTTTAAAAATACTTAAGTATTAAAAGTACTTGCTGAATGATACCTAATCGCTAATATCATTAGGTGAACCGATCGTATTTAATTTTAATACATTACAAATGTGCCATTTTAATGAACAGCCACAGATAAAGCATGTTGTGTTTCCTCTGTAACATAGTTTAGACTTAGATATTTGATTCTATGCATCATCATTTCAGGGATGGAAACATTTTGTCTCCTGTCCTAACAGCATGAACTTCACTTTTTTTGCCACTAGTGGCTTTTATTTATAAAGAAATCCAACAGAAAGGGGATGGAAAGAAGGTGGGTGGGAGAGGACAGGCAACCAAGGAGCCACGTAGCAGAGTTGTAGTCAAGACCACCGACCCAAGACCAAGTCTAGACCAGCACCCCGCGCTACATGACACAAAAAAATAACTCTTACCTATCAAAATTGCTTCTCAAATTGATGTGAAAGATTCACCTTCCCATAAAACACCTAGATATTAAATACTTAGAGCTGAAATAAATTTAATCAGTAAAGATCCGTCCAGAAGAATCGGATCGTTCCTGAATGTCATATCACTATATCGCACTTTGGTCACAATGTTGTCCCATATCTGCGACACCTCAGTCAAAACCTCCACACAATAATTCAGCGCATGAGTGACAAACTGTTTTTCATCAGATGCAACATGTGTCTCTGTACAGCTAGCTTAGCTAGCATCACGTCCACAGATCTTACCTTTCTTTAAGCTTTCCTTTTAAAGTGACGCTAAAAGTTGGACGAAGTTCCACCGTCTGTGAAAGCGAAGCTGCTGATTTTACATGTCGCCATATATTATGATTTATGCAGCTATTATATAACTGAAGATTAGACAGACATCTCCTCCCGCTCAGAGGAAACCACTGCGCATGTCTGGAGCTCCGCAGCGAGTAAAGGTGGAGCCGATGGGTGACAACAGACACTACGTCACGTTATTGCTGGGATTTTACGGCGCCACCTTAAATCCCTGAACTTCACATTTTAACGGAAGAAAAGAGCAACGAGACTTGGATGTAACGAGTAACGCGAGAGTTTAGTAGAAATGTAGTGAAGTAGAAAGTACAGATACTTACTGTAAAATGTAGTGGAGTAAAAGTAGAAAGTAGCCATTATTATATCTACTTAAGTAAAGTACAGATACACGAAAACTGTACTTCGTTCATTTTAAGGCGCCTTAAAATGTCATCTCTATGTTTCGATCTGGTTCTCTACCGTCCATGTTTGATTTTTTTTCCCGTTTGTCTCTTGCTAAATTTCTTATAAATCTTTGTCTCCAGGAAAAAGCGCAGAGCGGAAACAGAACTACCGTGTAAACGGACACTTCAAAATAAGAGCATAAATATAAACATCAAAGTATTAAGAAATGTTTAAAAGCCCAACCCAGAGATGTCAAACTTTATTCAACTGAAAGTTAACAAAATAACCTAGTAACATTTCTACGGAAGAGGATTAGGGCCACTGAGGTAAATCATTATTCCTTTTAGTGGCCCTTATCCTCTTCCGTAGTTTGACAAAACGTTTCGAAGGTCAGCAACAGCGCTAAGCTAAAGATGAGCAGTGTGTCCTGACCTGCTGGTTTTGGAGCCAGAGGTTAGGTCGGACTTTAAATATTTTAAATATTTTATGATTTTGTTTTAGTTCTGTGAACTTCTGCAGAGCTGCTGGATCAGTGAGACAAAACCTGAAGATTAAAAATAAAGTACACCCTCTGCATGAAAATGGATTTATTTATTTTTATGTCACCAGGAGAATAAAAACATCTTTCAAAGCAGGCGGCTTATTAAAACATTCAGAGTAAAACAAAAAATGAATGTTTACAGAAAAATGATTCAGAAATTCATTAAAAACATATAGTGACCAGAGGAGGTAACCATGACGACCAGAATAGGTAACCATGGCGACCAGAGCAGGTAACCATGACGACCAGAATAGGTAACCATGGCGACCAGAGCAGGTAACCATGACGACCAGAGCAGGTAACCATGACGACCAGAATAGGTAACCATGGCGACCAGAGCAGGTAACCATGACGACCAGAATAGGTAACCATGGCGACCAGAGCAGGTAACCATGGCGACCAGAGCAGGTAACCATGACGACCAGAATAGGTAACCATGGCGACCAGAGCAGGTAGCCATGACGACCAGAGCAGGTAACCATGGCGACCAGAGCAGGTAACCATGGCGACCCTCAAAGCCCCCAGCAGCAGGAGCTGGACGGTCAGAGGAGGTCCCGGCCCCGACACTCCTCCTTCCGGGCCAGGTCCGGGTTCTTGCTCCGGTTGCTCCTCTCCTTGGTTCTGTAGCGGGTTCGGACCTGGAGCAGCTCCTCCTGCAGCCGCAGCTCCTCCTGCATCGCCACGGCGGCCCGAGCTTCGCTCTCCGTCTCCTCGTCCTGCAGGAACAGCCGCTGCAGGTCGGCGCTCGGCTCCGGGGGGTTCTGCTGCCGACGGGTCGCGGCTTTCTGACGGGTCTGACGGGTCCGACGGGTCCGGATCCGCCGGACCACAGAGAGCAGGGAGCGGTACAGCTCCTCGCTGGGCCGGTCGCTCCTCAGGACGGTCTTCAGCTTCCCGCCGCTCCTCATCCTGTGGACCAGCTGGTGGACCAGCGTCCCCTGATACAACCTGGACACAAACAGGACCAACCATCGGTTCCGCTCAGTGCTCTGCAGGTTCTGTTGGGTCTCAGAACCGACCCAGGCTCATCAGCTAATCTCTGCGTCGTGATGCCTTCACGTTTTCCTGCAGTTTTTGACTCAACTTCAGAATAAAGTTTAAATCTGGGTCAGAACCAGAAAACGGGTCAGAACCAGAGGTGGGTCATAGTGATCACTGCAGCTACTTTCTGACAGAAAAGTACTTCCAGTTTTATTTCAGGCATCATCAGTGTGAAGTTCTGCTGCTCTGGATGGGGAACCAGAACATCTGCTACATTTCCCACTGAGCGGTACCAGAACCAGGGCGTCCCGGTCTCCCTGCATTTCTACCCCCTGTCCTCTGACACAACCTGACTAGTGATCGTCCTTCCAACTAACTTCTTGTTTTCCTTCATGTTACCTGTATTCTATTTTCCTCCCGCACTTTTCAGGTTATTTTGCTTCTAAGGATTCTGAAGAACCAGCAGGACGGCGGCCCGTCCGCTCTGGTTTAAGAGACGAGTGTCTCCGGACCGCTCCGGTCCGACACGTCCTGCTGTTGGCTCAGAAACAAGAACGTCCACCAGAACGTCCGTCAGAACGTCCGTCAGAACGTCCGTCAGAACGTCCGTCAGAACGTCCGTCAGAACGTCCACCAGAACGTCCGTCAGAACGTCCACCAGAACGTCCGTCAGAACGTCCACCAGAAACCAGAACGTCCACCAGAAACCAGAACGTCCACCAGAACGTCCATCAGAACGTCCACCAGAACGTCCATCAGAACGTCCACCAGAACGTCCGTCAGAACGTCCACCAGAAACCAGAACGTCCACCAGAAACCAGAACGTCCACCAGAACGTCCACCAGAACGTCCACCAGAACGTCCACCAGAACGTCCATCAGAACGTCCACCAGAACGTCCATCAGAACGTCCACCAGAACGTCCGTCAGAACGTCCACCAGAAACCAGAACGTCCACCAGAAACCAGAACGTCCACCAGAACGTCCACCAGAACGTCCACCAGAACGTCCACCAGAACGTCCATCAGAACGTCCACCAGAACGTCCGTCAGAACGTCCACCAGAAACCAGAACGTCCACCAGAAACCAGAACGTCCACCAGAACGTCCACCAGAACGTCCACCAGAACGTCCACCAGAACGTCCATCAGAACGTCCACCAGAACGTCCGTCAGAACGTCCACCAGAAACCAGAACGTCCACCAGAAACCAGAACGTCCACCAGAACGTCCATCAGAACGTCCCGGTGGTCGTCCTGCAGTCCAGACATGATGCTCATCCAGGTGCTGTGGATCTTCCAGGACCTGGAAAGAAGAGGAAACCGGGTTCTGACCTGGAGACGTCCGGTTCTGGCAGAGGGAGACCCAGCAGCTGGTTCAGCTGCGCAGCGTCCTTCAGGCAGGCCTGCCACTGGCTGAAGGCATGAGACACGTCCTGGTCCGGGTTCTGGTTCCCTTCTGTTGGCAGGACTGAAACGCAGACGAAAGCAGAGAAAAACAATTGATCCTGAAGCAAAGAAGGGAACAAATGGACCTGGAAGAGAACCATGCAGGTCGGAGTCACTTCCAGAACCTCCTGATCCAGAACCACCAGAGGAAGCTTTGAGACCAAGGAAGACCAGAGATGTCAGACCAGCGGTTCTTCACCTGTTGTGAGGTACCGAACCCCCCAGTTGCATATGCGCATAATTCACCGAACCCTTCTCATTCCTCCCCCCACGACACACAAAATACTTTGCGGTATTCTGATGTGGTCATTTAATTATATTAGCTGTGTTACCACCCCACACCACTAGAGGCAGGACCAACCCCTAAAAGATGCGACTAAGGAGCAGATTTAGACTATAGAGTTTGGTAAAAACTGAGTTTTGCTGAAGTAAATAAAGACACAAGTTCAAATCCCTGCTGAGAGGAGCTCCTTCAATCAGGCTCCTCCACAGCTCTGATTGGCTCAGCAATGTAACGTGATCCTCTGATTGGCTCAGCAATGTAACGTGATCCTCTGATTGGCTCAGCAATGTAACGTGATCCTCTGATTGGCTCAGCAATGTAACGTGATCCTCTGCAGCAAGTGATGGCAAAGCGGGGCGTCATCACGACTTTACACAGGTGAGTCTTTACCTCCGCAGCAGAGGCTCCACTGAGACCGACTCACCAAACCCCTGAGGTTCGATGAACCCAGGTTAAGAACCACCGTGTCAGACAGAGACCACTGTCCCTCAGGAGGACATGTTTGTCCAGATCGGCCATCAGATGTCATAAAATCAATAGTTTAACTTCCCCCATTGTCCTGACTGACGTTAAGTTCAGACGTGACCCAGCTGCAGGTACCTGCTGTGGACCTCGGCGTGTTGCTCATCCCCAGCAGCAGCGCCCTCTGCAGGTCTGGAGGAGGCTGAGCTGTCTGCAGCCAGTAGCAGCTGACGGCTGCTGGGAGCTGCAGCTGAGGCGGCAGGAGGCGCAGAGACTCCTGGGTCACTCCCAGAGCTTCCAGTAGGACGTTCAGACGGTCAGAGAGCGCCACCTGGGTCACCATGCAGGAGGAAGAGCATCAGGACGGGGGGCAGTCCCTGAACGCTGTGCTGAGGGACACGAGGACATGAGGACAGGTCTACAGTTTGAATGAAATCACCTGCGGCAGGGAGTCCAGTCTGAGCCTCTGGCTGGTTCTGGTGAACGTTGGTTCCACTGGGACGGATATCGGCCCGAGACCCGCTCTGTCAAACTCCACCACTGGGCTGAACCTGTCTTTGCCCAGCAGCAGGCCGTACATCACCTGTCGCAGCGGCCGGGAGGTCTGGTTGGCGCTGGGCCGGTACTCACAGTTCAGTCCTTGGTCCACCTGCAGATGAGACCCGGTTAAACGTGGAGCAGTTTCATGTTCCTGCTGCAGGTCTAAGCAGCTCTGTTCAGGTCCAGTCGGCTCCCTGAAGGCAACCGGACTGCACTACAGCTCCAGCAGAAAGCTGGACCGAGCCGTTCCGGTCCAGAACCGGGACTCCTGGCTAGAATAACAGTAGGAACTATAACTCCTCACGGACGTTGAAGGGGCGAAGAACTCGTGAACTGATCGTTATACGAATTCTGGGGAAACTTCCAGAGAAATGCTGACCTTCTGTTTGTCCGTCTGAGCAGGAGGAAGAGGAGGCTGAAGAGGTTTGCTGGTTTCCTTTACGGCTCGCTCCACCGCCTGCGGGAGGACCAGCGGTTAGCTGAGAGTCTGTCACTGCTGCTCCATCCTACTGAGGATGAAGGGTGGAGGTCTTGACCAGTCCTCCACTCTTGCACCCCCTGCAGGGTGAAACAATATTTTGTTAATTTTGGGGAATATGTTTTAGTTTCTAGAAGATCTGGAGGAACGCAAAGCTGGACCAAACATTGTGGATCCAGATCTGGTTCCAGTGACGGATCCTGAAGCAGCCGATGGAGGTCAGCAGGTCCGGGTGGTGGATCCAACCGACCGGAAGCTTCTGGACAGGATGGGTTCCACAACCCCTCAGGGAGTCTGTACCTTCTTAAAGCTCTGGATCAGAACATCCAGGACGTCTCCGCTGATCCGGGCCTCGGCCAGAGGAACCCGCATCCAGGCTGGAACCCGATCGCCTCCCTGCAGGAGAGCAGAGATCAATGAACCTGACCTGAAATCGTCTGAGGCGTCCAGGACCGTCCTAAAGGCCGTCAGGAGGTCCAAATGGATCCAGTTTTAACAAGAACACAGAACTGAGACTTCTGAAGCTCTGGTCTTCAGGAGGTTTTGGTTCTAGCTGCAGGTGTTCTGGAGAAACGGGTTTTCAGAAATACGGAGTGAGTCACCTGCTCCAGTGCTGGGAACTCAGGCGGCACTCCACGAAGGAAGAAGCGGCTCAGAGCGCTCCGACCCAGCTGGTACTCCTCCATCCCCAGACGCAGGTTCTGGAGGAGCTCCCGCTTGTCCCCGCTCAGGTCCCCCAACAGGCCCAGTGCTTCCTCCAGGACCTCCAGGGGCCCCCGGGACTCCTGGAGCCCCTTCAGCCAGCAGAGCAGCCCCTCCAGGCGGCCGCAGGCCTCTGTGCCGGTACCGGCCTGGACGAACCGAGTCCAGTCGATCCCTCTCAGCTTCACGTAGTCGTTACCGGCCAAGGCGGCGAAGGCGGGCAGGAGCTGGCGCCGGAGTCCGAAGAAGCTGCAGAAGCTGGAGGTGTAGTACCTCCTGCAGGAGACGGAGCTCCGGGAGCCGCTCTGCCTCACCTCCCGCCAGTGGAAGTGGCTGATGGGCAGAAACCCCCCCGGCAGGTCGAACACGAAGAAGTCGCTGTCGTTGGACAGAACCGGGCAGCACCATTCTGACGCCAGCGCCGCTATCTCCTGGTCAGCCTCTGCAAAACACTGGGCCACCGGAACCTGCAGCCGGGCCAGCGTCTGTATGAAGACCAACTCGGCCAGCTTCGGTAGGATGTCTCTGTGCTCACCGCTCTCACTGGCTCGGCCCTTTTGTTGGATCCGATCTGTGGCTCTCTTCACTGCTGTTTGCGCCTTGAAGACATCAGAACCTCCGTCCAGAACCACGTAGGGAGTGATGTCACAGGCCCTCAGAGCAGCGATGAAACTCTCCACCAGAGACCCGTAGGCAGCGTACTCCCCGCCGTGGTTCTGATCCAGACCTGAAACCAGCCACAGAACAGCGGATGGAGGTTAAAATGAACAACAGTCAACGTCCTGTTTTCACCACGTTGTTCATTAACTTACAAATGTCCCAGTTTCTTGGTTGGTAAGCTGCATATCTAGTTGGTTTAGAGCTAACTGAATGAGCTTCATTCTTAGCTTTCGAACTAAATATTTAGACTGAACCTAATTGTTTACTTTCAAGGTCATTTTGTAGCTACAAATTAAATAGTTAGCTTGCTAACTAAGTATTTTGCCAACAATATACTAAGTATTTAAGGAGTTAAATGTTTAGTTTCTAAACAGCTTCAAGCTAAATATTTAGCTTGCTTATTAAATATTTAGTTGACGTTAATAAATGAATGAATAACAGTGAACAGAACTTGGAAAGGTAACATTTACTTGAGTATTTGGTTCCTAATGAATAGTTTTTCTGTACTTTTTACTTTTACTGCAGTGATATGTGGTCTTGGCCGTATGGAGGCCGTAGCCTTGCTTTGAACGTCTCTTTATTTCTCTTTCATCACCGTTAAAGCGGCTCGATGCCGAGAAGGCAGCCATTATTTTTACTGGCATGTACAGAAACTGGAATATGACTGAAAAGTTGCTTTGTCAGCATCACCAAGTGAAAGACATTATTTAGATTAATTAATTTTAACATATTTATATTCGTAGTGGGTTTAATAGCTGCTAAAAGGTTATTTTGGATCGGTACCATTAATCTGACGAGCCGGATCAGAACACAGATCCTCGTACTGAATCAGACTGTCTGGCTTTCACATGTAAGTTCAGCTCTAATGTTGGCACTAAAACACAAAAAGGCCTCCAGGAACTGGGTCCATCACTGGCTGAGCTGGACCGGTACCGCAGCTGGACCGGTACCGGTACCGCTGGGCTCTGCTCAGATCCAGGATGATCAGTCTGGATGGATCTAAAGCTGATCAACCATCAGATCCATCTGATCAGTGATCAATCCTCCATCAGAGCTCCTCAGGTAGCGGCTCACCTGGACCAGCTGCTGCTGGACCTGATCAGAACCGAACCTGGTGGGTCCATCTGCTGACCAGCTGTTTTCTCTGCAGTCAGAATGTAATGAGTTTCACCTTCATGGAGTTTATTTTCTCTGTTTTTCAGCTTATTGAGGATAAATGTGGTTCAGTTTCATCGTTTAAAATATTAAAATCATCATTTTGATGCTTCCTGGTCTAAATCACTGAATCGGGTTTCTGAGGATTTATGGGAGTTTTGACTCTTTAGTTTATTATAAAGTTTGTATATATTTTCGTAAACTTTGACGCAAATTCATTTTTATATCCCGACTTTTGTGTAAAATATGGCGCCGCAGTTTTTGTGCCGCTTTAGCCTGTGAGTCCGGTTCCGACCCAGAGTCCCGCTCCAGGTGTTTTACATTCACACACACATCTAAAGGAGGTGACAACAAACTAAGTTAAACTACGAAATGCAACAGTAAAACTCCGCAGCTTTTTCCGCAATATGAGCCTAATTACTCATCATCTCACTGTTTATTACATCCTTATTGTTTGTTTTGTGTCCATAAAGACGGTTTTTCTATTTGAAGCGTCATTTTATTGATATTTATGTTAAAGTTGTTTCCTCCTCTGAACTTCCTGCTGCACAGAAACTGAAAGTATTTTCATAACCGCTGAGATTCAACCAGACTTTAGAACAGCAGCTTCAGCTGCAGCTCCTGACCGGCTGCGTCACCTGCTGGTCAACAGGGAGCCGTCCACCTGCTGACCAGGCGAGCCTCACCTGAGCTGAAGTAGAGCTGGTGGTACAGGCTGCAGCCGTCGACCAGCAGGCGGCTCCGGCCGAACCGAACCTCCCGGTAAATGTTCTGGTGTTTGTCCAGGAAGGAGGCCAAGCCCTGGACGCCCATCTCCGGTCTGAGCTTCAGGCTTCAGCCGCTTTGCTCGTGGTTTCCTTAACTTTCACATCGATGACGTCACGGCAGGTCCAGACCTGCAGCTGCTGGTTCCGACAGGATGATGATCGATTAATCATGTCGCCATGATGGGTCTATAGAGCGTCCAGGACTCAGTCATGACCTACAAAATTTGACTTTTGGACAAAAATAATTACAACAAAAAACTTTATTGTTGAAGTGAAAATTGATTTGTACTAAATAGTGACAAATAAAAGATTTAACATAAATCCGTGTTTATCCTGCTGCCTCTCAGCAGGGAGTCACTGCTAAACTCTTCCAGCTCTCAGGTTGGTGGAGATCAGCTGTGAACATGTCTGGACTTTGATTAGGCCGCTGCAAAGCTTCCCATAGAACAGCATGCTCCCATAATGTCAGTAACAAAGCAAACTTTTATTCAAAATGCAGGTTGCATCAAAATAAACACTGAATCCAAACAGCTGATGTTTCTGAGACGATCCGCCTGTTGGGACAGACATGAGGAAAACACACTGAGGCCCGGTGCCCTCCCTCTGGGTCAGCTTAAAGGTCAAAGGTCACAGAGTGTCCCGCATTTTACGGGCTTCGGGCGAAGTGTATTACCCACAATTCATTGCTGCATGTGACGTTTAGAGTTAAAAGGCGGATTTATTGCAATGTTTTGTTTTTTCCATCTTTATAGAAAATTAAAAGAAAAATATCATAACATGGCACATTAGTAATAAAAAGTTTGATATGATAAACGGAGCAGAAAAAGAAGAAATTTTTCAAATGTAGCATCAGACATTTTTATTATTTTTTATATATTTGCCGTATGTTTGTCCTTAACCTGATCTTTGTTATTAGCTCCACTTTATACCAAACTAACTTTTAGCTGCATAAAACAGATGGTTTATGGGTAAAAATACTGTCTCTAATAGTCAATTGGCAGACTGATAAATTAAATATTAATGTATTTTAATGTGTAATATCTTGGAAACATGGCAAAGTTCACAGACGAGCTGTCTGTCGCAAAAAACAGAATAATATCAGTTTTCAAAAGTATTGAAATAATGTCTGTTCTGATGAACATGTGGGATTATATTGAATTTTCTGTATTCAACAAGTCACAACAAAACAAAAATACCGTAACTGTACATTTAAAATCATCCGTTTTGTTTTTTTAGCAGCATTGCAGGCTACTTTGCACTGACTATTATTTTATCATTAATTTTACTATCACTATTGTAGATGTTTTGATTTTTATGCTTGTTTCTGTATTTATCATCAATATAATTTCCCAGAGAACAAAAAAAAGTCATGAGAATAGAAATTATTTTCACAGCGTCTAAGAAAGATTTAATGAACATTCAAGTTAAAATCTGTAGGCCTAACAGCCAATCAGAGTGGAGAATATATTCATGTTCTAGTTGTTAAATATTCCACTAAATGACCAGATTAAAAATGTTCAACATTTCAGTTTAAACTCTGATCTATTAGAACCGACTGAGCTGCAGCATTAAAACATGGATAGAACTGTAACTACATTAATCAAAGCTCTTCTTCTCTTCAGGGTTTCTGGTGGTGCAGCTCTGTGCTGCCTTCAGGAGAATGGGACATCAGAGCATCATCCATAAAACTTCATGTGGCATTTATTGTTCAAACCAGAGCTTTCAGTGGAAAAACTAAAGTTCCTTTTAATACAAATATGAGACAGAAACATGGATTATATCTTTATATAGACCTGTCTATTGATTATAGATTAATAGTTTTACTGGACAGAAATGACAAAGAACAAATCTGGTTCTTGATCAAATCCTAATGAGTCAAAGTGTCATGGAGTCATCAGCCTCATGACATTAACACTGACATGAACAATAATATTGAAGAAATAAATATATCAAATCTGATTAAAACATAAATAAGTGATCAGTTCTTTACTGTTATGGTCTGTAAGATATATTTATTCTCAGTACTAGATGTGGTCTCAACAAACCCATGGCACTAAAACAATATTATTTTACCTTTTATCTGGAAATAGTGTCTGTTTATTCTTGCCATACAGTCTCTGTATTAATTATTTCTCTAAAGGTCTTGCCATACCAGTTTATTCCTCTGTATTTACTTTAGTTTCTTAGTTTATTCTTGCATTTTGTTCTTCATTCATTTCCATTTAGTTTCCTTTCATTAGTTTTATCCTCTCTTGGTTTATTGCTATGTCCACTTTAGTTTCTTTCCTGTTGCTACATTTATTTTATCGTTTATTCACCATCAGTAATCTTCACTCATCACCTGCTGCGCCGCCTAATCGTCATGTTTCACATCATGTGTTGATTTTTCACTGTTCAGCATCAGATTCTCTGTTTTTATGCCATAATTCACATCTAGTTCGTCGCTCCGTTTCATGTCCCGCTTCTCCTGTTTCAGAGTTTTGCGCAATGTGAACGTCTTGTTTTAACCCCTTAAGGTGCAGGGCGGTGGGGAAGCGTATCGATGGGGAAAAGGCAGACTGACATAAACCTTTTAAAACAACGGAAACTATTTCTGCATTCTGATTATTGAAATGTTAAAGTGCTGTGTTGTTCTATCACCCCCGTTTCATACCGGACCACTTACAGCACCGTGTTAACGCTATAAAATGAACGCTCTCTATCGAGGAATCACCATGGAGGGATTTATTTATTTCTTTATTAAAATGGGTTCATTTTTCAGAGGGATACACAGTGAGGGTATCGTAATTTTAGCTACCAGTAGCAGGAGAATGGAGCTGCGCCAAGAAGCTAACAGAAGCTAACAGAAGCTAACAGAAGCTAACAAACACTGAATAGAAGAAGAGCTGCCATCGATACAGCTGCAGCCAAGCATGATTTAATGTTACACAATACAGTTTTACCAAGTTGCTCAAAGTCCAAACTGGTATTGTTGTGGATTTAAGGTGTAAAGTTTACCTTCGACCAAACGCCCCCCAAAGGCATCCCAGCGCCCCCCTTTTGTAAAAATGTCCGCCAGCGCCCCCTGCCGTCCTCTGAACGCCCCCTGGGGGGCGGTACCGCCCACGTTGAGAACCGCTACTGTAGCAGATACAGAAGCAGCAGCACTACGTGCTTTTCACCAGCAGAGGGCGCCGTGATGCCGCCTCTCAACCACCCAACCGTTCTAATCTTTCAGTGATGCCTCACTCCGACTACTAAATGGAATCCAGAAAAAAACACATCTATTAAAATTCTGGCTGAAATTTCAAAAACAAAACATGTTAGATATATAAACCAAAATAAAAATTACATCTTTTTACTGCAAAGTAAAAAAAAATAATTAAACACAGCTGAGAATATTATATAAACTGTTTGCAAAAGAGAACAATAAAGTAATCTACAGACAGAAATCTGCCAGAGTTTAACCACAAAGTAAAAAACACAACGCTGCCTGAAAATCATCACATTTGAACCCTAACAATGTAATAACTTAACCGTTAGAGAATATTTGAGCTTTAGTTTAAAAAGTTAAAACCTAAGTTTTACTAAATATTCACAGTTTAGTAAATTCTGCTGGTTCTAAAATCCATCCATTCATTTTCTTTACACCCTGGTCCCTCAGTGGGGTCAGGAGGTGCTGCTGCCTCTCCAGCCAACGTTACGGGTGAGAGGCGGGGTCACCTGGACGGGTCACCAGTCTGTCGATGTTTCTGGACTGTGGGAGGAAACCGGAGTACCTGGAGAAAACCCACCGTGCACAGGGAGAACATGGAGACTCCATGCAGAAAGACCGGGAATCGAACCCAGAACCTTCTTGCTGCAAGGCAACAGCTCTACCAACTGCGCCACTGTGCAGCCGGTCCTAAAATCATGATGGCCAAAAAAGAAGCTCTGTTTACTGATTTTAGTCTGCGGATTCTGGTCCTGGGAATAATCCTCAAAGTGAGACCTCTTCCTTTTCCGACCCTCTCTGATTGAAATCGTTCCACTACGTCAGGTCGTCCGGTCCGCTCGGAGAAGATGTCTGCGACGGGTTCAGGCGGACCAGGACCCGGACCAGGACCCGCCACGGGCTCCGGGTCCGGGGCCTCCAACCCCCGAAAGTTCAGCGAGAAGATCGCCCTGCACACCCAGCGGCAGGCCGAGGAGACGGCCGCCTTCCAGGAGGTTATGATGGACATCACCTCCACCAGGGTGAGTGCGAGGCGGCGGGGGTAGGAGGAGGGAGCTCTCCGGAGGAAGAGAGGCCTGTCCGGGTCTGCGAGAGGCGCCAGACCCGCTGACTCTGCTGAGCCGACTGGATATTTTTGTTTGGGTTCGGTTACTTTAGAAAGAAAAAGATGTTTTCAGGGTTTCTGTCTCGTTTAGAGTCGGAAGCGCCTCGGTTTTCTTCGTTTCCGTCGTTAGCGGGGCTAGCTCCTGTTAGCAGCGATGCTAACTGTTTACCACTGCGCTGCTGGGGGCTGTCCGGCTGCTGCAGCCGGGAATGAGGCGTCCTAACCCGGGTGAAAAGCTGTCCGGCTGCTGGAGCCTGGAGCCTCTGCTCTGTCCCGGTTTATCGTGTTTTTGAATGTTTGCGGTGGTTTTGAACAGACGGCAGCTGTTTTCAGACCTGGTAACTGTCTGTTTCCATCCCGTCCTGGGTTCAGATTTGTTGACCCGAAGCGTTAAATTCAGTTTGGCTTTTCTTCGGACTTTGGCTGCTCGTCCACTCAGCTCCTGTTCGAGTCCAGACCGGTGTTTTCATCTCCAGGCTCTGCTGGTGGAGGTGGTATCATGCTCTGGGCTGGATCATCTCGGCAGAGCTTCCAGGATTATGCTTCTTCCCACAGAAGGCGGCTGGTTTGGAGATCCCCATTAATACATCAGTTTTTTAAACTTTATTGATTTTAAACTTTCTGTTCATTAAACATGAACAGAAAAATCTTCATGGGTGAAACTTTTTCTCAGCTCAGATCCTGCAGAAAGATAAACTTGAACCTGTTTCATCTGCAGAAACTTCTGGAGAACTTTGGACCTGAAACTGGGCCAGAGTTCTGCCTGTGCAGCGGTTTGGTTCTGGTTCTGGAGGTCGGGTCCAGCTGGTGCTGATGGACCTCCAGAACCGTTCAGAAACCTCAGTCTGCTGCAGCCCAATAGGCTGGTCCAAACCAAACTGGATGTAGTTCTGCTGGGTTCTGTTTGGGTCTGTTCGAGCCGTCCAGTACCGGCCGGATCGGACCTGCCTGACGGAGTTGTTGTGACATCATAGGTCATGAGACCGAGTTCATTCATGCTGAATAAACTCAGATATTTAGACATGCAGTCTGATGATGATGATGATTTTGACCAGAACCTGTGGTCGTCCCGGCAGCTGCAGGCCCAGAAGTTACGCCTGGCCCGGAACCAGGGGCCGTACTACGGCGGTTCTTTACCCAACGTCAACCAGATCGGCCGCAACCCGCAGGACTTCCAGGTGAGCCGCTAGTATGAGCTGGACAAGATTTAGCATTAGCCTGAACTAACACAGTGTTAGCATTAGCCTCCATCAGGTCTCTGTTAGCGTTAGCCTCCACCAGTCTTCTATTAGCGTTGGCCTTCACCAGTCCCCTGTTAGCCTCCACTAGTCCCCTGTTAGCCTCCACCAGTCCCCTGTTAGCCTCCACCAGTCCTCTGTTAGCCTTCACCAGTCCTCTGTTAGCATTAGCCTTCACCAGTCCCGTGTTAGCCTCAACCAGTCCTCTGTTAGCATTAGCCTTCACCAGTCCTCTGTTAGCCTCCACCAGTCCTCTGTTAGCCTCCACCAGTCCTCTGTTAGCCTCCACCAGTCCTCTGTTAGCCTCCACCAGTCCTCTGTTAGCGTTAGCCTCCACCAGTCCTCTGTTAGCCTCCACCAGTCCTCTGTTAGCCTCCACCAGTCCTCTGTTAGCGTTAGCCTCCACCAGTCCCCTGTTAGCCTTCACCAGTCCTCTGTTAGCATTAGCCTTCACCAGTCCCGTGTTAGCCTCAACCAGTCCTCTGTTAGCGTTAGCCTTCACCAGTCCGCTGTTAGCCTCCACCAGTCCTCTGTTAGCCTCCACCAGGTCTCTGTTAGCGTTAGCCTCCACCAGTCCCCTGTTAGCCTCCACCAGTCCTCTGTTAGCGTTAGCCTTCACCAGTCCTCTGTTAGCCTCCACCAGTCCCCTGTTAGCGTTAGCCTTCACCAGTCCTCTGTTAGCCTCCACCAGTCCCCTGTTAGCGTTAGCCTCCACCAGTCCCCTGTTAGCCTCCACCAGTCCCCTGTTAGCCTCCACCAGTCCCCTGTTAGCGTTAGCCTCCACCAGTCCCCTGTTAGCCTCCACCAGTCCCCTGTTAGCGTTAGCCTCCACCAGTCCCCTGTTAGCCTCCACCAGTCCCCTGTTAGCCTCCACCAGTCCTCTGTTAGCGTTAGCCTCCACCAGTCCTCTGTTAGCCTCCACCAGTCCTCTGTTAGCGTTAGCCTCCACCAGTCCTCTGTTAGCCTCCTGGTGGAACATTTCCAGCTGCGGCCATAAATGTCTCAGAATGTGATGTCTGACCCAGCGCTGAACGTCTCTTCTTCTTCTGCTGTTCCTCCACTCAGGGCTCGTTCCAGTCCGGCCTGGAGTCCAGCCGCTCCACTCGCCACCACGGCCTGGTGGAGCGGGTCCAGAGGGACCGCCGCTTCGTCTCGCCGGTCCGGCCGTATCGGAACCGCCAAGTATCCTTCAGAACCGCTGTTCCTGCTGAGCTAGAGGTTCTGCTGCGGTCTGGACCCGGCTGTTGCTAGGTGACACCGCTTCAGTCTGAACTCTGCAGAGCCAATGAAATAACAGAACCTGACTGCGGCAGGTTAGGTTCTAGAAACGCGACTTTAATTCAGAAGGAGAAGAAGAGCAGGTTGAATAGTGGTGCTTTTATTGTGAAAGAGCCTGACTGTGTTGTTGCTCCTTAACCTGCCGCTTCCCCAGGTGGAAAACTCTCTGTACAGCGCCGCCTACCTGTCCCCGCCCCCCGACGCCAGCTGGAGAAGGTGTAGTCTGATAACCGTCTCCATGGAGACGTGTCTGTCCTCTGGGACGCCTGTTTGTCTCTTTCCGAGCCCCCTGTGTGTTCCCGCCTCTCCAAAGCCCCACTGTGACCCCAGCGTGACCCCAGGTGGTTCAGCGGAGCAGCAGAGGCTCACCAGGCAGACGGCAGGAGGAGAGGAGACGCAGTCTGTCCTCAGGGGACGACGTCCCGCATGTAGCATGTAGCTCACATGCTAATCCGTAACCCGTCCGAACCAGCTGTTGGGTCAGGGATGGTTCTGCTGGAGGCCTGGCTGAGGTTCAGCTGCTCCGCCCCGATGGAGCCGTCGGCCTCCGAGCTGATCTCCACGATCTCTCAGGGCTTTAGTTTGGACTTTGCCTGGGTCGATCCAGAACCAGAACCGGTGCTGAGCTCTGGAACTGAAAAGATTTCTGACTCCTATCAGGATGCGTGACCTTTAGGTGACCTTTAGGTGACGCATCAAGCTCAGATGCAGCTTCAGCCTCTGATGGATCTTTGGGGTTTTGCTACGACTGAATGCTGGTTTGGGTCAGAACCAGAACCACTCAGGAACCCGGCCAAGTTCCAGAAATCCTGGAGATCAGCTGATCTGGGGAACGTCTGGGTCAGAACCAAAGATCAGTGTTGGTTCTGGTTCTGGTCGCTGTGGGTCACACAGTGGATCCCCGTGTTTCATTAACAGCTGAAGCTCTAACAGGAAGCGGGTCTGGGCCGCTGCCGCTTCTTCTTCTGTGGTTTTCTGTGGCTTCGTTAATCTGCAGTTTCAGCCGTTTTAACTCCGAGCCGCTTCCCTTCGCTCCGGTCCGTTTCACGGCCTGACCCGTTGGGCTTCAGACGGTCTGCAGCCGGTTCTGCTGGCGGTCCAAACACACGGCCCTGTGGAGCGCCACGAAGAGCCGAAGGATGGGGAGGACTAGGAAAACAAAACGTCTCACATAAAACTCTGATTTATTCATTTACTTCCAGAATAAAGTTATGAGATGATCAGGAAATAAACGTGATTTTATCCACACCACAAACTCACTGATCACCGGATGGCGACTTTACATAATGGACGCTGGATGGTGGACGCTGCCTGAGGACCAGATCTCGGCCCCGCCCCCTCGCTGCCTCTATCTTCCTCCTTTCTTGGCTTGCGCTCCTCTTCCTCGTCGCCCTGCAGCCTCTCCTCTCTCTCTCTCTGGTCGCTGGAGGAAAATAACTTTGTCTTGTTGTCGATCACTGAAAGGAACTGGTCTGGAAACTTCCCTGGAGATAAAAGCCAGTTGTTCCGTCTTCCCACCACAGCGCTCAACAGGTGAATCCTCCTCTTCCTCCTCTTCCTGACAGTGTGAGACGTTTCTGTTTCCTGTTCCTGTCTGTTTCATCTCTGCTCTCTGAGCTCCACTAGATCTGAACATCCAGCTGCAGGTTTGTTGCTGCAGCTGCTGCAGGTTTGTTGCTGCAGCTGCTGCAGGTTTGTTGCTGCAGCTGCTGCAGGTTTGTTGCTGCAGCTGCTGCAGGTTTGTTGCTGCAGTCTTTGGGTCGCAGTGATGCAGCGTCTCCAGCTGCTTTCAGCCCTTTGAACATCTTCTTCTTCTTCTTCTCTCCTCCTGAATCGCTGTGTCTGCCCCCCCAGGACCAACTCTGACTCCGCCCTCCACACCAGCGTCATGAACCCCCCAATGGGAGACTTCAGCCTGGCGGGACCCACCGGGACCCCCCAGGGAGCCAGACGCAGCGGTGAGCACCGTGGATGGATGCTGGATGGATGGATGCTGGTTGGATGCTGGATGGTTGGATGCTGGTTGGATGCTGGATGGATGCTGGATGGTTGGATGCTGGATGGATGCTGGGTGGTTGGATGGATGGATGGATGCTGGATGGATGCTGGATGGTTGGATGCTGGATGGTTGGATGCTGGATGGATGCTGGATGGTTGGATGCTGGATGGATGCTGGGTGGTTGGATGGATGGATGGATGCTGGATGGTTGGATGCTGGATGGATGCTGGGTGGTTGGATGGATGGATGGATGCTGGATGGATGCTGGATGGTTGGATGCTGGATGGATGCTGGGTGGTTGGATGGATGGATGGATGCTGGATGGATGCTGGATGGATGGATGCTGGATGGATGCTGGATGGATGCTGGGTGGTTGGATGGATGGATGGATGCTGGATGGATGCTGGATGGATGGATGCTGGATGGTTGGATGCTGGATGGATGCTGGATGGTTGGATGCTGGATGGATGCTGGGTGGTTGGATGGATGGATGGATGCTGGATGGATGCTGGATGGATGGATGCTGGATGGATGGATGCTGGATGGTTGGATGCTGGATGGATGCTGGATGGTTGGATGCTGGATGGATGCTGGGTGGTTGGATGGATGGATGGATGCTGGATGGATGCTGGATGGTTGGATGCTGGATGGATGCTGGATGGATGGATGGATGCTGGATGGATGCTGGTTGGATGCTGGTTGGTTGGATGCTGGATGGTGGATGCTGGATGGATGGATGCTGGATGGTTGGATGCTGGATGGATGCTGGATGGATGGATGCTGGATGGATGGATGCTGGTTGGATGCTGGATGGATGGATGCTGGATGGATGGATGCTGGATGGTTGGATGCTGGATGGATGCTGGATGGATGGATGCTGGATGGATGGATGCTGGATGGATGCTGGATGGATGGATGCTGGATGGTTGGATGCTGGATGGATGGATGGATGCTGGTTGGATGCTGGATGGATGGATGGATGCTGGTTGGATGCTGGATGGATGCTGGGTGGTTGGATGCTGGATGGATGCTGGATGGTTGGATGCTGGATGGTTGGATGCTGGATGGATGGATGCTGGTTGGATGCTGGATGGTTGGATGCTGGATGGATGGATGCTGGATGGATGGATGCTGGATGGATGCTGGGTGGATGGATGCTGGATGGATGCTGGGTGGATGCTGGATGGATGGATGCTGGATGGATGGATGCTGGATGGATGCTGGGTGGATGCTGGATGGATGGATGCTGGATGGATGGATGCTGGATGGATGGATGCTGGATGGATGCTGGGTGGATGCTGGATGGATGGATGCTGGATGGATGGATGCTGGATGGATGCTGGGTGGATGCTGGATGGATGGATGCTGGATGGATGCTGGGTGGATGGATGCTGGATGGATGCTGGATGGTTGGATGCTGGATGGATGCTGGGTGGATGGATGCTGGATGGATGGATGCTGGATGGATGGATGCTGGATGGATGCTGGATGGTTGGATGCTGGATGGATGCTGGATGGATGCTGGATGGTTGGATGCTGGATGGATGCTGGGTGGTTGGATGGATGGATGGATGCTGGATGGATGCTGGATGGTTGGATGCTGGATGGTTGGATGCTGGATGGATGCTGGATGGTTGGATGCTGGATGGATGCTGGGTGGTTGGATGGATGGATGGATGCTGGATGGATGCTGGATGGTTGGATGCTGGATGGTTGGATGGATGCTGGTTGGATGCTGGATGCTGGATGGATGGATGGATGGATGGATGCTGGATGGATGCTGGATGGATGGATGCTGGTTGGTTGGATGCTGGATGGTTGGATGTTGGATGGATGCTGGATGGATGCTGGATGGTTGGATGCTGGATGGATGCTGGATGGATGCTGGATGGTTGGATGCTGGATGGATGCTGGGTGGTTGGATGGATGGATGGATGCTGGATGGATGCTGGATGGTTGGATGCTGGATGGTTGGATGCTGGATGGATGCTGGATGGTTGGATGCTGGATGGATGCTGGGTGGTTGGATGGATGGATGGATGCTGGATGGATGCTGGATGGTTGGATGCTGGATGGTTGGATGGATGCTGGTTGGATGCTGGATGCTGGATGGATGGATGGATGGATGGATGGATGGATGCTGGATGGATGCTGGATGGTTGGATGTTGGATGGATGCTGGATGGATGCTGGATGGTTGGATGCTGGATGGATGCTGGGTGGTTGGATGGATGGATGGATGCTGGATGGATGCTGGATGGTTGGATGCTGGATGGATGCTGGATGGTTGGATGCTGGTTGGATGCTGGATGGTTGGATGCTGGTTGGATGCTGGATGGTTGGATGCTGGATGGATGCTGGATGGTTGGATGCTGGATGGATGCTGGATGGATGCTGGATGGTTGGATGCTGGATGGATGCTGGATGGATGCTGGATGGTTGGATGCTGGATGGATGCTGGATGGTTGGATGCTGGTTGGATGCTGGATGGTTGGATGCTGGATGGATGCTGGATGGTTGGATGCTGGATGGATGCTGGATGGATGGATGCTGGATGGATGCTGGATGGTTGGATGCTGGATGGATGCTGGATGGTTGGATGCTGGATGGATGCTGGATGGATGCTGGATGGTTGGATGCTGGATGGATGCTGGGTGGTTGGATGGATGGATGGATGCTGGATGGATGCTGGATGGATGGATGCTGGATGGTTGGATGCTGGATGGATGCTGGATGGTTGGATGCTGGATGGATGCTGGGTGGTTGGATGGATGGATGGATGCTGGATGGATGCTGGATGGATGGATGCTGGATGGATGGATGCTGGATGGTTGGATGCTGGATGGATGCTGGATGGTTGGATGCTGGATGGATGCTGGGTGGTTGGATGGATGGATGGATGCTGGATGGATGCTGGATGGTTGGATGCTGGATGGATGCTGGATGGATGGATGGATGCTGGATGGATGCTGGTTGGTTGGATGCTGGATGGATGGATGCTGGATGGTTGGATGCTGGATGGATGGATGCTGGATGGTTGGATGCTGGATGGATGCTGGATGGATGGATGCTGGATGGATGGATGCTGGTTGGATGCTGGATGGATGGATGCTGGATGGATGGATGCTGAATGGTTGGATGCTGGATGGATGCTGGATGGATGGATGCTGGATGGATGGATGCTGGTTGGATGCTGGATGGATGGATGCTGGATGGATGGATGCTGGATGGTTGGATGCTGGATGGATGGATGGATGCTGGTTGGATGCTGGATGGATGGATGGATGCTGGTTGGATGCTGGATGGATGCTGGGTGGTTGGATGCTGGATGGATGCTGGATGGTTGGATGCTGGATGGTTGGATGCTGGATGGATGGATGCTGGTTGGATGCTGGATGGTTGGATGCTGGATGGATGGATGCTGGATGGATGGATGCTGGATGGATGGATGCTGGATGGATGCTGGGTGGATGGATGCTGGATGGATGCTGGGTGGATGCTGGATGGATGGATGCTGGATGGATGGATGCTGGATGGATGGATGCTGGATGGATGCTGGGTGGATGCTGGATGGATGGATGCTGGATGGATGGATGCTGGATGGATGGATGCTGGATGGATGCTGGGTGGATGCTGGATGGATGGATGCTGGATGGATGGATGCTGGATGGATGCTGGGTGGATGCTGGATGGATGGATGCTGGATGGATGCTGGGTGGATGGATGCTGGATGGATGCTGGATGGTTGGATGCTGGATGGATGCTGGGTGGATGGATGCTGGATGGATGGATGCTGGATGGATGGATGCTGGATGGATGCTGGATGGTTGGATGCTGGATGGATGCTGGATGGTTGGATGCTGGATGGATGCTGGATGCTGGATGGATGGATGCTGGATGGATGCTGGATGGATGCTGGGTGGATGCTGGATGGATGGATGCTGGGTGGTTGGATGCTGGATGGATGGATGCTGGATGGATGCTGGATGGATGGATGCTGGATGGATGGATGCTGGGTGGTTGGATGCTGGATGGATGGATGCTGGATGGATGCTGGATGGATGGATGCTGGTTGGATGCTGGATGGATGGATGCTGGATGGTTGGATGCTGGATGGATGCTGGATGGATGGATGCTGGTTGGATGCTGGATGGATGCTGGTTGGATGCTGGATGGATGGATGCTGGATGGTTGGATGCTGGATGGTTGGATGCTGGATGGATGGATGCTGGATGGATGGATGCTGGTTGGATGCTGGATGGATGCTGGGTGGATGCTGGATGGATGGATGCTGGATGGATGGATGCTGGGTGGATGCTGGATGGATGGATGCTGGATGGATGCTGGGTGGATGGATGCTGGATGGTTGGATGCTGGATGGATGCTGGATGGATGGATGCTGGATGGTTGGATGCTGGTTGGATGCTGGATGGATGCTGGATGGATGGATGCTGGATGGTTGGATGCTGGATGGATGGATGCTGGATGGTTGGATGCTGGATGGATGGATGCTGGATGGATGGATGCTGGATGGTTGGATGCTGGATGGATGCTGGATGGATGCTGGGTGGATGCTGGATGGATGGATGCTGGATGGATGGATGCTGGATGGTTGGATGCTGGATGGATGGATGCTGGATGGATGGATGCTGGATGGATGCTGGATGGATGCTGGATGGATGCTGGATGGATGGATGCTGGATGGATGGATGCTGGATGGTTGGATGCTGGTTGGATGCTGGATGGATGCTGGATGGATGGATGCTGGATGGTTGGATGCTGGATGGATGGATGCTGGATGGTTGGATGCTGGATGGATGGATGCTGGATGGTTGGATGCTGGATGGATGCTGGGTGGATGCTGGATGGATGCTGGATGGATGCTGGGTGGATGCTGGATGGATGCTGGATGGATGGATGCTGGATGGTTGGATGCTGGATGGATGGATGCTGGATGGTTGGATGCTGGATGGATGGATGCTGGATGGATGGATGCTGGATGGTTGGATGCTGGATGGATGGATGCTGGATGGATGGATGCTGGATGGATGCTGGATGGATGGATGCTGGATGGATGGATGCTGGTTGGATGCTGGATGGATGCTGGATGGATGCTGGATGGTTGGATGCTGGATGGATGGATGCTGGATGGATGCTGGCTGGTTGGATGCTGGATGGATGGATGCTGGTTGGATGCTGGATGGATGGATGCTGGTTGGATGCTGGATGGATGGATGCTGGTTGGTTGGATGCTGGATGGATGGATGCTGGTTGGTTGGATGCTGGATGGATGGATGCTGGATGGTTGGATGCTGGTTGGATGCTGGATGGATGGATGCTGGTTGGATGCTGGATGGATGGATGCTGGTTGGTTGGATGCTGGATGGATGGATGCTGGTTGGTTGGATGCTGGATGGATGGATGCTGGATGGTTGGATGCGTGTTGGATGCTGGATGGATGGATGCTGGTTGGTTGGATGCTGGATGGATGGATGCTGGATGGTTGGATGCTGGATGGATGCTGGATGGATGCTGGATGGTTGGATGCTGGATGGATGCTGGGTGGTTGGATGGATGGATGGATGCTGGATGGATGCTGGATGGTTGGATGCTGGATGGTTGGATGGATGCTGGTTGGATGCTGGATGCTGGATGGATGGATGGATGGATGGATGCTGGATGGATGCTGGATGGTTGGATGTTGGATGGATGCTGGATGGATGCTGGATGGTTGGATGCTGGATGGATGCTGGATGGATGGATGGATGCTGGATGGATGCTGGTTGGATGCTGGTTGGTTGGATGCTGGATGGATGGATGCTGGATGGTTGGATGCTGGATGGTTGGATGCTGGGTGGATGCTGGGTGGATGCTGGTTGGTTGGATGCTGGATGGTTGGATGCTGGATGGATGGATGCTGGATGGTTGGATGCTGGATGGATGGATGCTGGATGGTTGGATGCTGGATGGTTGGATGCTGGTTGGATGCTGGATGGTTGGATGCTGGTTGGATGCTGGATGGTTGGATGCTGGTTGGTTGGATGCTGGATGGATGGATGCTGGTTGGTTGGATGCTGGATGGATGGATGCTGGATGGTTGGATGCTGGTTGGATGCTGGATGGATGGATGCTGGTTGGATGCTGGATGGATGGATGCTGGGTGGTTGGATGCTGGATGGATGGATGGTGGTTGGATGGATGCTGGATGGATGCTGGATGGATGGATGCTGGTTGGTTGGATGCTGGTTGGATGGTGGGTGGTTGGTTGCTGGCTGGATGCGTGATGGTTGGATGCTTGATGGATGGATGCTGGATGGTTGGATGCTGGATGGATGGATGCTGGATGGTTGGATGCTGGATGGATGCTGGGTGGATGCTGGATGGATGCTGGATGGATGCTGGATGGATGCTGGGTGGTTGGATGCTGGGTGGATGCTGGGTGGATGCTGGTTGGATGCTGGATGGTTGGATGCTGGATGGATGGATGCTGGTTGGTTGGATGCTGGATGGATGGATGCTGGATGGTTGGATGCTGGTTGGATGCTGGATGGTTGGATGCTGGTTGGATGCTGGATGGATGGATGCTGGTTGGTTGGATGCTGGATGGATGGATGCTGGTTGGTTGGATGCTGGATGGATGGATGCTGGATGGTTGGATGCTGGTTGGATGCTGGATGGATGGATGCTGGTTGGTTGGATGCTGGATGGATGGATGCTGGATGGTTGGATGCTGGATGGATGCTGGATGGATGCTGGATGGTTGGATGCTGGATGGATGCTGGGTGGTTGGATGGATGGATGGATGCTGGATGGATGCTGGATGGTTGGATGCTGGATGGTTGGATGGATGCTGGTTGGATGCTGGGTGCTGGATGGATGCTGGATGGATGCTGGATGGTTGGATGTTGGATGGATGCTGGATGGATGCTGGATGGTTGGATGCTGGATGGATGCTGGGTGGTTGGATGGATGGATGGATGCTGGATGGATGCTGGATGGTTGGATGCTGGATGGATGCTGGGTGGTTGGATGGATGGATGGATGCTGGATGGATGCTGGATGGATGGATGCTGGTTGGTTGGATGCTGGATGGTTGGATGTTGGATGGATGCTGGATGGATGCTGGATGGTTGGATGCTGGATGGATGCTGGATGGTTGGATGTTGGATGGATGCTGGATGGATGCTGGATGGTTGGATGCTGGATGGATGCTGGGTGGTTGGATGGATGGATGGATGCTGGATGGATGCTGGATGGATGGATGCTGGATGGTTGGATGCTGGATGGATGCTGGATGGTTGGATGCTGGATGGATGCTGGGTGGTTGGATGGATGGATGGATGCTGGATGGATGCTGGATGGATGGATGCTGGATGGATGGATGCTGGATGGTTGGATGCTGGATGGATGCTGGATGGTTGGATGCTGGATGGATGCTGGGTGGTTGGATGGATGGATGGATGCTGGATGGATGCTGGATGGTTGGATGCTGGATGGATGCTGGATGGATGGATGGATGCTGGATGGATGCTGGTTGGTTGGATGCTGGATGGATGGATGCTGGATGGTTGGATGCTGGATGGATGGATGCTGGATGGTTGGATGCTGGATGGATGCTGGATGGATGGATGCTGGATGGATGGATGCTGGTTGGATGCTGGATGGATGGATGCTGGATGGATGGATGCTGGATGGTTGGATGCTGGATGGATGCTGGATGGATGGATGCTGGATGGATGGATGCTGGTTGGATGCTGGATGGATGCTGGATGGATGGATGCTGGATGGTTGGATGCTGGATGGATGGATGGATGCTGGTTGGATGCTGGATGGATGGATGGATGCTGGTTGGATGCTGGATGGATGCTGGGTGGTTGGATGCTGGATGGATGCTGGATGGTTGGATGCTGGATGGATGGATGCTGGTTGGATGCTGGATGGTTGGATGCTGGATGGATGGATGCTGGATGGATGGATGCTGGATGGATGGATGCTGGATGGATGCTGGATGGTTGGATGCTGGATGGATGGATGCTGGATGGATGGATGCTGGTTGGATGCTGGATGGTTGGATGCTGGATGGATGGATGCTGGATGGTTGGATGCTGGATGGATGGATGCTGGTTGGATGCTGGATGGTTGGATGCTGGATGGATGGATGCTGGATGGATGGATGCTGGATGGATGGATGCTGGATGGATGCTGGGTGGATGGATGCTGGATGGATGCTGGGTGGATGCTGGATGGATGGATGCTGGATGGATGGATGCTGGATGGATGGATGCTGGATGGATGCTGGGTGGATGCTGGATGGATGGATGCTGGATGGATGGATGCTGGATGGATGGATGCTGGATGGATGCTGGGTGGATGCTGGATGGATGGATGCTGGATGGATGGATGCTGGATGGATGCTGGGTGGATGCTGGATGGATGGATGCTGGATGGATGCTGGGTGGATGGATGCTGGATGGATGCTGGATGGTTGGATGCTGGATGGATGCTGGGTGGATGGATGCTGGATGGATGGATGCTGGATGGATGGATGCTGGATGGATGCTGGATGGTTGGATGCTGGATGGATGCTGGATGGTTGGATGCTGGATGGATGCTGGATGCTGGATGGATGGATGCTGGATGGATGCTGGATGGATGCTGGGTGGATGCTGGATGGATGGATGCTGGGTGGTTGGATGCTGGATGGATGGATGCTGGATGGATGCTGGATGGATGGATGCTGGATGGATGGATGCTGGGTGGTTGGATGCTGGATGGATGGATGCTGGATGGATGCTGGATGGATGGATGCTGGTTGGATGCTGGATGGATGGATGCTGGATGGTTGGATGCTGGATGGATGCTGGATGGATGGATGCTGGTTGGATGCTGGATGGATGCTGGTTGGATGCTGGATGGATGGATGCTGGATGGTTGGATGCTGGATGGTTGGATGCTGGATGGATGGATGCTGGATGGATGGATGCTGGTTGGATGCTGGATGGATGCTGGGTGGATGCTGGATGGATGGATGCTGGATGGATGGATGCTGGGTGGATGCTGGATGGATGGATGCTGGATGGATGCTGGGTGGATGGATGCTGGATGGTTGGATGCTGGATGGATGCTGGATGGATGGATGCTGGATGGTTGGATGCTGGTTGGATGCTGGATGGATGCTGGATGGATGGATGCTGGATGGTTGGATGCTGGATGGATGGATGCTGGATGGTTGGATGCTGGATGGATGGATGCTGGATGGATGGATGCTGGATGGTTGGATGCTGGATGGATGCTGGATGGATGCTGGGTGGATGCTGGATGGATGGATGCTGGATGGTTGGATGCTGGATGGATGGATGCTGGATGGTTGGATGCTGGATGGATGGATGCTGGATGGATGGATGCTGGATGGATGCTGGATGGATGCTGGATGGATGCTGGATGGATGGATGCTGGATGGATGGATGCTGGATGGTTGGATGCTGGTTGGATGCTGGATGGATGCTGGATGGATGGATGCTGGATGGTTGGATGCTGGATGGATGGATGCTGGATGGTTGGATGCTGGATGGATGGATGCTGGATGGTTGGATGCTGGATGGATGCTGGGTGGATGCTGGATGGATGCTGGATGGATGCTGGGTGGATGCTGGATGGATGCTGGATGGATGGATGCTGGATGGTTGGATGCTGGATGGATGGATGCTGGATGGTTGGATGCTGGATGGATGGATGCTGGATGGATGGATGCTGGATGGTTGGATGCTGGATGGATGGATGCTGGATGGATGGATGCTGGATGGATGCTGGATGGATGGATGCTGGATGGATGGATGCTGGTTGGATGCTGGATGGATGCTGGATGGATGCTGGATGGTTGGATGCTGGATGGATGGATGCTGGATGGATGGATGCTGGATGGATGCTGGCTGGTTGGATGCTGGATGGATGGATGCTGGTTGGATGCTGGATGGATGGATGCTGGTTGGATGCTGGATGGATGGATGCTGGTTGGTTGGATGCTGGATGGATGGATGCTGGTTGGTTGGATGCTGGATGGATGGATGCTGGATGGTTGGATGCTGGTTGGATGCTGGATGGATGGATGCTGGTTGGATGCTGGATGGATGGATGCTGGTTGGTTGGATGCTGGATGGATGGATGCTGGTTGGTTGGATGCTGGATGGATGGATGCTGGATGGTTGGATGCGTGTTGGATGCTGGATGGATGGATGCTGGTTGGTTGGATGCTGGATGGATGGATGCTGGATGGTTGGATGCTGGATGGATGCTGGATGGATGCTGGATGGTTGGATGCTGGATGGATGCTGGGTGGTTGGATGGATGGATGGATGCTGGATGGATGCTGGATGGTTGGATGCTGGATGGTTGGATGGATGCTGGTTGGATGCTGGATGCTGGATGGATGGATGGATGGATGGATGCTGGATGGATGCTGGATGGTTGGATGTTGGATGGATGCTGGATGGATGCTGGATGGTTGGATGCTGGATGGATGCTGGATGGATGGATGGATGCTGGATGGATGCTGGTTGGATGCTGGTTGGTTGGATGCTGGATGGATGGATGCTGGATGGTTGGATGCTGGATGGTTGGATGCTGGGTGGATGCTGGGTGGATGCTGGTTGGTTGGATGCTGGATGGTTGGATGCTGGATGGATGGATGCTGGATGGTTGGATGCTGGATGGATGGATGCTGGATGGTTGGATGCTGGATGGTTGGATGCTGGTTGGATGCTGGATGGATGGATGCTGGTTGGATGCTGGATGGATGGATGCTGGTTGGTTGGATGCTGGATGGATGGATGCTGGTTGGTTGGATGCTGGATGGATGGATGCTGGATGGTTGGATGCTGGTTGGATGCTGGATGGATGGATGCTGGTTGGATGCTGGATGGATGGATGCTGGTTGGTTGGATGCTGGATGGATGGATGCTGGTTGGTTGGATGCTGGATGGATGCTGGATGGATGGATGCTGGTTGGTTGGATGCTGGATGGATGGATGCTGGATGGTTGGATGCTGGATGGATGCTGGATGGATGGATGCTGGATGGATGGATGCTGGATGGTTGGATGCTGGATGGATGGATGCTGGATGGTTGGATGCTGGATGGATGCTGGGTGGATGCTGGATGGATGGATGCTGGATGGTTGGATGCTGGATGGATGCTGGGTGGTTGGATGCTGGATGGATGCTGGGTGGATGCTGGTTGGATGCTGGATGGTTGGATGCTGGATGGATGGATGCTGGTTGGTTGGATGCTGGATGGATGGATGCTGGATGGTTGGATGCTGGATGGATGCTGGATGGATGGATGCTGGTTGGATGCTGGATGGATGGATGCTGGATGGTTGGATGCTGGATGGATGGATGCTGGTTGGTTGGATGCTGGATGGATGGATGCTGGATGGTTGGATGCTGGTTGGATGCTGGATGGATGGATGCTGGTTGGTTGGATGCTGGATGGATGGATGCTGGATGGTTGGATGCTGGATGGATGCTGGATGGATGCTGGATGGTTGGATGCTGGATGGATGCTGGGTGGTTGGATGGATGGATGGATGCTGGATGGATGCTGGATGGTTGGATGCTGGATGGTTGGATGGATGCTGGTTGGATGCTGGATGCTGGATGGATGGATGGATGGATGGATGCTGGATGGATGCTGGATGGTTGGATGTTGGATGGATGCTGGATGGATGCTGGATGGTTGGATGCTGGATGGATGCTGGATGGATGGATGGATGCTGGATGGATGCTGGTTGGATGCTGGTTGGTTGGATGCTGGATGGATGGATGCTGGATGGTTGGATGCTGGATGGTTGGATGCTGGGTGGATGCTGGGTGGATGCTGGTTGGTTGGATGCTGGATGGTTGGATGCTGGATGGATGGATGCTGGATGGTTGGATGCTGGATGGATGGATGCTGGATGGTTGGATGCTGGATGGATGGATGCTGGATGGTTGGATGCTGGTTGGATGCTGGATGGATGGATGCTGGTTGGATGCTGGATGGATGGATGCTGGTTGGTTGGATGCTGGATGGATGGATGCTGGTTGGTTGGATGCTGGATGGATGGATGCTGGATGGATGGATGCTGGTTGGATGCTGGATGGATGGATGCTGGTTGGATGCTGGATGGATGGATGCTGGATGGTTGGATGCTGGATGGATGGATGCTGGTTGGTTGGATGCTGGATGGATGCTGGATGGATGGATGCTGGTTGGTTGGATGCTGGATGGATGGATGCTGGTTGGTTGGATGCTGGATGGATGCTGGATGGATGGATGCTGGATGGATGGATGCTGGATGGTTGGATGCTGGATGGATGGATGCTGGATGGTTGGATGCTGGATGGATGCTGGGTGGATGCTGGATGGATGGATGCTGGATGGTTGGATGCTGGATGGATGCTGGGTGGTTGGATGCTGGATGGATGCTGGGTGGATGCTGGTTGGATGCTGGATGGTTGGATGCTGGATGGTTGGATGCTGGATGGTTGGATGCTGGTTGGTTGGATGCTGGATGGATGGATGCATGCTGGTTGGTTGGATGCTGGATGGATGGATGTTGGTTTGAAGTGTCTCACTCCCCCCTCCCTCTCTCTCTCCCTCTCTCTCCCTCTCTCTCTCTCTCTCTCTCTCTCCCCCTGCAGGGCCGAGCGACACAGACAACAGGAGAAGTGAGTCGGAGCTGCTGAAACTCAGTGATGCTCTCGTAGTTCTAGTGTTTGAACCAGGAAGTCGGGTCAGAACCTCCTGGCAGAGTCGCTGCCAGGTCCAGTTTCTGCAGAACTGACCAGAACCAGATGTACTGGGAGGACAGGAGGGGGGGGGGGTGTTTCTCTGCCCTCTGATTGGACAGAAACCAGGAAGTGCTCTATCAATTAGCTGGGATCCACAGGAAACTTCCTCAGGCTCTGATCCAGTGTGTCAGAATGCTGTGTGTTAAGAGGTTCTGCTGCTGGTTCTGATGGTTCTGCTGCTGGTTCTGATGGTCCTGCTGCTGGTTCTGATGGTTCTGCTGCTGGTTCTGATGGTTCTGCTGCTGGTTCTGATGGTTCTGCTGCTGGTTCTGATGGTTCTGCTGCTGGTTCTGATGGTCCTGTCCTCCATCCTGCAGTGTTCCCCTATCCCGTTCCTCCCATTGAGGAAAATGTTTTGGACGAAGACAAACTGCTCAAAGCCTGGGACGCCAAGAAGGTACAGTTCAGTTCTCCTCTCAAGTTGGACCCGGCTGGACCTCAGCAGAACCTTGTGGTTCTGGATGAAGCACAAGGTTCTGCTGCTTTTTTTCTTTTCTTCTTCTGCGTCTCTGAGCGTCTCTGTTTTCCGACCAGCTGTCTCTGCCGTCGTCTCGACCAAAGTCCTGTGAAGTTCCAGGCATCAAGTAAGTCTTGGTTCTGATCCGTAGTTCCTCCAGAGGTCCAGTCCCGGTTCTGACCGCCTTCTCACCCGTCCTAGCGTCTTCACGTCCCCGGAGCAGCCGTCCACGCCGGTCCAAGGCGTCCCTCAGGTCCCCAACACCGGCGGCTCGCTGCCCGACCTGTCCAGCCTCCACTTCCCGTCGCCGCTGCCCACGCCGCTGGACCAGGACGAGCCCGGTTACCCAGCATCCTCTGCTCTGAGCGGGGGCAGCAGCACCGGAAACCTGGCCTCCACCCTCACCCAGATGGGCATCAACGCCGCCGGAGGAAACGGCAGCTACCACCAGCCAGCACCAGGTCAGAACCCGCCGGGTCAGGAACCAGAACCTTCATCTTCAGCTCTGCTGTCTTACAAATGTTATAAACATATTTTTCTAGTTTTAGAAGAACAAAAATGTGCAGAAGCTACAAATTAACAGCTAATTACATAAAAAATTAGCATAAGCTATTGCTAAATACTTTAATACTTTAGCTACTGCTAAACTGCCACATGCATGAAATGAGCAGAAGCTAACGCTAAAACATTAAACACAACAACAAATGAATGTTTAAATCATTAATTTCCCACCAGTAAACATTAGGAGACATTAGAGGAAGCTAACGCTAAACACATAAAACTTAGCATAAGCTAATGCTAAATACTTTAAGATATTAGCATAAGCTAATGCTAAATACTTTAAGATATTAGCATAGGCTGTTGCTAATTACCCCAAGCTTCTCTTCAACTATTGCACCTTAGAAATGATCAGGAGCTAATGCTAAACCTGCAGCTTCCTCTAAAGCTAGTGTTAGCTTCAGGTCAGAACCCGCCGGGTCAGGAACCAGAACCGGAATCTGTGAGGTGAGGACAGAAGTCAGGATTCAAACGGTGATAAATTCATTCAGTGAAGCAAAAATTAACATCATTTCTACTCTATCAAAAACTGATGATGAGGAAACATTCAACCAAAGATATAAAAGTGGGAATCAGAGCGATTCCGGACGAAGATGGTCGGACATG
Source organism: Poecilia reticulata (assembly GCF_904066995.2). Lineage (NCBI taxonomy): Eukaryota > Metazoa > Chordata > Actinopteri > Cyprinodontiformes > Poeciliidae > Poecilia > Poecilia reticulata. Next base: position 549,267 of record NC_088845.1, on the reverse strand, counting down.
TGGAAAACGCGTCAGGATATGAGGGAGTTCACATGGTCTGCAGAAGCCATGATGCTGCCACCACCGTGCATTCAGTCTGTTTGGGCCTGAGTGACCCTGATCTCTGAGGATCTCTGAGCAGGTGGTTCTGGACGCCGTCGGCGAGCTGCGCTCTAAATTTAACCCCCGGGTTCAGACGGCGGCGGGTTCGTTCTTCCTCTGCAGTCGGAAAACGTCGGCGTGTTTGGTGGCTGCAGGAGCCGCAGGCAGGAAGCTGCAGCAGCAGACTGCAGCAGCAGACCGCACCTGGATCGGTTTCAGACAGGAAGTGCCTCTGATTACCATCGCAAATGTTCAGAGCGCAGTCAGTGGGAGGTTAAAGGTCAGATGTGGAGATGAGCCGAGCCGCAGCGTGTCTGCAGCGCCACCTGCTGTCTGCTCAGGTGTCTGTCGATTTAGAAATCGGTTCTGGATCTGATCCGTGCTGCCCGTCAACCTGGGAGGGGTCAAAGGTCATCTCCAGACCAGTCCATCAATCTCATAGGGACAAAGAGTTCAAGGTCATGACACACAGGAAGCCTTGGACGGCGTGAAGCACGGAGGTGTAGGAGTGATGATGTGGGCCTGCTTTGCAGCCACTGGACACGGATCCTTTCGGTCTGTCTTCTACTTCCTGTAATGATTTTTTTCTGCTTCCTGTCTGTCGTTCTGCTGCCTCAGGTCTCCTGGCGTCTCTACAGAGCGCGCTCAGTAACCCCAACCTGCAGTCGTCGCTAAGCAACCCCAACATCCAGTCGTCCCTCAGCAGCCACTCCTTCTCCAACTCTCTGAGCTCCGCCTCCCTCCACTCGTCGCTAAGCAACCCGTCTCTGCAGTCGTCGCTCAGCTCCTCCCCCTCCCTGCAGTCCTCCCTCAGCAGCCAATCGCTGCACTCGTCCCTCAGTAACTCCTCCCTCCAGTCCGGCGGCTACGGCGGCGTGTCCGGATCTGGCTCCTCCCCCTACTCGGCGATGCTGGCCGGGCAGGGCCAGGCATCGCTCAGCACGTCGCCACGGAGACGGGCCCAGCTGTCGCCGCTCATCCTGCCGATGGCGGGGGAGTCACGGAGGATCCACCCCAAACAGTTCTCCCCCACCATGTCCCCCACCCTGTCCTCCATCTCCCAGGTAACCAGCACACCTGGAGCCTCCAACAGGAAGTGCCCCCCTCATCACCCCATGATGTCACTTCCTGTGTCCCCGCAGGGCGTCCCGTTGGACACCAGCCGGCTGCCGGCGGACCAGCGCCTCCCTCCGTACCCGCTCAGCCAGCCGGGCCAGCAGAACCCGTCTCTGGGTCAGAACCAGCAGATGCTTCGCCTCCAGCAGCCCAGAACCAATCAGCAGCAGCTGCACCTGCAGAACCTCCGGAACCAGCACCTGCAGCAGTTTGGACCGGTACGTCAGGATCCTCGCCCCCTTCTGATTTTCTGACCCGGTTCTGACCCGGTTCTGCTCCTACACAGTCGCAGAGGCCCATGGCACCGCAGCAGAACCCGCCCGTCAAATCGGAGAGCGCTTTGGACCCGTGCAGCCAGACGTCCTCCCTGTACCGGTCCAAACTGGACCAGAACCAGCAGGCAGAGCAGCAGCACATCAACCTGAACACAGACTTCTACAACGTGAGTACCGAAACCGGGGCTGGTTCCGATCGGGTCAGAACCTCACATAGAAACAGCCCCATCTTCGCCCAACGTTCTGCGGCCCCCGTGTCGCCCCAGGCGGCCGCCCGGGGGGCCGCGGCCCCCACGTTGAGCAGCCTGGTTTAGCTGCTGACGTCCTGATGTGCTTCTTGCAGGACGCACTGTTCAGTTCGCTGCTGGACGATCCGTATCTCAGCCTGCAGCTGTCGGGGAAATCACACCAGGTGAGACTTTACCTGTAATTCAGTCCAGGAGCCTGAATAAATTATTACAATGAATAAACTAATTTAAATAAATAAACTAATTAAAATTAATAAACTAATTAAAATAAATAAATGATTAAACTAATTAAAATAAATAAATTAATAAACTAATTAAAATAAATAAATGAATAAACTAATTAAAATAAATAAATTAATAAACTAATTAAAATAAATAAATTAATAAACTAATTTAAATTAATAAACTAATTAAAATAAATAAATTAATAAACTAATTAAAATAAATAAATTAATAAACTAATTAAAATAAATAAATTAATAAACTAATTAAAATAAATAAATGCTCCTCTCTCATTATGCTCCATGTGCTGCAGTTCTGCCCTCCACCAGCTGGGGGCAGCACCAGCCCTGCTGCCTCCTTAACCTGTCCTCTTTCTCTGCTCCAGTTCCCGGCTGAGAGTCCGGTTGACTGCCTGAACCACAGCGGACCGGGTCAGAACCAGTTCCCGTCCAACAGCCAGGGGGCGCTGGAGCTGCAGGAGCCCTGCGACCCGCAGCGGCTCAACCACCAGAACCAGAACCGGAACTACAGCAGCGGAGACGGCCGCCAGAACGTCCCCAACATCATCCTCACAGGTAGCCGCCAGAACCGCCAGAACCTCACGCTGTTCTGGCCCGGTTCTGACCCATTCCCTCCCTCTGCAGGAGACTCGCCCCCCGGTCTGTCCAAGGAGATCACCAGCGCTCTGTCCCACGTCCCCGGCTTCGAGATGGACGCCTTCTCTCTGGACGAGCCGCTGCGCATCGACCCGCTGGCGCTGGACCTGCTGGAGGGCGAGCTGATGCTGGCCGACCCGGCCGTGGAGGACTCCTTCCGCTCCGACCGCCTCAAGTAACCGGGCCGGGCCCAGACACGCACCCCTCCACCGGGAGGGTTGGACTGAACACCTGGGGTCAGAGGTCACGAAAGATTTACTTTACCTGGAAACTCTGGGTTCTGGTTCTGGTCCATCTGGGCCCGAGATGCAGAAGAGGAAAGAAAAAACAAACCAGCAGCGCAGTGAGGATCTTTGTTACACGGAACCAGGACCAGAACCAGGACCAGAACCGGTACCGCTCTGTCAGATGCGCAGTGGGTCAGAGAACCACTTCAGGCCCGATCCGGTCCGCCTGCAGAACCTTTCCTGCTTCGTTATTCCAGAGGAACCTGGTGAGACCAGGAAGCAGAACCAGAACCACCCGGTCCACATGTCTGGTTCTGGACCCACTGGACCCAGAACTCCAGTTCATTTCGTTTCAAACATCACTCAGAGTTCGGATTTCCTGAAGCAGACCCTGAACGCACCACAGTTCCACTGAAGCCGCCAAAGTCCAAAGAAAAGCCCAGAACACTCGGCCCACCGGGCCTGGATCAGAACCAGTTCGCTCAGGAGGATCCGGTTCTGGAAAATATCAGCCCAGTTCATGTGATCAGAATCTCTGTGGTCCTCCAGAACCTAGCAGGTCCAAAGCTGCATGACCGGGGAACCAGACCGGGTCGGGACCGGGTCTGGACCGAACCGGGTCGGAACCGGACCGGGTCTGGCCTGGAACAGGTTGGAACCGGACCGGGTCGGAACCGGACCGGGTCGGAACCGGACCGGGTCTGAACCGGACCAGGTCTGGACCAGACCGGGTCTGAACCGGAACGGGTCTGAACCGGACCGGGTCTGCTGCCTCCAGCAGCCCCCCTCTCTGATCCGGGTCGGGTTCCAACCAGAACCATAAAAGCCCTGAAATTATTTTTACAGAAAGATGAAAAATAGATTTTTGCACTTTGAAGGAAAAAAGTAAAAATATTTTAAATGTTTATATTTTTATTTCTGCCCCAAGTCGAGACGTCTCCTGATTGGTGGGACGGACCCTTTAGCCCCGCCCGCTCACTGTGATGCACAGCGCTTAGCCACGCCCCCTGCCTGCTGCTGCTCCGTTTTTCAGCCATATTTTTCTGTAACATGTAAATAAGTTTGTATTTTATTAAGATTTGAAATGTGTACAAAGTTTCTAATATGAGAGTCTAATAAACTCTGCAGTGGTTCTTCTGTCCGGGAATCCGGCCCGGTCCGATTCCTGGTTCTGCTGTTCCACCACAAAATCATGAAAATGAGATTTTCCCTGGAATATTCCAGAAAGATGCGCCGCAAGGTTCTGCTTGGAGGGTCCAGTCCAACCGGGTCCAGATTGATTTAGTGATTTATCAGAACCGTTCAGCTACAAACAGGAAGTCGGTCCAGCATGTTCCTGTTTATGGAACACAGCTGGAAGGTTCTGGAGGCAGAACGGATCAGAGCCTGGTTCCGACTGACGGGCCAGAATGTGGGAAACATCCGGTCCAGAAGTGCAGTGCTGCCCCCTGCAGATCAGAGCGGGCTGCTGCACATCTACTTCCTGCAAACGGACCGGAACCAAACCTGAGCCTTAAAATTCGGCTGATGATCAGAACAAAGTGAAACGGTACCAGAACCCGCAGTTACTGAACGGGTTCTCACATCTGGACCAGCGTCTGTGCGCCTGGCGCCGCTCGAAGCGGGACGGGTTCCGGTCCGGTTCGAGACAAAGGGCCGTCTTCAGTTCGACACTCAGAAATGAACTAAATATTCAATTTCTAACTAAATACAGAAATGGAATATTTAGCTCCTAATCAAATAGTAAACTCTTCGCTAGCTAAATATTTAACTCTGGGCTAGCTAATGAAGAAATTAGCGGAAGTGGACTATCAAATTAAAAGCTGGGCCTTCAGAACCTGCTGTGGATCCGTCGGTAAATGTCTGACTTTAAAACGGCTCGTGTTTCTGTTTAAAATTAAATGTTCAGGAAAAGAAACGAAACTGGAGAGGTTCGGAAAACCACGCTTTTCTTTTGGTGATCCACTTCCAGTTTTTGGCAAATTAATATATTGGTTTCAATCTAAATGTTAGCTTTAAAACTACATATTTTATCAAATATTTAATTTGAGCCAGATATTTAGCTTGATAACTAAATATTTAGTATGAAGGAAAATATTTAGCTAGCTTGCTAAATAAATTAAGTTTACTGAATAACGGTGAAAATGTATAAATCCCATTTTCTCTTATTGTTGCGGAGTTTGAATAACATCTGGATGTTAAACTCGGAGCAGAACCAGAACCAGAGAACGTTCCTGGGAGGATTCGGTCTTTTTCCCGCTCAGTCGGCAGACTTCCGGTCTTACAGGGAATCGGAACCGGACCTGAAAATGATCCATTTTTAACAGGACTCGGTTCTTTAACAAACCGGATGTGGACAGAACGAAACGAAAAAAGGTTCTATGAACCTGCTGTGTGTGTGTGTGTGTGTGTGTGTGTGTGTGTGTGTGTGTGTGTGTGTGTGTGTGTGTGTGTGTGTGTGTGTGTGTGTGTGTGAGAGAGACTAAGGCCATATTTCATCCTGTTTTCTACTGATGTTTATGAATTTCTTACGTTCTTCGTGTTTATAGTTTTAGAGGAAAAACTGATTATGTTTGTATTCAGATGTTTTTATTGGAGTTGTTTATTGACAATATTAATAACCAGGGAATATTGTAAATGTTTTAAACCGGAAGTGCTTCTGACGTCAGCAGCAGCCGTTTTTAAAGGCAGACTGATGGAGACATGCTGACTGTCGTTGCACTTTATTTTACAGAAAATAAAGCAACCTGCGGAACTGCTGCCCCCTGCTGTCCGTTTCTCTCACCTCATCCTTCCAACTGATTTTCTCTTCATATGAAAACAAAAGTAATTATAAACATCCACCAGTGGAGCCCTATTTTAACTGACCAGTTCGTCCATCAGACTGACAGGCTGGCGGAGAGCGTTGCCATGGCGACTGGAGGAGCGGCAGGAATCCAACACATTCCCACAGTCAGACATGGTGGTGGCAGTATTGTGCTGTGGGGATGTTTTTGCAGCAGACATCAGCACTTTATGGTAAATTAAAAGTTTTATTTGAATCAAAACTTTAAAGTGAAAATAATTTTGTCCAAAACAAAGAAATAGTAATTTAAATTAATTTTTAAAACCATTTTTAACAAAACCTGAACTCACCAATAAGAGAAGTTAGGAGTCTCTGGACTTCCCCCCGTGATGTCATCGCCCATATATGGTCAGCGCCGGTTCAAGCTGCAGCTGCTCGGTAACAGCGCCTCCTGGAGTCTGCCGTTGTTGCTGCATTAATCTGCTGATTGGTAAAATGTTCTCTACTGAAACATTTCAATTAAAAATTATCACCAGTTTTTATTAACAACAAAGAAAAAGGCTCATGTTTCAGTCTGAAATGAAAACTCAGTCAGGGCATGGGCGGTTCTACATGGGGGCCATCAGGGGCCCCGTACTCTACAGATAAAACCATCTAATATAAGCCAATGCTTCAACCATTTTATTTTTACCTTCACCGTTTTACTTTAACGATTAGTTAAAAATAAAGGGTTTGATCCTTTAGCTTCAGGTCTGTCCTCCCTCCCCCACCGTGATCTTCAATAACCTTGACCAAAGTTGAAGCAGAACTGTAAGTGCGAAGGCAACAGGAAGTGCTGGTTTTACCACTTCCTCTATTTTCTGCAGCAACAGGCCCGTTAGATTTCAGAAATATTCACAACGTTCTTCTTCTTCTGCTCCATTTCACACATCTGATTGAGGAACCGGTTCATCTGGAGGAGACAGAACCAGAGGGCGGTTCTGGTACCAGATCTAGTCTGATTCTGGAAGAGGAAACAAAGCAGATTACACATGGCAGACCGGAACCAGAACGGTTCTGTTGTGTTCTGCCATCAGTTCTGGATCTTTCCATGTGAAACTCCCAGACCCGACCCTGCTGGGTCTGGCGGGGCCCGAACCGGAAGTTGCTGCTGGTTATGTTGGTTCTGGTCCAGATGGAGGGCAAGGTTCTGGAGCGGGTTAATAAATTCATCCCCTTCTGACACCTGCGTCAATCTGACCGCATCTGAACCGGAAACAGTGCTGCGAGGCTTCAAAATAAAAGTACAACTAATCTCAAACTGAAGAGAAAAACCGTGAAGGAAGTGAGATGGATTTATAGATTATTTATTAGACAAACAGTTGGAGGATTAATCAACCAATGAAAGCACAACACGGAGATATTTAAAGCTGATGTTCAGTCATCTTGTCCAGAGAATCCAGACTCTCTGATTGGCTGAGCTGATTCCAAAACCCAAATAAAATCACAATTATTATAAAGAAATTATTGATATAGACTTTAGACTGAAACAGCGCTACGATGGATGGATGGATGGATGTAAATGACAACATGAACGACAAAGCAATAAAAACAATTGGAAATCTGATTAACTGCAGATGAGGCGTCCGAGCTCTTATTTTGAAGGTCTCTTCCGGAAGCAGTCTGCCGTGCTGCGTCCCTCTTCCTCTTCTTCTTCTTCTCCGCCTCTCGAACCAGAACTGCTAACATGGACGGAACCTGGCTGGCATCGACCTGACCATGATCCTCCCTCCTCTCACCTGCGGGTCGAACCAGCTGTTACATCCAGGTACGGTCCTCCCGCCTCCAGCTGAGCCGGTACCGCCCAGAACCGAACCGGGCCGGACCCAGTCTAACTCCCAGTTAGCCACTAACTGCTACAGAGGGTAACGGACACCGCGATGCGCTTATTGTCGGACAGTTCTCTGGCTTGTTTTCAGTGATGTTTGGACCTGCTGCAGTTCGGAACCAGAGGGTGGGTTCGGGTTTTATCCGGGTTGAATGATCCTCAGCCCGATCGGGTTGTTGGCGAATCATGTTTAACCGCCGCTAGACTGTCAGCGCAGTTTCGTGTCGTTCTTCTTATTTTAATAATAATAATGATGATGATAATAATAATAGTTTTAAACATTATCGCTAAAAACAGTGGAACAAACCGAATCCGGTCCCAATGTTCGGCCGGTACCGGAATCTTTCTCCTTAACCTTTCCGTTTCTGGGGTTCCGGAGCTGGTCAGCGGCTCTGACCGACACGCTGTGGCCGGGAAAGCTGCTTCAGAGCCCGGCCAGAGCTGTCCGATGATGGAAGCCGGCTGCAGCGACAGTTTTGAGGCCTGTTTTCATGCATGTTGCCCCGCATGCAGCTGATGCTGGATGATGGTTAGATGGGTGGGAGGATAATGGAGCAGCTGCATCTCATGCATCAGAGGCAGCTGAGATCCTGACACCTGGGCTTCGTGATGAGTTACTGATGCGCATTTCATGGAGGAAGGAGCAGAGAACATTCCCAGGTGTTCCCAGGTGTTCTGGTTTTCCAGAGTTGGTCCCTGAGGTGGAGAACCAGGAAGCTGCTCAGAGGAATCACCAGCTGATGGACCAGGTCCAGCAGAACCGTTTGAGGAGTAAACCAGGTGATCCAGATTCCTGAAGGTTTTCTTCCAATCACAGCCCTCCTGGGAGTCATGTGACTGACTCTGGGTTTGTTCTGCCTGCGGCTGCTGGAGCATCCAGGACGTGTTGACGCACGTCTGTCGCCGAAGGTACCGACATGCCGACGGTCCGATAACAGACCCAGTTCTGGTCCTGCTGGGTCCTGGTTCTGTTCCGGTTCTGGAGGATCAGGTTGGATCCGGAATGGTCAGACAGACACTGAGAAGAATGTTGAAGTTTATCTGGAAGAATCCATGAGAACATAGAGGACACCAAGTCCCAGCATGCACTGGGGCCATAAACACAGATCAGCTGATAAAGCTGCAGCGATGCATCCAACCAGCATCCAACCAGCATCCAACCAACATCCAACCAGCATCCAACCAGCATCCAACCAGCATCCAACCAACATCCAACCAGCATCCAACCAGCATCCAACCAACATCCAACCAACATCCAACCAGCATCCAACCAGCATCCAACCAACATCCAACCAGCATCCAACCAGCATCCAACCAACATCAGCATCCAACCAACATCCAACCAGCATCCAACCAACATCCAACCAACATCAGCATCCAACCAACATCCAACCAACATCCAACCAACATCCAACCAGCATCCAACCAACATCCAACCAGCATCCAACCAGCATCCAACCAACATCCAACCAACATCCAACCAGCATCCAACCAGCATCCAACCAGCATCCAACCAGCATCCAACCAACATCCAACCAGCATCCAACCAACATCCAACCAGCATCCAACCAGCATCCAACCAGCATCCAACCAACATCCAACCAGCATCCAACCAGCATCCAACCAACATCCAACCAGCATCCAACCAGCATCCAACCAGCATCCAACCAACATCCAACCAGCATCCAACCAGCATCCAACCAGCATCCAACCAACATCCAACCAGCATCCAACCAACATCCAACCAGCATCCAACCAACATCCAACCAGCATCCAACCAACATCCAACCAGCATCCAACCAACATCCAACCAGCATCCAACCAACATCCAAACATCCAACCAGCATCCAACCAGCATCCAATCAACATCCAACCAGCATCCAACCAACATCCAACCAGCATCCAACCAACATCCAACCAGCATCCAACCAACATCCAACCAACATCCAACCAGCATCCAACCAACATCCAACCAGCATCCAACCAGCATCCAACCAACATCCAACCAGCATCCAATCAGCATCCATCCCCGGCGGCCATGTTGTTTTTGTGTTCAGATCCATTCTGTGTTTCTGTGGTTCAGCGGATCAGAACCAGCACCACCCAGCATAGTAATTCTGTGGGCTAGCAGCTCTGGCTCTGCTGAACACCACAGATGGAGACGGGTCGAGTTCTGGTTCTGGTTCTGGTTCTGCTCTGTCATCCTGGCGGCAGCTGCTCCTCTCTTCTCTGCTGCAGATAAAAATAGAGGAAGATATTTGGAGCCTCAGCGCTTCGGCTTTCAGCCTGCTGCTGAAACGGACCGGAACCTCAGAGACGGGCCAGAGTCCAGAACAACACTGAAGCTTTCAATAAAACCCACATCGCTTCATTCAACAAGAGAGAGTTCTGGTTCTGGTTCTGGTGACCAGCACACAGTCGCTGACTCTCCAAGGAAGGTTGTGCAACTTCTTCATGGAAAGTTGAGTGGAAGGAAACACAGTCTGACCCGGTTCTGAGTCAGCTGAGTGGTCGACACCAACGTGACGTTTGCGTCTCTGGAAGAACTCAGGTTCTGTCCCTGTAACCATGGCAACAGTCTGTCCAGCGAGGAAGACTCTGATGAAGACGCCGTTTCACTTGTTTTAAATCAAACATCCAGCAAAATACTAAACAATATATCAGAATATAACGTAAATAAATCTCATGTTATATAAAATCATACATTATATAATATAACCTTAAACTATTCAAAACATAAAACCAGCATAAGAAACAGTAAAATAAAAATGTTTCAGTTGCTTTTTAAAAACCTCCAGTCAGAAATCGGAGCTTTGAGGGAAAAACGTGAAAAACCTCCAACTGATAAACGTCAGAGAACCAGCAGAACATTTAGCTACCTGGGAACCAGCAGAACATTTAGCTACCTGGGAACCAGCAGAACATTTAGCTACCTGGGAACCAGCAGAACATTTAGCTACCTGGGAACCAGCAGAACATTTAGCTACCTGGGAACCAGCAGCAGAACATTTAGCTACCAGGGAACCAGCAGAACGTTTAGCTACCTGGGAACCAGCAGAACATTTAGCTACCTGGGAACCAGCAGCAGAACGTTTAGCTACCAGGGAACCAGCAGAACGTTTAGCTACCTGGGAACCAGCAGAACATTTAGCTACCTGGGAACCAGCAGAACGTTTAGCTACCTGGGAACCAGCAGAACATTTAGCTACCTGGGAACCAGCAGCAGAACATTTAGCTACCTGGGAACCAGCAGCAGAACGTTTAGCTACCTGGGAACCAGCAGCAGAACGTTTAGCTACCTGGGAACCAGCAGCAGAACGTTTAGCTACCTGGGAACCAGCAGCAGAACGTTTAGCTACCTGGGAACCAGCAGCAGAACGTTTAGCTACCTGGGAACCAGCAGAACGTTTAGCTACCTGGGAACCAGCAGAACGTTTAGCTACCAGGGAACCAGCAGAACATTTAGCTACCTGGGAACCAGCAGAACGTTTAGCTACCAGGGAACCAGCAGAACGTTTAGCTACCTGGGAACCAGCAGAACATTTAGCTACCTGGGAACCAGCAGAACATTTAGCTACCTGGGAACCAGCAGCAGAACGTTTAGCTACCTGGGAACCAGCAGCAGAACGTTTAGCTACCTGGGAACCAGCAGCAGAACGTTTAGCTACCTGGGAACCAGCAGCAGAACGTTTAGCTACCTGGGAACCAGCAGCAGAACGTTTAGCTACCTGGGAACCAGCAGCAGAACGTTTAGCTACCTGGGAACCAGCAGCAGAACGTTTAGCTACCTGGGAACCAGCAGAACGTTTAGCTACCTGGGAACCAGCAGCAGAACGTTTAGCTACCTGGGAACCAGCAGAACGTTTAGCTACCTGGGAACCAGCAGAACGTTTAGCTACCTGGGAACCAGCAGAACGTTTAGCTACCTGGGAACCAGCAGAACGTTTAGCTACCAGGGAACCAGCAGAACATTTAGCTACCAGGAACCAGCAGAACGTTTAGCTACCTGGGAACCAGCAGAACGTTTAGCTACCAGGGAACCAGCAGAACGTTTAGCTACCTGGGAACCAGCAGAACATTTAGCTACCTGGGAACCAGCAGCACATTTAGCTACCTGGGAACCAGCAGAACGTTTAGCTACCTGGGAACCAGCAGAACGTTTAGCTACCTGGGAACCAGCAGCACATTTAGCTACCTGGGAACCAGCAGAACATTTAGCTACCTGGGAACCAGCAGCACATTTAGCTACCTGGGAACCAGCAGAACGTTTAGCTACCTGGGAACCAGCAGCACATTTAGCTACCTGGGAACCAGCAGAACATTTAGCTACCTGGGAACCAGCAGAACATTTAGCTACCTGGGAACCAGCAGCACATTTAGCTACCTGGGAACCAGCAGAACGTTTAGCTACCTGGGAACCAGCAGAACATTTAGCTACCTGGGAACCAGCAGAACATTTAGCTACCTGGGAACCAGCAGAACATTTAGCTACCTGGGAACCAGCAGAACGTTTAGCTACCTGGGAACCAGCAGCACATTTAGCTACCTGGGAACCAGCAGAACATTTAGCTACCTGGGAACCAGCAGCACATTTAGCTACCTGGGAACCAGCAGAACGTTTAGCTACCTGGGAACCAGCAGAACATTTAGCTACCTGGGAACCAGCAGAACATTTAGCTACCTGGGAACCAGCAGAACGTTTAGCTACCTGGGAACCAGCAGCACATTTAGCTACCTGGGAACCAGCAGAACATTTAGCTACCTGGGAACCAGCAGCACATTTAGCTACCTGGGAACCAGCAGAACGTTTAGCTACCTGGGAACCAGCAGAACATTTAGCTACCTGGGAACCAGCAGAACGTTTAGCTACCTGGGAACCAGCAGCACATTTAGCTACCTGGGAACCAGCAGAACATTTAGCTACCTGGGAACCAGCAGCAGAACATTTAGCTACCTGGGAACCAGCAGCCTGGTCATGTGACCCTCTGCAGGTCAGCACCAGAACTTTACATCAATCCTAAAACCAACCAGAGGGACACGACAGGACTTAGTCTGGCTGCTGCGTTCTGCATTCATACCAAGCGACAAACGAAGGATTGATGCTGCAGGTAAATGTGATGCTGCAGGTAAATGTGATGCTGCAGGTAAATGTGATGCTGCAGGTAAATGTGATGCTGCAGTCACAGACGGTCAGACTGAAGCCTGGTTTCCTCCAGATCAGATCGTCTGTCTGACCTTAGAAAAGTTTCTAACATGAAACGGAAACAACGCGAGTCGCAGCCTGATGACGTTTTACCCGCTTGTTACGGTGGCCGGTTGGTGAACCAGCTCACTGTAGTAAAATTAAACTAAATGATCAAAACGAAGAATAAACAGGAATAAATATAGAAATCATTAATTAAACAATAATTATTGAATCTGTAAAAATGCATGTGAAATATTTTAATGTGAAGAAAATAAAATAAATTCCAATCAGTCATAGATTGAAATAAATAATTTATTAAAAAACCAAACGAGATGAATCAATAATGTAAATAATAAATAAATCCGCGTTTCTTCGGGTTTCTCCTCTCTGTCTGGTTCTGGTTCTGGTCCAGTCCAGCCTCCATTGTTCCGTCTGAATGAAAGCTGCAGTCATGTGACGCTGCCTGAGGCGTTGCCATGACGACCATCGGTGACAAGCGGCCTCTGTTGTGCCAGCCGGCCGAACCGGGTCGGAGACGTCGGCGCCATCATCATCATCATCGTCATCATCATCATCACCATCATCATCATCATCATCATCATCATCATCATCATCATCATCATCATCATCATCATCATCATCATCATCATCATCATCATCATCATCATCATCATCATCACTGCCGTTTCTATGACAAAACCTGACTGAAGAACCTGGTTCTGGAGGTTCTGGAGGTTTAGTTTCTCTCAAGCTGCTTTTGGATCAGTCGGTTCTGATTCTAATGTGAAACTGACTGACTTCATCACATTTATTCTCAGCTCGTTTTTTTTCTGCTTCCTGTGGAAACAGGAAGTGAGCAGCAAGCTCCGCCCACCTGATGCTCAGCTGGGGAGGAAGTGCAGTAAACCATTCTGCTGTTTGGGTCGGTTCTGGTTCTGGTCTGAGCTCACTTTAATCTGGTTCTGGTTCCAGAACCCAGCTTGGTTCTGTTCGGTTCTGTTTGGGTCAGAACCAGCTGCTGCAGTATTTCCTGTTGATCTGGGCTGGATCATCTGATCAGTACCGGGCGGTTCTGCTCGTCTTTCCTGCCTCCGGTTCTGACTGAAGGTAACAGAACCGGATGTGCTGTCACCATGGCAACCGGCAACTACACAGGAAGTCCTCAAAGAACAGGAAGCAGGCTTCCAGGCCTCTTCCTGTTTGCCAGATGAACTTTGACCTCTGTCACTTTTCCCCCTGATGACGGGTCCAAATCGGAGCCCCACAGGAAGGAACCGGCTGGTTCAGCAGAACCAGAACCGGGTCGGTCTGTCAGAAAGTGAATCCAGAGTCACAGACAGAAATGTATTCCTAGACTTCCTGTAATCTGGATTAATCTGTTCACAGGAGGTTCAGTGGAATCACTCAATCGGGTTTGAAATGGATCGGATTAAACCGGTTCTCAGCAGGTTTCCTGAACCTGGTTCAGACTAGTTTATATCGGGTCTAAACCGGGTTCAAACCAGACTTGAACCTGATCTAGATTCAGCCTGGTGGAGCTGAGGTTTGAACTTGGTCCAACCTGGTTTGGAACTGGTCTGATCCGGTTCTGATCCCGGTCCGTTTGGGATTGAATCCATAGCCGTGTTGCCTCTTCAGGATTCTCAGGGTTTATGATTTTGATAAAACTGTTTCCACCGAGGCTTTAACCCTCTGCTGGTGCCCTCTGACCTCTGACCCTGCAGTGAAGGCCATTCAGGAGGCATGACGGATGAGAAATGTCCCCAGCTGGTGGACTACTTCGTGGTGGCGGGCCTGGACCCCGCCGGGCCCTGGAGGTCCCTGGACGAAGACGGCCGGGCCTCCTCCTCCTCTTCGTCCTCCTCTTCATCACCGGCGGCGGCGGCGGTCCGGGCGGCGGAGCCGGTGACGGACCTGGCGGTGATCGCTCGCGGTCTGGGGGAGGAAGTGCCAGAAGGGTTCACCTGCATAGAGAAGACCCTGGGGGGCCACTCGGCCGAGCTGAGCGCCGGGCTCATCAACAACCCACACCTGTACCTGTGCTACCGCCGGGGGCGGGACAAGCCACCGGTCCTGGACCTGGGGTGAGTCACCGCACTGGTTCTGGTTCTGAACTAGTTCATTAGATTTAAAGGAACAGCGCAGCTTTGCTGCCACCTAGTGGTCTTTAAAGGGAACTACGACTAGTTATAGAAATAGACCTTATTTGGGAAACATTCATCTCGGATGTAAAAACAATACAGTAATAATACTGTAGGTTATTTAGCTTTTATAAATTTTAATAAAATATTTTCGCAGGAAAGTCGCCATGTTTGTCACACTGCAATGCATTCTGGGTAAATGACGGGTAAAGGTCCAAATGTGATGAGTATCGTTATTAGCCTTTTTCATTTGAACCGGAGCGCGTTGAAATGGATCAGAACCAGAAATAACAAGAGGTGATGAAGAGGAGGAGCAAACAGAGGAAGAGTTGGCCGTAGCAGCTGCTGCTGCCTTTAGCTTCATAATGAAGCCATGAATGAGACTCACCACCTCCTCTGGTCACTGTGTGATCCGGTAAGCACGTCTGTAGCTCTGGGTCCAGTTAGGCAACAGCTGTTATTGGTGGGTTTTTCACATTCAGTACCGGTGATCCAGATCCGTTAGCATTTCCGGCACCAATAGCTCCATTAGCATTTCCGGCACCAATAGCTCAATTAGCATTTCCGGCACCAATAGCTCCGTTAGCATTTCCGGCACCAATAGCTCCATTAGCATTTCCGGCACCAATAGCTCCATTAGCATTTCCGGGACAAATAGCTCCGTTAGCATTTCCGGCACCAATAACTCCGTTAGCATTTCCGGCACCAATAGCTCCGTTAGCATTTCCGGCACAAATAGCTCAATTAGCATTTTCGGCACCAATAGCTCCGTTAGCATTTCCAGTAGCAATAGCTCCGTTAGCATTTCCAGTAGCAATAGCTCCGTTAGCATTTCCAGTAGCAATAGCTCCGTTAGCATTTCCAGTAGCAATAGCTCCGTTAGCATTTCCAGTAGCAATAGCTCCGTTAGCATTTCCAGTAGCAATAGCTCCGTTAGCATTTCCAGTAGCAATAGCTCCGTTAGCATTTCCAGTAGCAATAGCTCCGTTAGCATTTCCAGTAGCAATAGCTCCGTTAGCATTTCCAGTAGCAATAGCTCCGTTAGCGTCTTGTCTTTGACGTTTCTCCCAGGCAGCGTCTGTAGGTAGCGCTTTGTCCAGTTCTGCATCAGCTGTGCTGCTTAGAGTTCGGTGCAGGGCTAACAATTAGCACCGACACCGGACCTCCATGGTGATGTCAGCACCCAGGCAGTAGCTCCGTTAGCATCTCAAAAAGCGTCCAGCTCTGCCTGTCTCAGCGACAACATAGCATTTATTTTTAGCTCGTTAAGGTAGCATCGCCTGTTAGCTTCGTTGGTTCTGCTGGTATAAATGGCTCAAAGTGTTGTGGAGAAACGTCCAGGGTCCAGATCAGGTCCTTCATTGTGTTCCACTCTCCTTTCTTTCATGTGGGAAATTATCCAGATTCTGTCTCAATTTTTATTTTTTATCACAGCCGATAGTGACATTATCTAAAATGGCACCAGTCAAACTCAATGTGATGAACTACTGGGAAAAGTTAGCCTTCCTGTGTTTACTCTGTAGCCCAGGGGTCCAAAGTGGGTCCTGGAGGCTCCTGCATGTTTCAGGCTCTCCTGGTTTGACACACCTGCATCAGACGAGGCTCATCAGAGGCCTGAGAGGAACGTTGACCTGCTGAGGAGGTTGTTCTACCAGCAGGGAGAGAATAAAACCTGCAGGACCCCCTATAGACCCCCTGCTGTAGACTTAAGTACAGAATGGTCCTGATGACGTCATCAACCCAGCGGTGAAAAAATGGCGACCCCCCCCATGGGTGATAAATACAACAAAAGACGTACATTTTTTTAAGTAATTATCAGTATTGGCAATAGGAAAATTGCAACATATTTAGGCAACATGTTCAACTAGTTGTGGATCCTTAAAGGAACAGCGTGGCTCTGCTGCCACCTAGTGGCCGTGTTACTGAGCCCGTCCCTGTCGTGTTCCGATCCGCAGGGTTCTGTATGAGGGGAAGGAGCAGCCGAAGCAGGGCTGGTACGTCATCGAGACCACGCCCTACAGCCGCTCGGCCAGCCTGAGCTCCGGCGGCGCCCCCACAGCCCACCGGGTCTTCCTCATGTACCGCCGGGCCCTGGACTCGCAGGGCCTGCACACGCTGGGCGTCACCGACATCGCCCTGCTGGTGCCCGGCAAGGGGGAGGTGGCGCCGCACACATTCTGTCGGGTCGACAAGAACCTCAACACGGGCATGGTGAGCAGTGGAGGCGGTCCGGACCTGCTCTGTGAGGGTGTGAATACTAATGGGTCCTGTTTCTGCAGTGGGGTCCAGCTCTGCACGTCTGCTACAAGAGAGCCGTGGCCAAAGCCAACGCCCTGGTGTTCGAAGCCAGTGAGTCGGCGCTCAGCTACTTCCTGTAGTACCAGAGGCTGCAGATGGACGAGATCTGGGTCTGGGTTCCCAGTCCGGTTCCTAGCAGCCAGGTTTTCTAACAATAGAGACATCAGTGGTGGGAATCAATAACTTAAGAGTTAGCTGGCTGAGTTGCTAACGCTAATGCGCTAATCATAAATATTAGATCCGCTAATGCTAAAGTGCTGTTCCAGCATGGTATTTGGTAAGTTACCAAAAATGTTAAAGTGCTAAGCTAAATATTAGCTTTACTATTAGCAGATTAGCAGTGCTAAGCTAAATATGAGCTTTACTATTAGCAGATTAGCAGTGCTAAGCTAAATATTAGCTTTACTATTGGCAGATTAGCAGTGCTAAGCTAAATATTAACTTTACTATTGGCAGATTAGCAGTGCTAAGATAAATATTAGCTTTACTATTAGCAGATTAGCAGTGCTAAGCTAAATATTAGCTTTACTATTAGCAGATTAGCAGTGCTAAGCTAAATATTAGCTTTACTATTAGCAGATTAGCAGTGCTAAGCTAAATATTAGCTTTACTATTAGCAGATTAGCAGTGCTAAGCTAAATATTAGCTTTACTATTAGCAGTGCTAAGCTAAATATTAGCTTTACTATTATCAGATTATAATAATAATAATAATAATACATTTTATTTCAAAGGCGCCTTTCTGGCACTCAAGGACACCGTACAATAGTAAAAAACTGTGACAGAAACAAATAAAATGTAACAAGTAAAAGTAGATAAAAATAAATAAAACAAAACAATGTATCTATATAAAAACTATGTAAAATCAGGCAAACCAATTGTGTCATGTGGAAAAGGCAGATCTAAAAAGGTGTGTTTTGAGTTCGGTTTTAAAATGTGATAATGACTTTATGTTTCTAAGGTATGGTGGTAATGAGTTCCAGAGTTGGGGAGCAGAGCGACTGAAAGCTCTGCTCCCCATGGTGGTGAGACGGGCAGAGGGGACAGTGACATGGATGGAGGAGGATGATCTGAGGGAGCGAGAGGGAATGGCAATATGAATAAGATTTGAAAGATATGGTGGGGAGAGATTGTAAAGGGCCTTGAAAGTGTACAGAAGAATTTTGTAATCTATGCGGAACTTGGTGGGCAGCCAGTGGAGTCTTTGCAGGACAGGAGTGATGTGGTGCATGGATGGGGTTTTGGTAATGATACGGGCAGCTGAATTCTGGACCAGTTGGAGCTTATGGAGAGATTTCTGGGTGAGACCAAACAGAAGGGAGTTGCAGTAGTCCAGTGCTAAGCTAAATATTAGCTTTACTATTAGCAGATTAGCAGTGCTAAGCTAAATATTAGCTTTACTATTAGCAGATTAGCAGTGCTAAGCTAAATATTAGCTTTACTATTAGCAGATTAGCAGTGCTAAGCTAAATATTAGCTTTACTATTAGCAGTGCTAAGCTAAATATTAGCTTTACTATTAGCAGATTAGCAGTGCTAAGCTAAATATTAGCTTTACTATTAGCAGATTAGCAGTGCTAAGCTAAATATTAGCTTTACTATTGGCAGATTAGCAGTGCTAAGCTAAATATTAGCTTTACTATTAGCAGATTAGCAGTGCTAAGCTAAATATTAGCTTTACTATTAGCAGATTAGCAGAAGTGTGCCCCAGACTGGACATCGACAGCCAGAGTCCGAAGAAAAGCTTCATACATCGGTGTTTTTGGACAGAAGTCACTGCGTGAAGCACAGAGATCCTCTCCTCTGTCTGCACCCTCAGATTCTGAACGGCCCGGCCTTGCTGATCCAACCCTGATCCAACCCTCTGTGTTCTGCAGGTCTGATCAGCCGGTACCCAGAGGAGGACCTGGAGGCGTTCCCTCTTCCCGAGTCAGTGCCGGTCTTCTGTCTGCCGATGGGCGTCTCCGTGGAGAGCTGGCCGCTGAACTCCAAGTACCAGCTGCCCGTCTTTTCCACCTTTGTCCTCACGTCCGCCTCCGGAGACAAGGTGTGTCCAAAGACGACCAGAGAGGCGGCGAACGGCAGCGTCGAGTAACCCCATCTGTTCCTGCAGGTCTACGGCGCTGCCATCCAGTTCTACGAGTCGTTCTCCAGGGATCTCCTGTCTGAGCGGCAGAACGTCCGGCTCGGCCTGCTCAGCGTGGTGGACCGCCGGCCCATCACCAGCCGCAGTCTGCACGCCAAGAAGAGCATCTGCGTCCTGTCCCACTGGCCCTTCTTCACCGTCTTCCAGAAGTTCCTCACCTTCATCTACAGATACTCCATCTCCGGGCCGCACGTCCTGCCGCTCGAGAAGTCCGAATCCTTCCTTTCCGCTCAGCCGTGTTTTCAGATAAAAAAGTTCTTCGTTTAAGGGGTCTGCATTTCTTCTTCTCTGTCTCTGTTTCTGCAGACACATCTCCAGCTTCATGCACAACGTTCCGTTCCCTTCCCCTCAGCGTCCGCGGATCCTCGTTCAGGTAAACCTCAAACACACCTGTCAACCTGGCAACTGATACCAGAAAAGTTTCAACTCTGGATAAGAGACTAGATAAATAAAAACCAGACGAGGCCTTGCATGTAACTCGGTATCATCAGCATATCGCCTGATCTCTGTCTGGACCTGCTGAAGACCCGACAGACTTCAGGTCCATCCATCCGACCCTCCGTCTTCTTCCAGTTATCCGGGGTCGTGGGGTCAGCAGCCTAAGAAGGGAGGCCCAGACTTCCCTCTGCCCTGCCACTTGCTCCAGCTCCTCCGGGGGAATCCTTCATTTCCCTTCATGGTTTAATTTTCCCATCTGTGTTGCAGCTCTCGCCGTACGACAACCTGCTGCTCTGCCAGCCGGTCTCCTCCCCACTCCCACTCAGGTGAGTGCGACTGGGTCGGATACAGAACCCTGAGGAACACCAAACCTCAGTAAACACTCAGATTAAATGTTGAACTGTTCCTTTAATTCCTCAGAGACTCGCCTGATTAAGTCGTTTTGTTGTAGCTGGTCCGGCGTCACCGACGCGTCGGCGCATGCATCAAGCCCACAGAGCAAACCGTGTCGCTGCGCGTTTCAGCAAGTCACGTGACCGATACAGGAAGTGCTTCCAAATGACATTAACGCGTAAAACTGGGTTTATAAGGAAGCGAATCTGTCAAAAGCATTAGCCAAACGGATTATTGACCTTTTACAGCATCATCTATGGAGCAGCTTCAGAGGAAATGTTTCCTCTGTGGGACCATTTTGATCTTATATTGGAAAATAAATTTGTTTTAATTTTTTTCATCCGGTTCTTGTCAGTTTCTACTTAATCTGAACCCAAATTGAGCTGAAACTGACTTTTAGTTTACTTTCATATGTTCTGCAGGTTAAGAGTCGCATATGTTTCACTAAACTGTCTTATTTAAATAAATCCACCTTTTCAACGCTGAGGCATCATGAGGCAGGAGAATAAAGTCCCAGATAAACTCAGATATGCAGCCATTCTACAAATGACTCCGTCTTTATTATAAATCATTTCATACACAGTGATCCCTCCTCGCTGTAACGCCGTTCACTTTTCACGATATCGCAGATTTTTCGGTGCAGTTTTTTTCCAGTGTTCTTCGTCCTGATTGACCAAATGATTGGTAAAAACAGTCTCTGCGCTTCCTGAGTGCCAATAACGTTACGGTGTTTAATACAGATTGGCCATCAGGAGATGGAAACTGAAACTTTCAATGTCTGCTGGAGAATCAAACTGTAGCCAGAGGCAGCAGAACCGGACCGGAGGCTCGTTGATGAGATCCGTGGCTCTGCTGTAGATCCAGCTGTGAATCTGGTGCAGCTTGGAGGAGAAGCTGTAATGACCGACTGGATCACATTAATGCTGATTGATGAACATCCGCTGACCTGAAAACAGGTTTTGTTCTTTGGTTTAATGTATTTATTTATTAATGCTGTGTAATAACTGTAAAACATAAAGGGAACTACTTCACGGGTTATTTTCTGAACGCAACCCCTAAGAAACACAAGGGTTCACTGTAAATGTAGAGTTTACTTCATTTTCTTCTACAGCAGAAGTTTTGTCAAAAAAGCGTAACAGGCTAAATTTTAAAATGTTGGAATAACGTTTTTTTTTTTTTTATAAAAATCTGTGGGAAGAAAACAGTCCATCCATCCTCATCCCAAACATTCACTTACATTTTCACTTTATGGTTCATGTTCACATGTTTTATTGAAAATATTTTAAATTTACCTGAAGATATGACATAATACAACATGTAATATGCAATAAAATACAAAGACTTAAACCTTATTGTATAAACCAGGTCATCAAATCGCTGCGTTGCCTGTAGTGATTATTAATGTCCAGCAGGTGTCAGTATTGAGTGACAGAGTTTTGCTTTGGGTCGAAACGCTTCATGACGTCTCATGATTTTCATGCTAACAGTGTGTGTGTGTGTGTGTGTGTGTGTGTGTGTGTGTGTGTGTGTGTGTGTGTGTGTGTGTGCGCGGCAGCGGGGCGAGCTTCCTGAAGCTGCTCCAGAACCTGGGTCCAGAGAACTCCTGCACGCTGCTGCTTGCCGTCCTCACCGAACACAAGCTGCTGCTGCACTCGCTGCGACCCGACGTCCTGACCTCCGTCAGCGAGGCCCTGGTCTCTGTAAGACTCCGCCCTCCTCCTGAAACAGAACCTGGTCGGGTCTGGGCAGACCCGGAGGAGCCGGTTCTGGTTCTAAATGTGTTAATTAATCAGAAATGTTGCAGTTGAGGGACGGTTCTTAGCCTGGTCCTTTGCGCTCATGTATGATATTTTGTTTCTTGATCACTGACGGCTGCAGACAGGTGGCGGTAACTGATACTGCCACCTGCAGGTGGGAGTTGGCATCACTGAAGCCCGATGTTTTTAACTATGTTTTTGTGAATTTTTAGTGAATTCACAATTATGCATTAGCGTGGAAAAATGCTAGTTTAGCACTTGGCTGCTAAACTAGTGGGGTAAACTAGTGGGGCTACTAGCATGCTAGCGCCGAAATGCTAACCCAGTATCGCAGTTATTTCGCTCTCATATCATCGTCCACATAAAACTGGTTGATGGGATAATAAATGGTAGATGATGAAGACTTTATGGGAATCATATTCATGTGCTTAGTGGGTGTTAATAACCTGGAATTAACTAAAATAAGACGGAGAATCCTTTCTCTCTGTGCCCTTCTTCATGTGTCTGTGAGGACTGGAAAAGCAGCAGCACCGCCCCCTGTGGTGTAACTCGGTACAACACAGGAGTAAACAAAACAATATGATCACATATTGATCATACTGTGTTTCACACTTCATTTGATCAGTTTTATCATTTTATAAATGTTGAATAGATATAGAGAAAATGTTAAATTAATCAGAAATGTCATGGCCGCCCTGTTGCAGACCTTTGCTCTGTGAAAGACGTTGTTTATCCTCTGGATTATGCAGCATTATTACAGAATTACACACCACCATCATAAACAGAACTAGATTTGATCTTCTGACCCTCAGCAGAGCCTCTGACTTGTTAATGAAGTCATTTCTGCTCATTTATGACTAAAACCTGTTATTCTGACTGAAGCTACATGCTGCTCTCCCTGTGTGTGCAGATGACCTTCCCGCTGCGCTGGCTCTGCCCCTACATCCCTCTGTGCCCGCTGCAGATGGCCGACGTGCTGCTGGCGCCCATGCCTTTCATCGTCGGCGTTCACTCCAGCTACTTTGACCTCTACGACCCCCCGCCGGAGGTCATCTGCGTCGACCTGGACACAAACACCATCTTCCAGTGAGTCCGAGTCGCCGCAGCTTCTGCGGCCGCCGACGGGGAGATCATCAGCTGCTCTTGTTGGGATCCCTGCAGGTCAGAGGATAAGAAGCCGTTGTCATGGCGATCGCTACCCAGGAAGCACGGAAAGACGCTGTTCAGCACACTGACCAACCTGCACCGGACCCTGGAGAAGAGTGAGTGGCCGCTGAGTGTGTCAGGAGAGCGGCCAGAGGTCAGGGGTCACGCTGTGCTTCTGCCTGCAGTTTGCAGCCCCGGCCAGGAGGAGGCGACGCTGGAGTTCCTGCTCACCGACTACGACCAGATCTACCGGCGGCAGAAGCAGCTGGAGCTGGAGATCCAGGAGGCCTTCCTGCGCTTCATGAGCTGCCTGCTGCGGGGCTACCGCGCCTTCCTGCTGCCCATCACGCAGGCGCCGTCCGACACCACCACCGACTGCAGCTCCCTGTTCAACCTGCAGGGTGCGCTCTCCTCCAACACGCTCCAGTCTGCAGAAAATAATATGTTGTTTCTGTTAAAGCAACTCCAGTCTATTGTTCTTTAATTGTGCTTCTAAATGACGGTAAATGTTATGAACAGTGAGGAGCAGCTTGTTTCGTATCTCCTCGTGTCTCACATCATTAGAAAGTTTAATTTCATCACATGCTGAGATGGGCAGGTGAGAAACGGGTCTAGATCAAATCTTTCATTTCTAAGACGGCTGGTTAGTGACACTGTGATGTTCTATGATTCTGCAGTCGAGCTGCGGCCTCTGACCCTGAGCGACCTTTGACCCTGTGACTGCAGGCTTCCTGAAGTCTCGGGACCGGAGCCAGCAGAAGCTGTACGCCCAGCTGAGCCGGACCCAGATGTTCACCCAGTTCATCGAGGAATGCTCCTTCGTCAGCGACCGCCACGCCTGCCTCGAGTTCTTTGACGAGTGCGTCCAGAAGGTCAGAGGGCAAATCGTTTCCTTCTTTTGGCCCGGTGACCTTCTGTTGACCATCCGTTGACCCGCTGACCTTTGGGTCCCCAGGTGGACGTGGAGAAGCCGGAGGAGGTGCGGCTGATCGACCTGGACGAGAGCGGCGGCGGCGAACACACCGTCTTCATCATGCCGCCCGAGGAGCCGCAGGAGGCCGACGGCGCCGAGTGCCCCGCCCGCTACAGGTGAGGCTCCTCCCCCTGGGGGCGGAGCCAACACACCAGGTGCCGTGTGACCTGACGCGTCTCTCGTCCAACAGCTACGAGACGTTCCCCAGCCTGACGGCGGAGCTGTTGGACCGACCGCAGGACCCGCTGCGCGCCCCGGCCAGAGGCAGCGCCCCCAGCAGCCCCGCCCCCCGCCGCACCAAGCAGGTAGCCGGCCCGGTTCTGACCCGGTTCTGGTCCAACAGGGTCCAAACTGCCCTGATGGAGAGGTTCCTGCAGTTTAATGTGTTGATTTAGTGGAGACCATGACAGCGGGTTCTTCAGAACTGACTGACCCGGTTTCCTCAAGTTCTGATCCTTCGTGTTGCTACTAGCATGAGCTAAATGAAAATGGCTGCTTTCCTCTTCTTCTTCTTTAGATTTCAACAGCAGCTTGCATCCATTATTGTTGCTCTACTGCCACCTACTGGATCCTAATATCTTTACCTCAGATTCTCATAATGATCCCAGTATTTAAAAAACAAAAAATGCTATTTAACTGATCAACAACATTCTCAAGTTTCAATTCCCTATAAAACCTAATTCCGTTTTAATGGCCGCTTTCTTCTTTTACTTCCAATGATTCCCTTCCTGCTAAAGCGCCCCCTGGTGGTGGAAGAAAAATCCACATATGAGCCGCATGGTTCAAAGCTTAGGAAAACAGTAGCGGCTTATAGTCCAGAAAATACGGTACTCATCTCCATTCAGTTTAGCAGGTGAACTCTGACCTTGCCCAAACATTAGAGCTTTGTGTTCATGTTAGCGACGGGATCCGACACCTTCGATCGTCATGGAAACTCATCTATCAGTTCCGCTCCACCGGGTTGAGATGAAATTAGTTTTCCGGTTCATTCGTGCATCTAAAGCACAGCCGCCCGCCGTGTTCAGTCTGTCTGCTCACCTGTATAAAAACACCTGCCAGAAGCAGCAGCTCCAGGAGAAAAGCTGCCAGACTCCAGGAATCGTCATTTAAAGGAAAAATGCTGAAAACCTGGGCATTATCATGAATCAGTGAATCCCCACAGGCCGAATCTGAAAATCGGATGTTCTGGCTTTCGTCAACAACTCAGAGGTGAAAGTCACAACGACGCGGCCGGAACACGCTGGCTAAATAATAAAGCATAACTGAACGGAGCTTTAAGGCCGGAACATTTTCCTGGAGGAATTTTAATACTTGAGGATCATTGGAGGAATCGCTTCAGCTCTAGACGGACGGATGGATCACAGTCCTGCTTTTCTAGCAGATCCCAGAAGCAGCAGCAGGGGGCGCAGCAGGTTCTGGTTCTGATGGACTCACAGAACCCCTGTGTGTCTGCAGGAGATCAAGGTGGCCCAGAAGCGGGCCCAGAAGTACTCGGCGGTTCCGGACATGTGGTCCAAATGCCTGCTGGGTCACTGCTACGGCCTGTGGTTCATCTACCTGCCCACCTTCGTCCGGGCCGAGGGCTTCAAGGTCCGCGCCCTGCACTCCGCCCACGACGTCCTCCAGCACATGGAGACCCGCAAGGTGGTGCTGCCCGACGAGGTGAGGCCCGCCGGGCCGGCGCGCCGACCGGGCCGGGCCGGGCTCGCCGCCAGTAACAGAAACTCTGCTGTGTGTGTCAGGTGTGTTACCGCATCCTGATGCAGCTCTGCGGTCAGTACGGTCAGCCGGTCCTCGCCGTCAGAGTCCTGCTGGAGATGAAGAAGGCCGGGATCACGCCCAACACCATCACCTACGGATACTACAACAAGGTTACGCACACGGACGGACATACACACACACACACATGGACACACACACACACGGACACACATGGACACACACACACACACACGCACACACAAGGACACACATGGACACACACACACACACACACGGACACACATGGACACACACACACACACACACACGACACACACACGGACACACATGGACACACACACACACACACGCACACACAAGGACACACATACACACACACACACACGGACACACACACGGACACACATGGACACACACACACACACACGCACACACAAGGACACACACACACACACACACACACGGACACACACACGGACACACATGGACACACACACACACACGCACACACACGGACACACAGACACACATACATACACACACACACGGACACACACACACGGACGGACGGACACACACACACACACACGGACACACACACGGACATACGGACGGACAGACACACACACACACACATACATACACACGGACACACACACACACACACGGACACACAGACACACATACATACACACACACACGGACGCACACACACGGGCACACACACACACACACGGACACACACACGGACATACGGACACACACACACACACACGGACACACAGACACACATACATACACACACACGCGGACGCACACACACGGGCACACACACACACGGACACACACACGCACACACACGGACACACGCACACACAAGGACACACACACACGGACGGACGGGGACACACACACACACATGGACACACATACACACACACACGGACGGACAGACACACACACACACACATACATACACACGGACACACACACACACACACACACAGATGTTTGGGGACTTTCCATTGACTTCCATTCATTGCTGCAGCCTAACTAACCAACCGAAACTCAATTCACACCGTAGTCCTAAATCTGACCCCTGACCCAAAACCAGCGTTTCCCCTTATGGGGCCCAGGCTTCGGTCCCACAGCGTAGCATGTGTCAGGAAAATGGTCCCCACAAGGTATTACAGACACACACCATAAAGCTTCAGGCTGACGGCTGTTTTCCCTCCTCAGGCTGTGCTGGAGTGTAAGTGGCCCTCGACCAATCAGGGCGGCCGTCTCCGCTGGGCCAAGCTACGGAACGTTCTATTGGCCGTGGCTCAGTTCAGGCAGCCAATCAAACAGCGGCGGAAGAGTGGTTCTGTGGGCTCCAGAGGTCAGATGTCTCGTAGTTCGTCCTGCAGGATAAAACGTCACGGCTCTAAGCGATGAAGGTGATGAAGATGATCTCTGTTTCCATGCCAGGAGCCATGATGGAGCCCGATCAGAAGCCCCGCCCACAGTCCGCTCTGATTCGTCAGTCTAGCTGGAGCGGCCTGAGCGAAAGCTCGAGTCACGAGTCTCTGACCGGGTCGCTGGTGAAGAGCTCCAGCCTCAGCAGCATGAAGACGCCCACAGTCAGCGGTGAGCACTGCTAGCTAGAGAGCTAGCTGCTTGCTAGCTAACCCTAACCCTAGCAGAAAGCTAGCAGAAAGCAGCTAGCTTTCTGCTAACTAGAGAGCTAGCTGGTTGCTAGCTAACCCTAACCCTAGCACCCACAGATCAGCTGACCTGATGCCCTTTCTGCCCTCAGGGCTCACAGTCTGTAAGAAGTCCCCCGTCCTCCACGGTTCAGGGACAAACGGGGACACGGTCCACCGGAAGCCCCCGCTGGGACGGAGAGAAGCCTCCGCTCCGCCTGCAGCGCCTCCTGGGGGAGTGGTGGTGCGGCGCAGTGAGGTCTGCCTTTCCACCTTCTACACCGAGTCGGAGCTGGACTGCAGCTGTGAACCGGAGGAGAGGCTCAGCAGGTCGGTGTGTTCGTTCCGCCGAGTTTTCTGAGTTTATTCTGACCGACAGGATTTACGTTCCGACCGCAGGTCCAACAGATCCGGGAGCTCCGGCGGAAAGAACAAGGCCAGGACCGTAGATGAGAACTCCAACCACGTGTCGTCCCCGAGCCGCGGAGGCCTGGCAGGGAAACTGCAGCAGCTCCTCACCCCGACCAAACACCGAGCATCGGTCCGGCGCGCCGCCAGCGTGGAAAACCGCCGGTCCGGCGGAGGGATCGGTCGGAAAGTGTCCGATCAGAGGCAGTCCAGGAAGTCCCAGGTGGCTGAAACGCTGCTGAAGGCAAAGGAGCGGCTGGTGAACGCCACGTCAGAGGTGACTGCATGTTCCTGTTGAAGGCGATGAGCTGCAGATCCAGCGTCCTCCACCAGGGGCTGCTGTCCAGATCTTGTTGAGATGTTTCCCTACAGCTCTGGATGTGTAGGCCTCTCCTGTCATCTGGAATAACCAGGAATCTCTCCTCAGAGCTCGCTGTCAGTGGGAAGTGACCTGGACCTGGCGGACACGCCCACCGCGGCGTATCCTCTGCGCAGGTCGTGGGACGCCAACCAGGAGGGGGCGGGAATCGAGGTAGCTCGCTCGGTGCGGTCGTTGAGGCGGTTTCCTCCGGGCACGGCCTCACAGTGTGTCTGTGTCCAGGTTCTGATGTCCAGCTGCTCGTTGTGCCGCAGCTGCAACTCTCTGGTGTACGACGAGGAGATCATGGCGGGCTGGACCTCGGACGACTCCAACCTGAACTCGTCCTGCCCGTTCTGCGCCGCCTCCTTTGTCCCGTTCCTGAATGCAGAAATCTGCGACCCGGGGCCTGTCAGCAGGTACAGAGCCAGCCGACCGAACGCTCATGCGCTCCTGGTTCTGTAGTGTCAGCGGTTCTGCTCTTGCTCCTTCTCAGCGCGGAGCGTTGCACCATGAACATGGAGGATGAGGTGGAGAGCGCCGTGAGGCCCCCTAGTGGTCACGAGGCGTCCCTGCGGCCCCAGTGCAACGGGCTGAGCGACGACTCCAGCTCTGAAACCAGCACCTACTCCGAGACCAGCAAGGCCACCACGGTAACTCCCCCCGCCGCTGCCCCACTGCGTCCCTCCTCACTGTGACAGGCTCCGCCCTCTTTCCAGGTGTCGTCGGTGGGAGGGACTCCTCAGGTGACGGTGGCCTACCTGAGCCCTCTGGTTCTGAGGAAGGAGCTGGAGAGCCTGCTGGAGAACGAGGGCGAGTCGGTTCTGGCCCAGCCTCAGTTTCTGGACAGCCACTCCATCATCTTCTGGAACCTGGTCTGGTACTTCCAGCGGCTCGGCCTGCCCAGCAACCTGCTGCAGCTGGTCCGGAGGTCGCCGCTGGTCAGCCACTTCACTCAGGTGACTCTGCAGAACTCGTTCATATTGGGGGACTCAAGTACTGTGAACATGAACTCATTCGCTTAAGAAGGTTCTGCTGTCTGAACACAGAACCTTGATCCAGGTTTCTAATGACACAAGCAGCTGGAAAGTAGCTGGAGAAGCTAAAATGTAGCTTAATTTTACAGTTCCTGTAGTTTCTGGACGGGCTAAAGTCCAGGAAAGCAGCTGAATATAACTGTTTGGGGGCGTCTCCACTAGGGGGCGTCTCCACTAGGGGGCGCCTCCACTAGGGGGCGCCTCCACTAGGGGGCGCCTCCACTAGGGGGCGCCTCCACTAGGGGGCGTCTCCACCAGGGGGGCGTCTCCACCAGGGGGGCGTCTCCACCAGGGGGCGCCTCCACCAGGGGGCGCCTCCACCAGGGGGCGTCTCCACCAGGGGGCGTCTCCACCAGGGGGCGCCTCCACCAGGGGGTGTCTCCACCAGGGGGCGTCTCCACTAGGGGGGCCTCCACTAGGGGGCGTCTCAAAAGGGGGCGTCTCCACCAGGGGGCGTCTGCACCAGGGGGCGTCTCCACCAGGGGGCGCCTCCACCAGGGGGCGTCTCCACTAGGGGGGCCTCCACTAGGGGGCGTCTCAAAAGGGGGCGTCTCCAAAAGGGGGCGTCTGCACCAGGGGGCGTCTGCACCAGGGGGCGTCTCCACTAGGGGGGCCTCCACTAGGGGGCGTCTCAAAAGGGGGCGTCTCAAAAGGGGGCGTCTCCACCAGGGGGCGTCTGCACCAGGGGGCGTCTGCACCAGGGGGCGTCTGCACCAGGGGGCGTCTCCACCAGGGGGCGTCTGCACCAGGGGGCGTCTCCACCAGGGGGCGCCTCCACTAGGGGGCGCCTCAAAAGGGGGGCCTTCACTAGGGGGGCCTCCACCAGGGGGCGTCTCCACCAGGGGGCGTCTCCACCAGAGGGCGCCTCCACTAGGGGGGCCTCCACTAGGGGGCGTCTCAAAAGGGGGCGTCTCCACCAGGGGGCGTCTCCACCAGGGGGCGTCTCCACTAGGGGGGCCTCCACTAGGGGGCGTCTCAAAAGGGGGTGTCTCCACCAGGGGGCGCCTCCACTAGGGGGCGTCTCCACCAGGGGGCGTCTCCACCAGGGGGCGTCTCCAACAGGGGGGCGTCTCCACCAGGGGGCGTCTCCACCAGGGGGCGTCTCCACCAGGGGGTGCCTTCTCCAGGGGGCGCCTCCACCAGGGGGCGTCTCCACCAGGGAGCGTCTCCACCAGGGGGTGCCTTCTCCAGGGGGCGCCTCCACCAGGGGGCGTCTCCACCAGGGAGCGTCTCCACCAGGGGGGCGTCTCCACCAGGGGGCGTCTCCACCAGGGGGTGCCTTCTCCAGGGGGCGTCTCCACCAGGGGGGCGTATCCACCAGGGGGCGTCTCCACCAGGGGGCGCCTCCACCAGGGGGGCGTCTCCACCAGGGGGCGTCTCCACCAGGGGGCGCCTCCACTAGGGGGCGTCTCCAACAGGGGGGCCTTCACTAGGGGGGCCTCCACCAGGGGGCGTCTCCACCAGGGGGCGCCTCCACCAGGGGGCGTCTCCACCAGGGAGCGTCTCCACCAGGGGGCGTCTCCACCAGGGGGTGCCTTCTCCAGGGGGCGTCTCCACTAGGGGGCTCCTCCACCAGGGGGCGTCTCCACCAGGGAGCGTCTCCACCAGGGGGCGCCTCCACCAGGGGGCGTCTCCACCAGGGGGCGTCTCCACCAGGGGGCGTCTCCACCAGGGGGTGCCTTCTCCAGGGGGCGTCTCCACTAGGGGGCTCCTCCACCAGGGGGCGCCTCCACCAGGGGGCGTCTCCACCAGGGGGCGCCTCCACCAGGGGGCGTCTCCACCAGGGGGCGTCTCCACCAGGGGGCGTCTCCACCAGGGGGCGTCTCCACCAGGGGGCGTCTCCACCAGGGGGCGCCTTCTTCAGGGGGCGTCTCCACCAGGGGGCGTCTCCACCAGGGGGCGCCTCCACCAGGGGGCGTCTCCACCAGGGGGCGTCTCCACCAGGGGGCGTCTCCACCAGGGGGCGCCTTCTCCAGGGGGCGTCTCCACCAGGGGGCGTCTCCACCAGGGGGCGTCTCCACCAGGGGGCGTCTCCACCAGGGGGCGTTAACAGCCTGTTTTGGTTGTTCCAGTCGGAGAACTCTGCTGTGAGGGTCCGGCTCCTCTGGGACACGCTGAGCCCCGACACCGACCAGTGGCCGCCGCTCTACGTCCTCTGGAGGATCCACAGTAAGGACGATTGGCGGACAAGTCCATCACAGGACACAGCGTCCCCACCGTGCGTTAACGTGTTCCTCCACCAGGTGGCGCCCCGATGAGGAGCTACAGCTGGAGGCGGCACAACCACCCGTTCACCCTGTCCTTCCTGGAGGAGGTTCTGCGCTGGGTGGGCATGAACGAGGTGCACAAGGCCATCACGCTCTTCCTGGACACCCTGGAGAAGCAGCCCGGGTCGCCTCAGACCCAGAGGTGGGAATTCGGACCAGTCCACCGGTTCTGATGATTCATGCTTGAACTCAGATGTTTGTGTTTCCGGACTGACAGGAGTCTCTACCGAGAAATGCTGTTCCTGACGCTGGCAGCGATGGGAAAAGACCACGTCGGTAAGACTCCTGGTGTATTCGGGTCGGGTTTCCGATCAGAACCAGGAGGGTTCTGGAGGTTCTGCTGTGAAATCCTCTCCTGTCTCTGTCTGCAGCTGCATTCGATAAGAAGTACAAGACGGCGTTCCTGCGCCTCAGCAGCTCCCTGGGCCGGGACGAGCTCCGCAGGAAGCGGGCCCAGCCTCCCAGCACCAAAGCCGTCGACTGCAGACGGAGCTTCCACCCGCCGCTGGAGTGCTGAGGGGTTCCGGACCGGACCGGACCGGACCGGACCACCCAACCAACACCCGCTTCGCCCCTCTGCTGCCCCCTGGTGGATGGCACAGCATCCTACTTCCTACCAGCCTCTGGATCCTGAAGCAACCGGATCAGACCGGACCGGCGTGACCGGATCGGACCCGGCTGCAGATCTGCTCTGTAGTCAGAGGAAGGCGCATCAGCGGGAACCCAGATCCGAACCGGAGATTCCCCTGGGAATCCGCTTCCTGAACTGGAACGTTGTGGAAGAGACATTTATTGTTGAAACTGTGAAAAACGGATCTGACCCGTTTTAACTCCTCAGAACCGGTTCTATTGATCAGAAACTCAGTGATGCATCCAGGCTTCTGCTTCCCAACCAGTTGGGATTCGCTCCAAAGTCCCGTTCAGGCCCGGATGGGTCTGGATGGATCAGAACCATCTGGGACGAGAGGCAGAACGATTCAGAAGTGAAATTAAAGAAAATGTAAAATATCAGAGTTTTGATTGGTTTAATACCAGCCAGAACCCGACCAGAACCAGAACAGAACGTAACCAGAATCCAGACAAGCTGCTGAATTTCTGTCGATCCTCCTCTGGAAAACAATCAAGTTTCTGGATTGAAGAACCAAATTTTGACATCGGAGCCACAAATTCAGCCACAAACGCAGAACTCCAACCGAGCATGCTCAGTGGGCGGAGCCTCAGACCGAGCATGCTCAGTGGGCGGAGCCTCAGACCGAGCATGCTCAGTGGGCGGAGCCTCAGACCGAGCATGCTCAGTGGGCGGAGCCACAGACCGAGCATGCTCAGTGGGCGGAGCCACAGACCGAGCATGCTCAGTGGGCGGAGCCTCAGACCGAGCATGCTCAGTGGGCGGAGCCTCAGACCGAGCATGCTCAGTGGGCGGAGCCTCAGACCGAGCATGCTCAGTGGGCGGAGCCTCAGACCGAGCATGCTCAGTGGGCGGAGCCTCAGACCGAGCATGCTCAGTGGGCGGAGCCTCAGACCGAGCATGCTCAGTGGGCGGAGCCTCAGACCGAGCATGCTCAGTGGGCGGAGCCTCAGACCGAGCATGCTCAGTGGGCGGAGCCTCAGACCGAGCATGCTCAGTGGGCGGAGCCTCAGACCGAGCATGCTCAGTGGGCGGAGCCACAGACCGAGCATGCTCAGTGGGCGGAGCCTCAGACCGAGCATGCTCAGTGGGCGGAGCCACAGGCAGAGCATGCTCAGTGGGCGGAGCCTCAGACCGAGCATGCTCAGTGGGCGGAGCCTCAGACCGAGCATGCTCAGTGGGCGGAGCCTCAGACCGAGCATGCTCAGTGGGCGGAGCCTCAGACCGAGCATGCTCAGTGGGCGGAGCCACAGACCGAGCATGCTCAGTGGGCGGAGCCTCAGACCGAGCATGCTCAGTGGGCGGAGCCTCAGACCGAGCATGCTCAGTGGGCGGAGCCTCAGTGACAGAGACATTTTAAGTTGACTTGGTTGGTTCTGTTTGGTTCTGGTTCTGTTTGGTTCTGGTTGGTTCTGACCTTCAGAGTTCTTCCTCCTGTCTCCATTCATTCACTCCGGCTGATGTGCTGAAGGCAGAACTCAGGACTGGGTCCTTCCTGGCGGTTCTGACCCGGAGATGTTTATTTAAATTTGCTGTTTGTCTAATTTATATCTGACTGTGGTTACCATGGCAATGTTGCTTTTTTAACAAAATCGTCAATAAAAGACGTAAAAAACAAACAAACCCTGATGTTGTTTCTGTTCACCCATCCTCATGTGATGGTTGTGGTTCCGGTTCCGGTTCCACATCCCCACGAGGATTATTGGGATGTTTTATTTTGTAGGAACGGACCGGAAGTGGGACAGGTGATTCTGCCTCGGGATGACTCGCTGCTTTTCGCTCCTCCGGGATGCGCTGAGTGGTTCTGGTTCTGGACAACCAGCGAGCTGGGTCACGGAGAACCGGGAGGAGAACCGGGAGGAGAACCGGGAGGAGAGTCCTCCTCCTCCTCCTCCAGGTGGGTCCGCAGCCCGTCACGCGCTGCGGATCTGCGGCAGCAGCACGAGGCAGGTCGGGTCTTTTCATGATGGTTGGAAATGTCGGATTGTTGGTTCCGCTCCAGAATCCTCACTACGACTGTTTAGTGACTGAAGATATTAAATCAGATTTTAACTAAAAGATCTGATTTGTATTTGATAATTCGGCTTTTGTTACTATTTCACATATGAGAGATAAGATCCCGTTTTATCTGTGGAATAAATCTGTTCAGATGTTGGTTTTGTTGCTCTTAATATTTGCCGAACCAAAGACTGATCGATATTGATGCTTTATTTGTCGTTGCTGATTGTTTCGTGCAGTTTAAGGTAATGAATGCTTGATTTTTATTCCAGCTCCTGCCGCTGTGCTGCAGCTGGGCGGGGCTAAAGGTGGCGCTCTCCAGCTCCGTGGTGCTGAAACTGCATTTCCGGCCGGATGAGGTAAAGTGACGCTGCTCCTGCTGAATGTCGGGTTATTTTTCTCATTTGGTTTGTTGTTCTGTCGTATTTCCAAAGGTTGGAGGTTGAAATGTGATTTTGAATGATCTAAACTCTCCTGTTACAGGAACAACAACTTCCGCCCCATAATGTCCCGCTGTGGAACAACGGAGCCAAACTATGCGGTAGAAAATCTATATTTATATTAAAATAATAAACAACACATATCCTTCCAATGAGTTCTTAATAGAGACGTTTAATTTTAAAGTTGAGAATTGTGGTTTTTGTACAACTAAACATTTGGTTTTTGAATACAAAGAAGTATTAAACTTATGGGATCAACTTCGTAACTTTCTGTCTTCTAAAACAATAAATGTGGATTTTATTTCTTTACAAAACCTTCAGTTCGGTTTATCAAAGAAGAAAATGTGGAACTTTAGTCAATGATCTTTTCACATGACGTCACACAACTTCCGTTACGGCTCGAAGCATAACGTGTGTGTGTCTCTAGTTCCGGTTGTTGGGAATGGAAATCCCGATCAATGAATCATAATTTGTATTGACACACGGAGCATAAAATCAGCCAAGAAAAGCATTCAGACTTTACTTATTTTATTCACTTTCAGCGCTGAAAGGAGACGCTTTTACCATTACATCTAAAAAAAGTCTGTAGCGTCTGAGGAGAAAGAGGAGGGCAGCAGCTGATTATATGGACTGAAGACACTCCCTGAAATCACACCATGTCTCTGTGGCCTGGGAAAACGTTTCTTTTTCGTGAGAAATGGACCTTGGTGTCTCACAGAATCAAACATGTAACTTTTTACTATGGGCCTTTGTCTACCAGCGTGTGACTCTTTCTCGACCTGGTAAAGCGTCTCAACACGGTGTGTCTCTAGTTCCGGTGTGTGTAGTTAACGCTGTTTCTGGACTCTACAGCTGCTGCCACTAATATGATTTGAGAGCAGCTCCGGGCAGATTGTGAGTTTGATCAGGGGAGCGACGGGAACGTGACGTTTTGTGACGGTGAGTTAGCATCGCGGCTAGCAGCTCGTTTCTCTGAAGACAGGAATAACGAGAAGCTGGTCAGATCTGAGCTGCAGGATAAAACATCATATTATCTTGGTGTGATGGGAACTTTATGTTTTGTTGGAATTTAAAAGACAAAATAAACTATCTGGGTCCATTTAGTCCATCAGAACCAGAACCTTGAGGTTCTCCGTTGCTGAGAATCTCCCCACTGGACCAGAACCGAACCGAACCATACATTAACCTAGCGGTTCTCAACATGGGTGGTACCGCCCCCCAGGGGGCGTTCAGAGGACGGCAGGGGGCGCTGGCGGACATTTTTACAAAAGGGGGGCTCTGGGATGCCTTTGGGGGGCGTTTGGTCGAAGGTAAACTTTACACCTTAAATCCACAACAATACCAGTTTAGAGTTTGAGCAACTTGGTAAAACTGTATTGTGTAACATTAAATCATGCTTGGCTGCAACTGTATCGATGGCAGCTCTTCTTCTGTTCAGTGTTTGTTAGCTTCTGTTAGCTTCTGTTAGCTTCTTGGCGCAGCTCCGTTCTCCTGCTACTGGTAGCTAAAATCACGACACCCTCACTTTGTATCCCTCTGAAAAATGAACCCATTTAAATAAAGAAATCCCTCCATGTGTGATACCTCGATATAGAGCGTTTATTTTATAGCGTTAACACGGTGCTGTAAGTGGTCCGGTATGAAACGGGGTGATAGAACAACACAGCACTTTTACATTTCAATAATCAGAATGCAGAAATAGTTTCTGTTGTTTTAAAAGGTTTATGTCAGTCTGCCTTTTCCCCATCGATACGCTTCCCGACCGCTCTGCACCTTAAGGGGTTAAAAAAAAAAAAAAAAAACGCCGCGCATGCACATTGAACAAAACTCTGAAACAGGAGAAACGGGACATAAAACGGAGCGACGAACTAGATGTGAATTATGGCATAAAAACAGAGAATCCGACGCTGAACAGTGAAAAATCAACACATGATGTGAAACATGACGATGAGGCGGAGCAGCAGGTGATGAGTGAAGATTACTGATGGTCAATAAACGATAAAATAAATGTAGCAACAGGATAGAAACTAAAGTGGACATAGCAATAAACCAAGAGAGGATAAAACTAATCAAAGGAAACTAAATGGAAATGAATGAAGAACAAAATGCAAGAATAAACTAAGAAACTAAAGTAAATACAGAGGAATAAACTGGTATGGCAAGACCTTTAGAGCAATAATTAATACAGAGACTGTATGGCAAGAATAAACAGACACTATTTCCAGATAAAAGGTCAAATAATAATGTTGAAGTGCCATGGTTAGGGGCGCAACTACACATTATTCAGGTGGATGCGAAAACATAAATCGGCGCCCCCCCACGAAGGAGCGTAAAAACATACGCTCCCCCCACCTCCCCCTCCTACAGACGCCAATACGTTTAGGGCAAAACTCGCTACATTTACCCCGTTATGTGCGCGAGGTGAAGGAGCGTAAGGCGCTGAAGTGTGCGGGAAAACATAATCGGTGCGCCGATTCAAAACATCTACAATAATGATAGTAACATTAATAATAAAATAATTGTCAGTGCAAAGTAGCCTACAGATTTTTTGGTGGGGGCGGTGAGGGACCTGGATAAAGGCTGGGGGGGCGCTGGCCCGAAAAAGGTTGAGAAACACTGCTAACCCGTTATAGAGAGCAACTTTCCACTGGAAAGAGTCGCAAGACGCCCTGGTGGAGCTCTGGGATCTGCAGCTGTAGGCAGCGGTAAAACAATATTGCTACATTTAAGCTGTGATAACTGGAGTTCCACATATTTTATAGCCTAAATCCTCTGTGGAAAACCGGTTAGCGAGTTGCTAACATGTAAACAAATGGCGGTTCCGGCGGAAGTCGCGCCCATAAATCACGCAAAGCATCATGGGGGCTCGGAATAAAGTGGATTAAAAACAGAATGTCGGGTTATTTGGTTTCCTGTCGGACCGGATCTTCCAGCTGCTGTTTGTTTTCAGGCTGCAGATCCACACAGCGCCACCATGTGGAGGAAAACGGTTCTGCTGCTGCTGCTGCTTCACATCATGGAAGGTAAAAACTTTCAGAAATTCTTAGAGGATTTTTACTGATTTAGTTTCTCATCGATAATCTTCCAGATTTTTGTCAGCATAGATCAATCATGGTTCTGACCCGGTAAAATATTCAGAACCTTTTGGATTTAACCCGTTCTGTCTCCCATTTCCTGTTTTCTGACCAACCAGAGAGCAGAGAGACGCATCATAGCTCATTCACTTCCGGTTGGTTTGGTTCTGACTGGTTCTGGAGAACCTGGACCTAAAGGTTCTGTTTAACCCATCAGATCCTGGTTTGGACCCAGAAGGTTCTGCTGCTCATGGGAGAAGAATGTTTTAGATTTCAGGCAGAACCTTCAAAATAAAAGCATCTGAAACCTTTCAGCTGATGACCCGTCTCTCCTTCTCTTCCTCTGCTGGTTGTGTTGCAGCTGCAGTGGCGCCGCCCTGCTGGCAGGGGGCGACCTTCCCGGGGGCCGTGGTGACCCCGGCGGCGGACAGCAGCGGCATCGTGCGCGTCCCGGCCGCGGCGTCGCTCCAACGGTGTGTGGCGGCGTGCTGCGGCCTCCCAGGCTGCGACCTGGCCTGGCGCTTTCAGGGCCGCTGCTACGTCCTGAGCTGCCAGCAGGGGGCCGACTGCCAACCCCGGGTCCGACCCGGCGCCGACTCGGTTCTGGCCTTCCTGCAGCGTCCGGCCCGCTCCCTGCTGCGGTCCCTGGGGAGGCCGGCACCGTTTGGCCGGACGCGGCGGCCCGGCGGCGACCTGGAGGCCCTCAGGGGCCCGGTT
Source organism: Poecilia reticulata (assembly GCF_904066995.2). Lineage (NCBI taxonomy): Eukaryota > Metazoa > Chordata > Actinopteri > Cyprinodontiformes > Poeciliidae > Poecilia > Poecilia reticulata. Next base: position 510,981 of record NC_088845.1, on the reverse strand, counting down.
CTGTTCGACGGCCCCGACCCGACCTGGTCCGACCCGGCGGACCTGGAGGCGGATTGGTTCCGGGACGCGTTTAACCAATCACAGGAAGCGGATCCTGGAGGGGCGGAGTCAGACAGCAACCTGACCGGAACCAGAACCGCGGGTCAGGAGGAGCGGACCAGAACCACAGAACCAGCTGGTCCGGCTGCAGCAGAGGGAACGGTGAGTGAAGACCCGGGTCAGAACCAACAGAACCAGCTCTATAGGGTCTGCAGTTAGATCAGAACCAGAACAACGATGGAGGTTCTTTTGAACAGAACCTGTAGAACCTCATGCTCCTCTTCTCCAGGCAGGAAGTCAGAGACCCGAGTTTCCTCCGTCTGCGGCGCCTGTCGCTGACCCCGCCCCTACGGGTCACATGACCTCGCCTGGTGATGTCATCAGGACCACGGTGCGCCCAGGTAGGAGACTCTGATTCGGGTCTGGACTGGACCCGGGTTCTGCCCTCTGATTGGACATTCAGTCATGTGACAACATTCACTTCCTGGTTTAATTTAAAATATTTTTCAAAGACCCAAACCGTCCCAACTGGGCCAGAACCTGTTCTTTGGCTGTTGCCATGGTAACCAGGGTTGTTTTGTGGCTGCCTTTAAAGATGCAGAACGTGAAAATCCCTTTGAGCGGGTCAGAACCACCTGCAGAAATGCTTGATGTTGGGTCGGGTTCTGGTTCTGGTTCTGGTGGTTCTGTCCGGCCTGATCTGGACCGTCTTCCAGCAGGTCATCCCATGGGGGACCTGGTGGATCCGGTGGACCTCGGCGCCACTGTGACATCAGAACCAACCGGTTCTTCTGAAGCCGGGAACAGAACTTCAGGTCTGATCCAAAGTTCTGCAAAGGGTTCTGGTTCTGGACAGAAGCTTAATGCTGGAGTTGTTTTTGTTCTGACAGAACCTCTGAAGGTTCTCCAGGCTCCAACCACAGACCCGCTGATCCAGGTGACCTCTGACCTCTCCTCCTCAGCCGCTCTCCCCCCGACTACTGCAGGTATGTCGACCTGGTTCTGGTTCCTGTTGGTCCGGTTCTGCCAGGCTCTCGTTCTGACTCTGAACTGATTTTTATTTATTAGTTATCATAATAACTTTTTCCTTAAAAGTTTATTTTCTTTTTCTGGGAAACAAACATACACAAAAACCTGCAGCTAGGCTGTTAGCCGCTACAGCTAGGCTGTTAGCCGCTGCTGTTAGCCGAACAGCTAGGCTGTTAGCCGCTGCTGTTAGCCGCTACAGCTAGGCTGTTAGCCGCTGCTGTTAGCCGCTACAGCTAGGCTGTTAGCCACTACAGCTAGGCTGTTAACCGCTACAGCTAGGCTGTTAGCCGCTGTTGTTAGCCGCTACAGCTAGGCTGTTAGCCGCTGTTGTTAGCCGCTACAGCTAGGCTGTTAGCCGCTGTTGTTAGCCGCTACAGCTAGGCTGTTAGCCGCCCGGTGGCTAGCAGCGGCCCTGGCTGGACCCTGCTGGTCTTCATCTCGGGTCTCTGCAGCCCGGTTCTGATCGTTTCAGCTGGTTCTTTCTCTGAGGTTCTGTCTGTCCTGCGGCCCCAGCAGAACCCCAGGGGCCGAACCGAGCCCCTCTGGCCGCTGTGGGTCCGGACCTCCGTCTGGTTCTCCCTCTGAGTGCCAGCCTGTTGCTCAACGGCAGCGGCAGCACCGACGACCGCGGCGTTAGCGGCTACAGCTGGGAGGTGGTGAGGTGAGCAGCTCTTTGGACCGGAACCAGAACCGGCGGCTCGGTACCTGACGGACTCTCTGCCACCTGTGTCCGCAGCGGTCCTCCTGGGTTGCGGCTGCAGGATGCCGACAGGGCGGTTGCCATGGCGACGGGCCTAAGAGCGGGGCGCTACGCGTTCAAGCTGACTGTGTCGGACCAGCAGGGGGCGACAGACAGCGCCCTTCTGTCGGTGCGGGTCCAGGAAGGTGAGTTCTGCTGTAGGTTCTGGTTCTGTTTGGTACTACCTGTCTCCTTCCCCCTGCAGCCCGCAGTCTTCCTCCAGTGGCGCACGCCAGCGGCAGCCATGTTCTGGTTCTGCCCAACAACTCCGTGGTTCTGGAGGGGTCGGTTACTGACGGAGACCAGACGGAGGTCCAGTACCGGTGGAGCAGGGACAGCCAGAGTCCAGCAGCCGGGGTACCGCCCGCTCTCAACGGTTTAGGCCCAAATGGCGCGCTCAGGTAACCTCCCGGTTCTGTGCAGGAGGTTCTGTTCGGCTCGGAGACCCGGCGCGTCCTGTACCTGTCGGACCTGGTGGAGGGAACCTACCTGTTCCAGGTGAGGGTGACGGACGCTCAGGCCCGGGTCAGCACCGCCACTGCCACCGTGGAAGTCCGGCCAGGTAGGCCGCCGCTCAGCGCAGGTTCTGCTGAGGTTCTGAGGGTAAACGGACCTCTGCGTTGGTTTGTGCAGAACCAGGCGGCGGCCAGCAGGTGGAGCTGGAGATGCTGGTGGCAGTGTCTCAGGTAAGCGTGGCTCAGAGGGACACACTGGTCCGGCAGCTCGCCGCACTGATCCACGTCCTGGACCGGGACATTCGGGTCCGGGCGCTGCAGGGACGGACCCAACTCAGGTATCAGAACCCGGACCGGGTCAGGCCCAAATAGACGCCGCTCACGGCACCTGTACCTGCTGGCTGCTAGTTAGATCAGAACTCTGCTCTGCTGTTCTGTTTCAGCACGGTTCTGCAGTTCTGGGTCCAGGGCCCAACCGGACCCGTCCCGGCCTCCAGCCTGGTGGTTCTGCTCAGGAAGCAGCTGCTCCGAGACAAGAGCGACTTCCTGCTATTCAAGGTGCTGAGAGTCGACACTGTGGGTAAGTTCTGGTCCCGGCCGGTCCGGGTTCATGTTTTAGGGTGGAACCGTCGGGGAACATGTGGGGATGTTTAGATGGTTCCCCTGGCTGGGTCACTCTGATTGGCTCTTAGCTTTACTTCCTGTTTGTCCATGGTCAGCCCGTCCCAGGCTGCCACCTAGTGGAGGCGTCTGAGGGCCCAGCGGCGCCATCAGGGGCCTCAGGCTCCTGTAGGGTCACCAGATTCCAGGGTTCCCTCGCCCGGACCCGGGGCACGCGGGCCAGTTCCCGGTGCCTTGGCTTTTACCCACAAGCAGACATGGGTACCCCTTTCCAGGTGTTGTGGGAGGGGCTAAAGGGGCCAGGTGCAGTGTGGGACGGGTGGTGCTGGAAGCAGGGACTTGGGCCGTCTGATCCTCGGCTACAGAAGCTGGTGGAGAAGTTGAAATAGTTGGACTCACCTCAGTGCAGCTCTGACCGTTTCCTTGAAGAGCGTTGGAGTCATTCTGGAGTCGCCCCTGATGAGAAGAGCGGAGCAGGAGTGGACATAGTTAAGATTCAGAGCTCCTTAAGGTATGAGGTACCTTTGATACGGCTGTCCGGTCCCCATATGACCCGTGTCAGGGTCCGCATTGCCGGCGGTAAGTCGGGCTCCAGGGAGAGTTGGACTGGCTGGCATCGGAGGAGCTTCAGTATCTGGGGATCTTGTTCATAATGAGGGAAGAAGGGAGATCGACAGGCGGATTGGGGCAGCGTCTGCCGTGAAGCGGCGCTGTACCGGTCCGTCGTGGTGAAGAGAGAGCTGAGCCAAAAAGCGAAGCTCTCGATTTACCGGTCGATCTACGTTCCCACCCTCATCTATGGTCATGAGCTTTGGGTCATGACCGAAAGAACGAGATCACGGGTACAAGCGGCCGAAATGGGTTTCCTCCTCCGCAGGGTGGCTGGGCTCTCCCTTAGAGAGAGAAGCTCGGTCATCCGGGAGGGACTCAGAGTAGAGCCGCTGCTCCTCCACGTCGAGAGGAGCCAGTTGAGGCTCGGGCATCTGGTCAGGATGCCTCCTGGACGCCTCCCTGGTGAGGAGTTCAGGTCCCACCGGGAGGAGGGGAGACCCAGGACACCTGGAGGGACGATGTCTCTCTATGGGAACGCCTTGGGGTTCCTGGAGGACCTGGAAGAGGCTGGAGAGGGAAGTCTGGGCCTCCTGAGGCTGCTGACCTTATGACCCGACCCCGGATACAAAGGAAATGGATGTTTGTTTATGTTCTGGTGTCATTTGTTTCGTTAGCGTGCGAGCTGAGCTGTTCAGGGCGGGGCCAGTGTGAACCAATCACCAAGCAGTGCTCCTGTGACCCGTTCTGGACGGAGAACCTGATCCGGCTCTACCTCGGGGACGGAGAGAGTAACTGTGGTAAGGTTTCTATCCTGACTCCTGAGCCGGTGGCTCTACAGATGGTCGGCCTCTGACCCGGTTCTGCTCGTCCTCAGAGTGGAGGGTTCTGTTCGTGATCCTGAGCAGCTTCCTGACGATGGTCCTCATCCTGTCGCTCAGCTGGACCTTCGTCTGCTGCAGCCGGAGGTGAGTTTGGACCACTGGGTCAGGATCCCGTCCGGGATCCGCCGGGTCCGACTCGGTGTTCTGCGTGTCTGCAGGAAGAAGCAGAGGAAGGGCAGGAAGAAGACCCGGTACACCATCCTGGACGACATGGACGAGCAGGAGCGGCTGGAGCTCCGGCCCAGATTCAGTGAGTTTGTCCACCGGCCCTGCAGGTTCTGGCCCGGACCGGACCGCCCTGCCCTTCAGGAAACCCCAGAGTGACCAGGATTCACTCTTTTCCCGGATTTCTGATTGAAATTTTACTGGAATTAGCAGCAAAACCAGCAGAGAATCTCTAAACATGAAAATCTGACCTGATCCGACATTCAGGAGGAGCAGAAATACGACTAACGGGTTAATCTGGGATTAACACGGGTTTAATCTGGGATTAACACGGGTTTAATCTGGGATTAACACAGGTTTAATATGGGATTAACACAGGTTTAATATGGGATTAACACAGGTTTAATATGGGATTAACACAGGTTTAATCTGGGATTAATATGGGTTTAATCTGGGATTAACACGGGTTTAATTCAGGGATTAATACGGGTTTAATCTGGGATTAACACGGGTTTAATTCAGGGTTGATCTGGGATTAATACGGGTTTAATCTGGGATTAACACGGGTTTAATTCAGGGTTGATCTGGGATTAATATGGGTTTAATCCGGGGCTGAACCTCCTGCGTAGCAATTTAAAAAGTAACACTGGTTTGCGTCTCATCCAGATGTGGATGAAAGCCAATCCCAGCCTTTCTGGGGAAGGGACCTGTCCGGTCAGAACCTTTTCCAGTCCAGATGGCGGTTCTGTGGGACGGATCCGAACGTTCCGGCTCAGTAACCCCCCCTGTCCTGCGCAGGTCTGAAGCACCGCAGCACGGAGCACAACTCCAGCCTCATGATGTCCGAGTCGGAGCTGGACAGCGACCAGGACTCCGTCTTCAGCCGGCCGGTCCGCAACCGGAACCGGGTCAGCTCCCGGGCCGCGCGCAACGGGAACGCCTTCGGGTGAAGACAGGAAGTCCGGGGGGACAGTGAGGAAGTCTGGACGGCGCCTCCTGGTGGCGGCACGTTTGGTTCAGAGGATTCATTCATGAAGCAAAGACTTGGCCTGCAGGGGGCAGCACCAGGACGAGTTCAGGTTCTGTTCATCCGGGTTCTGTTCCTTTAGTGTCGCTGCTCGTTTTGAACCATCAGAACCAGAACCGGACCCAGCTGGGATTGTTTAGCGTCCTGGTGAACCCAAACGTCTCAGCAGAACCAGCTCCATGTCGCTTCACGCCTCGTGATTTAACTGAACCACTTTAATTTCCTCTGATGGTCAAAGTTTCAGGAGCTGAACAAATAAAACATGAATCAGTTTATTTCAGATCAAACGTACAAACATCCAAAGTTTTCCAGAATAATCCGAGACACTAACCCAACATCCAACAAACCCACAGAACTCCATCTGCAGCAGAACCGACCCGGTTCCAGCAGGAACCCAGATTCTGGATTCATCCAAAATCCATCAGATTAAAGTCAACATGAAACTTCAACTTCGGTTTTTTCTGCACTTTGTTGCCCGACTGCATCAGGCAAGGGGTTCTGGAGGTTTGGGTAAAAGTGGGCGGAGCTTAGTCCCTCCACAATAATTGAGGGAATAACAAAAAATCACTTTGGGTCAGAAATTACAAAACCACGTTTAACATGCCGAGTCTGAGGAAATGGGGCCATTAAACCTGATGGCTGCAGTACCTTCCCTGACCACCAGGTGGCAGTGTTCATCACACTGAACCTTTAATTAGTGGAACCAGGCAGCAGATCAGACAGGAAATGATGTAATATAGAAAAAAACAACAATGATTTTAAAAAACTATTTTCAATCCTGGTGATTTTAGTGTTTCTACATTTAATTATTAATCCTGGTATTTAGGTCATTATTTTAAAAATTTTACATTTGTCTTATATTTACTATATATTTGTTCCTGAATGTTTTAAAAAGTCCACTAGAAATTTAAATGATTATAATTATTAATGATGGTAGCAGACATGCTGCAGGGTTGGGAAGCTTCCTGGGTCATGTTGATCAGCAGCTCTCGCTCCTCCCCGTCTCCGGTGCCGGTACCAGCTCCGGCCCGGTTCAGGGTTTCAGGCCTCCGAAGCACATGTACTTGACCTCCAGGTACTCGTCGATGCCGTACTTGGATCCCTCCCGGCCCAGGCCGGACTGCTTGACCCCACCGAAAGCGGCCTCGGCGGCGGACAGGAGGCCCTCGTTGACCCCCACCATGCCCACCTCCAGCGCCTCGGCCACCCGCCAGATCTGGCCCACGTCCTGCGAGTAGAAGTATCCTGGAAGCAGAGACAGCGCAGAACTGGATCAGAACCAGGAGGGAGGCGTCAGACGATCTCTGTGGATTCTGATCTGAAGCCTGAGGAGAATCTGAGGTTCAAACTGACATCACAAGATCTTCAGACTGAGTGGTGGGATCACTTAAGCTAACACGTTAAGAGAGGAGCTAATGTTGCATTTAGCACATTTACAAATCGTTAAATTAGCCCTTCAAGATCAATCTGGACGGGCCAATTTACTGGGCTGTTAAGTAAACTGTCAGTTGATATAGCGCTTTAGCGTTAGCTTCACCCTAAAGACCATGTTGGCATAGCGCTTTAGCGTTAGCTTCACCCTAAAGACCATGTTGGTATTTGCTGCTAACTTTTGAGCTAGCGGTGCTAGCAGGTCACTCCTTATTTTGTTTTTCTTCTTCTGCAGGCAGTCGTGTTAAATATGAGTTTCCACTTTCCTCTAACTGGACTGACTGGTACCACTGAGCTCAGCAGGTTAAACTTTAACTCAGGGGTGGACCGTCCTGGTTCTGGAGGTCCAGAGTCCTGCAGCTCTTAACGTCTCTCTGGTCCAACACACCTGGACCCAACAGCTGAATCTCCTCCTCGGTCCAGTCAGGTTCTGCTAACGACCTCATGATGTGACTCAGGTGTGTTGAAGTGGAGACACACCTAACAGCTGCAGGCCTGGAGCTGCCCACCCCTGCTTTTACTGCACTGGTTTCTGTACTGGTTTCACGATGGTTCTACTGGGACCAGTTCTGTCTGAGCTCAGGTTCTGCAGAGCCTGAGGGGAACCGAACCTTCTCACCTGCCAGCCCGACATTGGCAGCGTTGGCCACAGCAAGAGCTTCTTCTTCCGTCTCGAACCTGGAAACAAGGAACACAGCTGCTGATTGGTTCGGACCTGGACGGCCCGCCCCCAGAGCAGAACCCGCCACTCCAACCTGATGACCGGAACCAGCGGTCCGAACGTCTCCTCCTGCGTACACAGCATGTCAGTGGTGACGCCCGCCAGCAGGGTCGGCTCCATGAACGACCCGTCCAGACGCTTCCCGCCTCGCAGAACCTGGGCGCCACGAGACACGGCGTCCTCTATCTGATGGACCACCTGGGCAGAGACGCCGTCCCATCAGAACCCCATCAGAACCTCATCCAACCAGCTAAAGAACCATCCGACCCCCAACAGATCCAGAACCGTCTGATCCGGTTCCACTGGACTGGGCCTGGGCAGTAAATCAATGCTATAATATGAACATGTGATCAATATCAGAACTCTGATCAGAACTGCAAAGTTGGGTTGGGGGAAATGAGGAAAATCTGATATCCTGAAATATTTTTGCTACATCACGATACACGATATTTATCACGATATTCTTAACTGAGCTCCAATGTCATGTTAAAGCATTGACCCCCTGCAGCCTGATGCCACCCAGGCAGCTCCCGCCCCGTAGCTTAGCATAGCTTAGCATAGCTTAGCTTAGCATAGCAATGTTTCACAAATTTACCTCATTTTGTTCAACATCCTCCACATAAAATCCAAACTACTGAAAATGATTGATCCGTTCGGAACCAGACGAGTTCAGCCTCCGTCTCCTTCACGGCTCAAACTCGCCATGTTGTTTTCTCCGCACAACGTGATTGGTGGGAAATGTTGGGAGGGGGAGGGACTAGTGATGCCTTCATAGGGTGTGGGATAAACCATACTCGCAGTGAAGGCGAAAGTTTATTATTTAAACTCGGTAGTTGTGATATAACCATTTTAACAGTCGTGAATATAAAACATGACGGCACATGGAGAATACGCCATACTGCAAAGCATTCTGGGTCCAGCTAAGCTAGCTGGGTAGCCACAACAAACCCACTCACTCTTTGGTTGCCTAGCAACCACCTGCTGAAGGAGCAGTTTTACGCTAAAATACAGATACTTCAAACAAAAAGCTAATCGATTATCGATATATTGATCTGAAACCATTCAATCGTGATCCAGACCTAAACCGGATCCAGAACCATCCAGGATTTTCTGGGAAAGGTTCTGGTCCAGAAACCAGAGTTTTTCCCAGAATGCACCCTGATTGATTCGGTAAAGACCCAGTGAGAGGCGGAGCAGGCGGTTCTGGTTCTGGGTCGTTGGCTTTGGGTCCAACCTTCTCCGCTGCTCTGGCGTTGATGAGCGGTCCCTGCGTGGTGGCCGGTTCCGACCCGTGACCCACACGCAGCTCGGCGTCCATGGCGCGGCCCAGCCCGTCCAGGAAGCGCTCGTAGATCCCGCTCTGGACCAGGAAGCGGTTGGAGCACACGCAGGTCTGCGGGGCGGTCAGGAGCGGTCAGCCGGACGCTGCGTCACACCAGCACAGCCCCGCCCTCCCGCCTCACCTGTCCGGAGTTCCGGAACTTGGAGGCCATGGCTCCGCCCACCGCTCGCTCCACATCGGCGCTGTCGAACACTATGAAGGGGGCGTGGCCTCCCAGCTCCATGGAAACCCGCTTCACCGAGTCGGCGGCCATTTTCAGCAACACCTGGAGGAGAGAGAGGACCAGCTGAGGTTCTCAGCCGGTCCGGTCCGGTCCGGTCCAATCCGGTCCGGTCTCACCTTCCCGGTTGCCGTGGATCCGGTGAAGGAGATCTTGGCCACCAGCGGGTCGGAGCACAGAACCCGGCCCACGGCGGCCATCTTCTCCCTGGAGCAGGGAACCACGTTGACCACACCCGGCGGGACGCCCGCCTGCTGCGCCAGCTGCAGGAGACAGGAGGCAGGATGAACACCAGGACCGGACCGGACCGGACCGGAGCCGGAGCCGGAGGCTGACCTCGGCCAGAGCCAGGGCGGACAGCGGCGTGTCCTCGGCCGGCTTCACCACCACGGTGCAGCCGGCGGCCAGGGCGGCGCCAACCTTCCTGGTAATCATGGCGCTGGGGAAGTTCCACTGAGCAGCAGAAGAAGAAGAAGGTTCTGGACTCCTGCGTCACAAATATTTCAGGTGGCGCTGACTTCCGGTGTGCTCACCGGTGTGATGATGGTGGCGACCCCTACTGGCTGCTTGAGGAGCAGCAGCCTGCGGTCCGCGGCCGGAGACGGAACGACGTCGCCGTAAACTCTGCGAGCTTCTTCTGAAAACCACTGCAGGAAGGAGGCCGAGTAGGACACCTCGCCCAGGGCCTCCGGCAGAGGTTTACCCTGAAACACACCAATTTAATTACTCTAGAAACACAAACAAATCACCTTTTGATCACGTTTTTTACTCTGACGCAGCAACACAAACCTCCAGCAACTTTCACCGGAATGAGGAGAATCAATTATTAACCGATAGTCAGAATTGACTCACAGACTCAAAGGTGATGATTCTGGCCAGGTGATCCTGGTGCAGCAGCAGCAGGTCGGACCACCTCCTCAGCAGGACACTCCTCTCCTGCGGGGCCGCAGCACCGTCAGGCTCAACATTAAACATTTACTCAGGATAAAGTGTAAATGTGACATTTAGCTTCAAACTAAATATTTAGGTAGCATACTGAATATTTAGCTTCAAACTAAATATGGAGCCTGAAACTGACATTTACATTCATGTTTCACGTCATACGTCGGATCAACAGGTTGGGCTAAAATTGACCATGAAAACATCCTTTTGGTCCATGATGTCAGAGCCGAACCGCAAAATGTTCACCATTAAAACACGTTCCGGACCCACGCGGGGTTTCGTGTCGTTTTTCGGTCAATCTGCTGCATTTAATCTTAAAAGTGTCATTTTTTAAACGGAGTCCCGCCCAGCAGCCGCCTACCTTAGCTGTGGTGTGCTTCCAGGACTGAAACGCCTCGTAGGCGGCCTCCACCGCCTGCTTGGCCTCTGCGGGCCCGCAGTCCGACACCTGGGTCAGCTCCTGCCCGGTGGCCGGGTCCAGAACCGGGAACACCGAGGCTGCAGAGACCCAGCGGCCGCCCAGGTATCCCTGAGTCCGGAGCAGCGCGGCAGAGACGTCCAAGCTGTAATGTCTGCGGAGGGACGCCTGGAGGACGGGGGACACCTGCCGGAGGAGCCGGCGGCTCCTCAGCGCTCTGACGGCGGACATACCGGGGAGCAGGATGCCGGTGGAGGAGCTCCGGGACAGGAGAGCAGCAGCTGAAACTCCTGGGCGCTACACAGAGAGCGCTGGACCTTCTGCTTCCGGTCTCAGTAAAAAACTACAAATCCCATGTATGCTGGACTCCTCTGCCAGACAGAACCAGACGATTTCATCCAGATGGTGGCGCTAGTGAGCTGCTTTAGCGGTGACGACGCGCCGCCACAGAGATGAACCACTTCATCCCTTGACTTCAGCAGTTTAAACCTGGGTTCTCAAAGGGCGGCTCTCGGGCCATTGGCGGACCTTGGAATAAATTCTGAGGCCATGACTGCAGCTTAAGAATGGTGCTGATGAAGATAAACACTTTATGTACGTTTTTAAGATGAGATATTCCTAAACGGAAAGTGTTCAGTCACACAAAAATCTGTGTTTTTTATAAGTCATGTTGTTTACATTGATTTTAATATTGAAGTCGGGTCACAAATGTTTTACTCAGCAGACTTGGTCACCTGTTAAACTTTAATTAAAGACAGGATTTTAGAAGAACGTTCTTATTTTAGCTTAAAATGTTTTCTAAATCAACATTAGACCCAAAACGTTGTGGACCTGAACACCTGGGCAGCTAAAATAAATTGTTGTTTTAAACACAATAATAAAAGATTTACAATAATAAATAAAAGATTTATTGTTTTTATTTGGATTGTAGCCGGGGCATATTGTCCTGAATGTGCTGCTTCCTCTTCCTCTTCCTCTTCCTCTTGTCCATATATGGACGCCGCTGACAGGTCATCAGCATTTACATTTGAAAGCAGGTAGATGCCGAGGAGATCAGATGTTTAAGTTCTCAGTTGATAAAAACGAAAGTTATATTTACTCAGAAAATAAATAAACAAGGAAATAAAATTCAAATTATATAACCAAGAGTTAGAGCAGGCAAAGTGTATAAAATGTTTAGGGCTCGGGTTTGATGAAAAGTTAAAATGGAATATATTCAGAAAGTTGTTGATAAATGTAAAAAAAATGTGAATATTTTGAGATGCTGGCAGAGAAACTATCAGTAAAACAGATTTAGATCCAACAGACTTTGGTTGTTTAGTTTCCGGTTCAGCAGCTAAAATCTGGTAAATTAGACATTAAATTAGGCACTAAGATTATAAACTGCAGCTTTTAAAACCAGCTTTAGGATAGAAATGGGATAAATGCTGTTAGATTTCAGAAAAACTACATTAGAAACTAATTATTGGTTAAATTGATCATCCGACATTTTAAATCCATGTTGGGAAAAGAAAAGAAAGAAATGAGGAGATTTGGGTGGAAAATTGAAAATAAGAGAATTTAAAATGAATCATTTAGAAATGAGTCAAACACCAATATCGATTATTAAACCCTGGATTTTACCAGAAGCAACAATAAATATGTCAATAATGGAAAATAAACCAGATAAATCTTACAGTTCAGTGCAATTATATTTAAATAATTATTATCAATATGTTCAAATTTATACTGATGCATGAAAAATAACTGAGAAAATATGAATAATGTTAGTAGAACCAGAATTCAATATAAAAATAGGAAAATGAATCACAGATGGAAATATTATTATTATTATTAGCTTTACAATGATAGAAGACATAAAACCATTAAAACGATAAAATGTTCAGATTCAAGCTCTGCATTAAGTTTAAAACATAAACAGATGGTAGGACGGACATTTTATTAGAGATATTTCATTACTCAGAATCCAAAACATGGTTTAATATTTATATTTGTGTTTCATGTTGGAAACGAGAAGGCAGATAAAATATCAAATCAGAATAATATTAGTTAAATCTGAGGAAAGAATGTTATTAAAGAGAAACTGATGAAAAAGGTGGATGAAGATAAAACAGGAAGATGGTTTTATAACATTCAGAAGATTGTAGGAGAAGAAACAGAAATATTAAATGTTATATGAGAATACCATAAATATGGAAAAGAGAGAAGATATATGAAGAGAGAGTTTAAAGGTGCGACTGGTTTAGAGTTGATCACCTGTTCAGGTTGTTTCACCTTTGACCTTTAGAGCCGCTGTAGTTTCTGAACATTCAATAAACGACAAACTTGGACTAATTACCTGGTTCTGTGTGACTATAGTCATTTACAACAAACATCAAACACTGTAAATATGTTTCATTCAGTATTTAACAAACTAATGGCTTCTACCGCCATAATTATGTGACATTAAATTAATTATCTGATATAAAAAATAGTTTGGTGCTTTGAGCTCAGAGTCTGAGAGGCTTTTCCTTATCAAACACATTTTTTGCCTCTTATTTAGTGGAAATATTGATGTTGATGAGATTTTCTCTAAAATAATAACCTTTTTCAACCTTTATAGCTCCACTGCTGAAAATGAGGCTCTAACATTCACAAATGAAATAAAATCCAGTCCAACATCTGGTTTGAGGTGATTCCTCTGCAACCTGTTGGAGGAAAAACATCCCAACTTCAGAAGATGAGCTTTAACCTAACAGAGCTCTGTGGTTCCTCCTGTCAGTATGAGAGTCAGGGTGAGGAGGCGCCATGTTAGGAAGAGAAGCTGCAGGATCTTCAGAACCAACAGGTCATGATGCTGGGCTACTGATTATCCCTCTGTCTGGACACAGGACCAGTAGAACCAGTTTAACAGATAAAATGAATGGTTATATGCCAGACATGGAAAACTGGGATGCTCTCCATGCCATGATGTTCAGGATTTAGGTCTCATGGCATCTCAAGGTGTCAACATGGCAGCCAGTGGGCTGAAGGAGGAAATGCAGCTTTATTTTGTAGCAGTTCAAGAGATACCAGCTTTTATTGCTCTGCAAAAAAATTAATGAGCAGAAACTCCAAAGCACACAAAGCACAATATATATATATATATATATATATATATATATATATATATATATATATATATATATATATATATATATATATATATATATATATATATTACATGTCTATGATATAAATGATAAAACCAGGAGAAGTTGGATCCCGGCCAGACGGAACCAGGCGGAACCTCGGTGTTAATTATGGCTCCTGTGGTTCCGATGATCCGGTCCTGATGTCAGGAAAGTGAAACTGAAGGAAACGCAACTGGGTCGCTATAAAAAGTCTGGCCGGCTTGCGAGCAGCTCAGACCGGAGATGGGCGTCCAGGGCTTGGCCTCCTTCCTGGACAAACACCAGAACATTTACCGGGAGGTTCGGTTCGGCCGGAGCCGCCTGCTGGTCGACGGCTGCAACCTCAACTACCTGCTGTACTTCAGCTCAGGTGAGGCTCACCTGTCTGAGCTGCGGGTCGTTTCGTGATTCTTCTTTAGGCCTGAACAGAACCGAACAGAACCGCTGCTGTAGAAAAGGTTCCGTCTGAGTTATGGAGGTATTTATGTTCCCCAACATGCTGGTCCAGAAGAACAGTAACTATAGTAACGATACTTTATTACTCAGGTAAAAGCAAAAAGATCAAACTCAGAAATGTAACCGGTCCCTCAGACAACCTGAAATATCAGAACCGACGGTTTGTGTTCGGCATATCGAAACCCGGTGAGCAGAAAGGTCATAACCATGACGTCACAAACCATGACGTCAGCAGTCAGTGACTCACCTTGTTAATGTTCTAACAGCAGAGATCAGATTAAAGTCACACGTCTGTTACTGTTTGTCATTTAGTGAAACATTTGTTGTCGTTTTAACTTTTCCTCTGGGAGTTTCGTCACAAACATGGAGGGAAAAGACGTGAACATTTTCCAGCTGATGGATTTTTCATTTAGTAATCAGGTTACTTGTCGTGGTAACCATGGTAACACATTAACTAGTTATCACGTGTGGCTCCAAAGTGACCTTCAGACCGGCTCTTTATTAAAAGATGAAGCTGTAGATGCAGATTTATTTACAGACTCGCTGTAACAAAAGTTACGTCGCGGCCGCCTGAACTTCAGGGGTCTAAGAATATAAAGTAATTATTATATCATTATTATAAAGTTTGATAGGGACAGACACACCGACAGACAAACTGAATGAATCATCACAGCTGATTCACAGCATTTGTCCCATGATGGGTTTTTAAAAAACAACTAAAAACTGAAGTGATAAACATTAAAATAGCCCAACAAAATGTAACAAACAGAAAAATGTAAAACATTAAAAATGGGCAGGTCTGTTTTTAACCAGCTTTGTTAAACTGGTTACAGACTTTAAACGGACAGGAAGTGAGTTAAAGCTGCAGATCCTCTCAGACGGAGAACTTGGAGCCAAAGTGGTTCTGGGAAAGGGAACCTTCCAGGTCCATCCAGAGCTGCTCAGGTGGACCTGCTGCTGCCCTGCAGCCTCTGCATGCAGTGGCTTAATGGTGCAGGAGCATTAAACGCTTAAACATCTATTTTCATACGTTATAATTTACAACATTTGTAAAATCCAAAATGCCAAATTTAGCCAAAATGTGACGGTGATGGAATCTTCTGATATAAAACCTTTAAGGCCCGATTATCAGACCTGCTAATGGTCTGAGGACTTTGACTAGACTGAGACCAGGCAGGAGCTCCGTAGGCAGGGCCGTGTAGAGGCCCCTGAAGGGGCAGGAGCTCCGTAGGCAGGGCCGTGCAGAGGCCCTTGAAGGGGCAGGAGCTCCGTAGGTAGGGCCGTGCAGAGGCCCCTGAAGGGGCAGGAGCTCCGAGGGCAGGGCCGTGCAGAGGCCCCTGAAGGGGCAGGAGCTCCGTAGGCAGGGCCGTGCAGGGGCCCCTGAAGGGGCAGGAGCTCCGTAGGCAGGGCCGTGCAGAGGCCCCTGAAGGGGCAGGAGCTCCGTAGGCAGGGCCGTGCAGAGGCCCCTGAAGGGGCAGGAGCTCCGTAGGCAGGGCCGTGCAGGGGCCCCTGAAGGGGCAGGAGCTCCGTAGGCAGGGCCGTGCAGAGGCCCCTGAAGGGGCAGGAGCTCCGTAGGCAGGGCCGTGCAGAGGCCCCTGAAGGGGCAGGAGCTCCGTAGGCAGGGCCGTGCAGGGGCCCCTGAAGGGGCAGGAGCTCCGTAGGCAGGGCCGTGCAGGGGCCCCTGAAGGGGCAGGAGCTCCAACCCCCCCAGACCCCCTCTGCATGCACCTGTCCATAGGTAACATGTGAGGATCAAAAACATCTCTGCACAGTCAAGTGTCCAACAATGTCTAATCATTTTAAAACTATTTATATTCCATCCAACAGTTTTGCAGATTTTATCAACATGGCTCCTAAAATGTAACTCAGCATCCAGAATTATTGCTAAATGTTTTTATGGTGATACTTGTTAACAGGCTGCATTGATCTGAATATTCAAGGCTGTAAGGATGTTTTCTAGGCTGAACAGCAGAAGCACTTTGTTTTCTATATCCTTTAGAACACCATAACTGATAAATTCACAAAATATTACAAAATACCACAAAATACCTGGACAGCTGCAGCAGACGAGGCTGCATGTCGCGATAAAAATAGTTTAATCATTTTACACAAATCTCAAAACGTGAAGCAAAGAACTTACATTATCTGTTGGAAATAAACACAAAGTTTTCAGGAACTAAATAATTTCACTGCCACACTGTGTGTGTGTTTATGGTGTCAAACTGCCAAAACGCCTTCATCTCCATTTCCTGTTGAACAAAATGGCTCCAGAGTTCAATCAGCATCTGGTCACATCCAGACCAGGTTTTACCTGAACACAGACCTGGCAGAGAAAAGTTTTCACGCCCTCCTGGTGCCGGACCGGCCCTGATCTGACCCGGCCAGGAAGAACTGACCCGGTCAGATCAGGATGTTCTGGTGAACCAAAGCAGCCCAGACCATAATACTGCCACCGCCATGCTGCTTCACTCTCCTCTTAATGAAACCATCACCGCTGTTCTGTGGTTGGTTTCAGGTCTGGATCAGAACCACGGCGGGGAGTACGCTGCCTACGTGACTCTGGTTGAGAGTTTCATCGCAGCTCTCAGGTCCTGTGACATCACTCCCTACGTGGTTCTGGACGGAGGTTCTGATGTCACAGACAAAAAGTTGGAAACGGCAGCAAAGCGGCGTGAGGACCGGATCCGGAAAGCCCATGAAGCAGCGGCCAGCGGTAGAACGATGTGCATCCTGCCCCGAATGGCCGAGTTGGTCTTCATACAGACGCTGGCCCGGCTGCAGGTTCCGGTGGCCCAGTGTTTTGCAGAGGCTGACCAGGAGATAGCGGCGCTGGCGTCAGAATGGCGCTGCCCGGTTCTGTCCAACGACAGCGACTTCTTCGTGTTCGACCTGCCGGGGGGGTTTCTGCCCATCAGCCACTTCCACTGGCGGGAGGTGAGGCAGAGCGGCTCCCGGAGCTCCGTCTCCTGCAGGAGGTACTACACCTCCAGCTTCTGCAGCTTCTTCGGACTCCGGCGCCAGCTCCTGCCCGCCTTCGCCGCCTTGGCCGGTAACGACTACGTGAAGCTGAGAGGGATCGACTGGACTCGGTTCGTCCAGGCCGGTACCGGCACAGAGGCCTGCGGCCGCCTGGAGGGGCTGCTCTGCTGGCTGAAGGGGCTCCAGGAGTCCCGGGGGCCCCTGGAGGTCCTGGAGGAAGCACTGGGCCTGTTGGGGGACCTGAGCGGGGACAAGCGGGAGCTCCTCCAGAACCTGCGTCTGGGGATGGAGGAGTACCAGCTGGGTCGGAGCGCTCTGAGCCGCTTCTTCCTTCATGGAGCGCCGCCTGAGTTCCCAGCACTGGAGCAGGTGACTCACTCCGTATTTCTGTTCACGATTCTTTTATGATCCGAGCAACAAAATGAGTTTGTTCCAGAAACTCAAACATAATAAAAATATTCATAAAATAAAAACTAAATATGTTAGAAATGACCAGATGTGAAATCCAGGACAGAGTGTGAAATCAGCCGGACACTGAGTGAAGGTCAGGGTGGGTCCAGACTCCTACCGGGTCCAGACTCCTGCCGGGTTCAGACTGCTGCCGGGTCCAGACTGCTGCCGGGTCCAGACTCCTGCCGGGTCCAGACTGCTGCCGGGTCCAGACTCCTGCCGGGTCCAGACTCCTGCCGGGTCCAGACTGCTGCCGGGTTCAGAACCGGTCCTGCTTGTCGCTTCTGCCACCCAAGCAGACAACAG
Source organism: Poecilia reticulata (assembly GCF_904066995.2). Taxonomy (NCBI): domain Eukaryota; kingdom Metazoa; phylum Chordata; class Actinopteri; order Cyprinodontiformes; family Poeciliidae; genus Poecilia; species Poecilia reticulata. The sequence continues at coordinate 493,056 of NC_088845.1, read as the reverse complement.
AACCGTCACTTTCACCACAGACTTCAGTCATGAAGCCGTTGAGGTGGTGAGGAATCAACGCAACAGGCATGAAGGCCGGAAAACAGAATGCTGAATTCACAGGGACACAGCAGGGACACAGCAGGGACACAGGGACACAGGGACACAGCAGGGACACAGCAGGGACACAGCAGGGACACAGCAGGCAAGGCTCCAGACCAACAGCTGGACAAAGTCAGCAGGTGGAACAAGACACACCTGGGAGCAAACAGGGGGACAGACAGGACATCAGAGACTCACAGTCCTGCGGCTCTTCATGATGTCCCAGCGCCGCAAGAGGCCGAGAGACCAACAGGTGGAGGCTGGATCATTTAGGAATAACATCCGTTTCCATGGCAACAGCTCTCCTCCGCATTTCTGCATCGCTTCACGGCGCTGGGAGAGACAGAAGACAAGCGGACACACTGCATGTCAGCAGGTTCTGGAAGAAGCCGGAACCGGTTCTGATCACATGGATCAGTCGATGCTGAGGCCTGGAGAAAAACTGAACTGAGGAATCAGGAAGCAGCGGAGAGTCCTGGCAGTCTGGACTCGGGGTTAACCTGTAGAGGGAGCCTACAGGGCTAGAAGGGGGCGGGGCCGACCTTGACTTGTTACACCAAGGTCACTACAGTCCCTGTAATAGGTACAAATCTGAGCTACTAAATTGTCCTTCGTGTTTCAGAGACGATTCCACATCCGGCAGGAAGACGGAACCTTTTCTGTGAATGAAGTTTTACTTTGACTAGTCTAATCATCGTCGTGTTTCCACTGACACACGTGAAGCAGCAGCTTGGAGTAACACCAGATCTATAGACGTATCTTCATTTGGCTCTTGGTGCTGAACCGGTTCCCCACCTGGACTCTCGCTCCCGGATCCGGATCCAGTTTAGAAACCCGTTCAGTCCAGAAACCTGCAGCCAGAGCTGCAGCTCAGGGCTGGTTAGAAATGTTCAGTGGTTCTTCAGGTTTCACTGATGTCAGGTCATCACTGGAGGGGATGCAGCTTCAAACTCTGGACCTGAAATGTCCAGGATGTCTCCAGAAGGTCCAGATCTGTGCAGGGTTCAGGGCTGATGTGGGTGAAGCCGAGCTGACGGTGTCGTCTCCTTTAGGAAGCGGGCCGAGCTGACGGTGTCGTCTCCTTTAGGAAGCGGGCCGAGCTGACGGTGTCGTCTCCTTTAGGAAGCGGGCCGAGCTGACGGTGTCGTCTCCTGTAGGAAGCGGGCCGAGCTGACGGTGTCGTCTCCTGTAGGAAGCGGGCCGAGCTGACGGTGTCGTCTCCTTTAGGAAGCGGGCCGAGCTGACGGTGTCGTCTCCTTTAGGAAGCGGGCCGAGCTGACGGTGCCGTCTCCTTTAGGAAGCGGGCCGAGCTGACGGTGTCGTCTCCTGTAGGAAGCGGGCCGAGCTGACGGTGTCGTCTCCTGTAGGAAGCGGGCCGAGCTGACGGTGTCGTCTCCTGTAGGAAGCGGGCCGAGCTGACGGTGTCGTCTCCTTTAGGAAGCGGGCCGAGCTGACGGTGTCGTCTCCTTTAGGAAGCGGGCCGAGCTGACGGTGTCGTCTCCTTTAGGAAGCGGGCCGAGCTGACGGTGTCGTCTCCTTTAGGAAGCGGGCCGAGCTGACGGTGCCGTCTCCTTTAGGAAGCGGGCCGAGCTGACGGTGCCGTCTCCTTTAGGAAGCGGGCCGAGCTGACGGTGCCGTCTCCTTTAGGAAGCGGGCCGAGCTGATTGTGTCGTCTCCTTTAGGAAGCGGGCCGAGCTGACGGTGCCGTCTCCTTTAGGAAGCGGGCCGAGCTGACGGTGTCGTCTCCTTTAGGAAGCGGGCCGAGCTGACGGTGCCGTCTCCTTTAGGAAGCGGGCCGAGCTGATTGTGTCGTCTCCTTTAGGAAGCGGGCCGAGCTGACGGTGCCGTCTCCTTTAGGAAGCGGGCCGAGCTGACGGTGCCGTCTCCTTTAGGAAGCGGGCCGAGCTGACGGTGCCGTCTCCTTTAGGAAGCGGGCCGAGCTGACGGTGCCGTCTCCTTTAGGAAGCGGGCCGAGCTGACGGTGCCGTCTCCTTTAGGAAGCGGGCCGAGCTGACGGTGTTGTCTCCTTTAGGAAGCGGGCCGAGCTGACGGTGCCGTCTCCTTTAGGAAGCGGGCCGAGCTGACGGTGTCGTCTCCTTTAGGAAGCGGGCCGAGCTGACGGTGTCGTCTCCTGTAGGAAGCGGGCCGAGCTGACCGTGTCGTCTCCTTTAGGAAGCGGGCCTCGTCCCCGGCTGGATGCTGCTGCCCGTGACTCAGGCCCGGCTCTCTGGAAACGTCCTGGACGTCCTGCGGCTCCTCAGGATGAACCTCGGTTTTGGCATTGAGACCCAAGAGCTGCCCAGCGCCAACCAGACCTCCCGGCCGCTGCGACAGGTGATGTACGGCCTGCTGCTGGGCAAAGACAGGTCCAGCCCAGTGGTGGAGTTTGACAGAGCGGGTCTCGGGCCGATATCCGTCCCAGTGGAACCAACGTTCACCAGAACCAGCCAGAGGCTCAGACTGGACTCCCTGCCGCAGGTGATTTCATTCAAACTGTAGACCTGTCCTCATGTCCTCGTGTCCCTCAGCACAGCGTTCAGGGACTGACCCCCGTCCTGATGCTCTTCCTCCTGCATGGTGACCCAGGTGGCGCTCTCTGACCGTCTGAACGTCCTACTGGAAGCTCTGGGAGTGACCCAGGAGTCTCTGCGCCTCCTGCCGCCTCAGCTGCAGCTCCCAGCAGCCGTCAGCTGCTACTGGCTGCAGACAGCTCAGCCTCCTCCAGACCTGCAGAGGGCGCTGCTGCTGGGGATGAGCAACACGCCGAGGTCCACAGCAGGTACCTGCAGCTGGGCCAGAACCAGAACCAGAACCAGAATGGTTCAAGGTTTGAGTGCAACTGAAACACAAACGCTCAGGATAATAATTCAAGCTTTTATAATGGTTCCACATGAAGTTTGTTTATGAGTTAGAAATAATATGTGTTGAAGAAACATGACTGAACGTAGATGTAAAAATCCCCGGACATAGAAAGACAGGATAGAAGTCGGTGCCACTTATAGAATGTGTTAACATTTAATTTAAGAAAATATGGAAATATTAACATTATAAATTACTATAATCCTTGTAAAAGTCTTGATGGGGAAACGTTTAATGCAGACAATAGTCTGTAGCAGGAAGACGGAGAAACGATGGATGAAGGTCTTTAGTTTGTCTTCATAATGGAATAAATACAGTTTCATGTCCAGATGTTACATTAATAACTGTTAGTTCATATGATATTAACAGTTAGTTCAATAATTAATGACAGGATCAAGACGGTGCTTCAATAAAGAACATTTTAAATAAACTGAGGAAACCAGATAAATGGTTACATTGAAGATGGTACAAGTCAGAAACCAGAAAAAAGTTGTTCCTGGGTGGGATGACGAATGTAGAGCAACTAAAGAGCATAAGAAACCTTATTAAAAATAAAAAGAAGAGAGCAAAGAGAATATGGAGGGAATATTGATCCTCCATAGGTTCAGAAATAAACATCTGGTCAATGTTTAGGAAAATGACGGGAAAAGGAATGAAGTTAAAATTCCAGCTTTAGTCAGAGGGCAGGAAATATTAGTTCAGTCTGGAGAGACTCAGAGAAAGAAAGCGATTAAAGAAGAAAGTTTAATGACAAGTAAACAGGCGGGACGTCGAGCCGGATAAACATTCCTGATGCTGCATAGGAACGTGATCCCCAAAGTGCGGCCTGAGGCCGGTGGGAGAGATGGAGGAGGCAGGAAGAATTCATTTATTCATTTTTAATAGAGGCGGTGACAAAACGGAGAAGGCGGCAGACAGGGAGATGTGAGGAAGAGGTTACCTAGGAACGATGAGGACTGGGATAGGTAGAGCCAACAGGGGGCGCCGCAAGGCGCTGACTGGGAGGTAGCTGGTGGATGGAGGCCAGGAGGGAACGTGGTGGATGGAGGCCTGGAGGGAACGTGGAGAGAGGCTGGTGGATGGAGGCCAGCTGGGCATTACTAGGATGACGAGTCGCCATGATCCTCACAGAGAGAATGAGACTCTCTGCTTCCTCACAGAGAGAATGAGACTCTCTGAGAGGAAGCAGAGAGTCTCATTCCCTCTGAGAGGAAGCAGAGAGTCTCATTCTCTCTGCTTCTGAGTTTTTGTTCTTCAGGTGGTCAGAGTTACATGAAGACGTCTGGTTCTGTGTTGCAGCTTTTCAGAATAAGAGCGGCATACAGAAGGTGGACGTCGACGTGTCTCATGCCTTCAGCCAGTGGCAGGTCTGTATGAAGGACAGCATCCGACTGAACCAGCTGCTGGGCCTCCCTCTGCCAGAACCGGACGTCTCCAGGTGAGGCGGCTTCAGGAAACCTCTGGAGGCCATTTTGGTGAAAACACCTCAGTGGTTATGGGGGACATTTCCTGCCATAATCCAAGACATGTTCAGTCTGACAGCAGGACTTCATGTTTTATTCTCAAAACTTGTAATGATTGCACTCCAAACTTCTCCTGGCGCTGACTCTTAGTCTCTGCTCGGAGCGGATGGATGGATGGATGGATGGATGGATGGATGGATGGATGGATGGATGGATGGATGGATGGATGGATGGATGGATGGATATCATATTGTCACTATGTTGGTTTGGTTGGGTGAACAAAATCCTGCCTGAGGTCAGTAGCTGTTAGCAATCATTAGCTGTTAGCGACCAGCAGCTGTTAGCAATCAGTAGCTGTTAGCGATCAGTAGCTGTTAGCAATCAGTAGCTGTTAGCGATCAGTAGCTGTTAGCGATCAGTAGCTGTTAGCGATCAGTAGCTGTTAGCAATCAGTAGCTGTTAGCGATCAGTAGTAGTGCTAGGTGACTCTGCCAAAGGCAGTTCCATGCTTGGTCAGCTAGCAGAGACTAAGTGTTTTGAGCACAAACGTTATAAGTTTTGAGAATAAAACATGAAGTCCTGCTCTCAGACTGAACATGTCTTGGATTATGGCAGGAAATGTCCCCCATAGACGGTCCAGTCCAAGTCTCCTGCTCTCAGCCCTGGTTTGGGGTTGGATGTAGAGTTTGTTCACGGTGCTTCACCAAAACAGTTTACACAGACAGTTGGTTCTTTCCTGATTAACAGAACCAAATGTTTCATCGAAAGGGAACAAAAGGCTTTAATGGACCAGACGGAACCGATGGTTGGTCCTGTTTGTGTCCAGGTTGTATCAGGGGACGCTGGTCCACCAGCTGGTCCACAGGATGAGGAGCGGCGGGAAGCTGAAGACCGTCCTGAGGAGCGACCGGCCCAGCGAGGAGCTGTACCGCTCCCTGCTCTCTGTGGTCCGGCGGATCCGGACCCGTCAGAAAGCCGCGACCCGTCGGCAGCAGAACCCCCCGGAGCCGAGCGCCGACCTGCAGCGGCTGTTCCTGCAGGACGAGGAGACGGAGAGCGAAGCTCGGGCCGCCGTGGCGATGCAGGAGGAGCTGCGGCTGCAGGAGGAGCTGCTCCAGGTCCGAACCCGCTACAGAACCAAGGAGAGGAGCAACCGGAGCAAGAACCCGGACCTGGCCCGGAAGGAGGAGTGTCGGGGCCGGGACCTCCTCTGACCGTCCAGCTCCTGCTGCTGGGGGCTTTGAGGGTCGCCATGGTCACCTGCTGTGGTCGCCATGGCTACCTGCTCTGGTCACCATGGTTACCTGCTCTGGTCACCATGGTTACCTGCTCTGGTCGCCATGGTTACCTGCTCTGGTCACCATGGTGTAATTATTTAGTTTGATGATTTCCAGAACCAGACTCTCCTGTCGAACAGAATTTATTTGGTTTCTAAACCAGGAAACGTCTGAAATCGTCCAGGAAGGATTTTCTGTTTTATAGATCAGCTACAATGCAGATTAAATCATAACAGGAATAAATTATTAATATTTTTATGCATATTTGGGTGTTTTTATTGTGCTTGTAAATCAGGTGGAGTCGTCCTGTGGTCAGATAAACTTGTTGAACGACGTCATTTCCTCCTTTGGTTGTGTAAAGCAGTGCACAGGTGTCCCGAAAGAGGGTGCTGTTGGGACCACCGCAATCCTGGCATGTTTGTCCTGCCGGGGACACCGTAGTGTGTTTACTGCCTGTAAGGTTAGCATTAGCTCCGCTAGCCCGGTGTGAAAAATGAACATTATACATTTCTATTGGTTCAGATCGCCAGTTAGGCTGACATCACATTTCCTTTCTGGTGATGTTTGACTGTTTTGTGAAAAAAGCGGCTGAATGCTGACGGTGTGTTTGCTGCCTGTAAGGTGGACGAAATAAACGCGCCAATGTCCGATTCCTCCTTCCTGCATGATCACATCTTCACTCACAAATAAAACACAGCGCAGAGTCCATAGGGTGTCCAACACCAGCGGCAGAGCCGAAGAGGGGAACTGGGCTACAGTTACTTTGAAATAACGTTTTTATGTTTTAAAGATAAATTAGGCCCCGTTTACACGACAACGATTTCGGGGAAAACGGAAGAGTTTTGTTGCGTTTGTAGTGCATTTACACGAAACCACCGAATGTTTTCTCTAACAACGGCACAGATTGAAAACGGGTTCCAGAGTGCGATGTTTCTGAAACGTAACGTGTAAACCTAGAAAACGGATCTTTTCTTCCAGAGAATCCCCAGCTCATGCATAGTATGACGCAACACATAGCTGCTTCCTACAATCCACAGAAGAAGAAGAAACTACTCACAATGCTGGTGTTACTGTTTCCCATCAGATTCGGTTCCCTCAGCGTCTCTTCACCGCTCCGCACCGCCCAGGTGGCAAAATACAGGCTGCTGGTTCAGCGCTGTTATCTAGAGAACTACGGACCAGAACCAGAACCAGGACCAGGACCAGGACCAGGACCAGACCAGAACCAGAACCAGAACCAGGACCAGGACCAGGACCAGGACCAGGACCAGGACCAGACCAGAACCAGAACCAGAACCAGGACCAGGACCAGGACCAGGACCAGGACCAGGACCAGGACCAGGACCGAACCAGGACCAGGACCGAACCAGGACCAGGACCAGGACCAGGACCAGGACCAGGACCAGGACCAGAACCAGAACCAGAACCAGGACCAGGACCAGGACCAGGACCAGGACCAGAACCAGGACCAGGACCAGGACCAGGACCAGGACCAGGACCAGGACCAGCCCGGCTCCAGACCAGTTTAACAGGAGGGGCATCGACTTATTTTGGGGGCAAAATGAATCTACGTAGCTGAACATAAACAACACCAGCAGCCTACAGGCGACTTGTTAACAAGCTTAACGTGCTGTGTTGATATTAGCCAGTCATATTTTAGCTACCATCACCTGCATCCAACAGCTTCACTCAACAGTCGGTTAGTTCAGGGAAAAACTGCAGTTATTTACGTTTTGCTGGTTTGCTGCCATGATTCTAACACACCTCGGGTGTCATGCAGTGGCGGCTGGTGCTAAAGACACTGAGGGGGGCGCACACAAACAAACAAACAAACAAACAAACAAACAAACAAACAAACAAACAAACAAACAAAACAAAACAAATCTTAAAAATAGCACTATTTGAACATGAATTTTGCCCTCCTTTCCTTCTGCCCTGCACATTTCTCGGTTCCATTCTTGCTAAAGTCGGTCATCTCTGTCTTTTCTCCAGTGACAACATGGCCGATGCTTTCAGTCCTGAATCTCTGAGCTTCTCAGAAAGTCTCGATTCTTTTCAGAGTTGAAAAGCTCCTTTCAGCTTCTGCTGTGGTCATGGGTGTGGTGAAGAGCGTGACAGTTTCTGAAAAGACTAGATTGTTTTCCATAAACAGCTGGAGTGGGCCCACAGCACCACCACAGGCTTTGAACCCTTCCTTGCTGTAGATGAGCTCAGTCTTCAGCTGACCTCGACTGACCACTGGATCGGCTTTAAGGTGTTGCTCAGTGCATCTTCAGGAAATGCTGAGTTGTATTGTTCAAATCTGTCCCCCTGCAGGAGGGTGGCTCCCTGGTGTGTCCCAGTATGATCACAGACCTGAAGAGAGAAGATTATGATTTTATAATCACATTTTTCATTCTAAATATGAAATGTTATTTTGTCCTTTAAGTCATAGAAAGAAGGAACACATTTTATTTATAAACTTACTGATTTTAATAACATTTGCTGCCATTTTTTAAGGCTGTGTTATGAAATGTGTTACAGCATTTTTGTGGGACAAAATTATACAAAATTCAGTAACCAAATGTTTTATTCCCCATAAACTTCAGTACAACTTAAATAATAAAATATCTTGCTGACAAACATTACATCAACATACCTACACAGCATAGACACAACTACAGGTATTTCTAACTACAACGCACATCTTCCTGATATATTAAATAAAACTACTATAAACCAGTGCAACAGTGATTTTCCTTTCATGGTCTTCTACACCGAGTGTCCGACGCTTCTTCACTGGCTGACCACCACCTGCACTGCTTTGTCCAACCATGAAATGTATTTATTCATACTGTGTGTCTTTCTCTTTTGGAGTATTTCTCTTTGGATTTTCTGCCAAAGAGAAATACTTACAATATTATAATAATGAAGAAGAAGAAGAAAAATCAGCTATTTAAACAATTACCTGATCTTTTGAATGTCCTGCTGGAGCTGTTGGATGCTCTCCTGGATACAGACTGAATCTATGATCTTCTTCTGGAGTTTGGCATAGAGAAGGTTCACATGAGGCCTGATGTGGTGGAAAGAACTTAAAATCCTGATCCTCCAGTAGCATGGCAAATGCTCCAGCCTCTCTGACGGTGATGGGGTCAAAGTCACCAGAGTCTTGTATGCTTTCGAAACAGAGGATGAGGTCGTCTCTGTGCTCAAACACAGTATTGATGCTGTGAACGTTCCAGCTGACATTGCTGGATGCTGGTAGTCTGTGGGCCACAACTTTATCAAGAACGCTTGTGCGCTTGGATGATCTGGAAAGAAGCTGGAAAATCCACTGAGGTTAGAAAAAAAAAATCTAACTGGTTATGTAAGAAGTAGCCTGTTGCATTATTAGATTGAGCTGATGAGCATAGCAGTGGGCATTTGGATACACATCTTGTATCTTCTTCTGAACACCTGCAGTGGCGCCTCGCATCACGAGGCTCCATCATATGCCTGACAGATTATCTTAGCCTTTTGATCCTCAGGAAGAATAGTGGCAAGACGTCCTTTTAGGGCTGTAGCAATGGAATCAGCTGTAGCCGAGGGATAAACTCAACAAACCTGTAGAGTAGCACAAGCACAAGCTGGCCCTGCAGAGCAACATCCACAGTCTCGTCTGCCTGGATTGAAAGAAAATCACTGCTCTGTGCTTCTTTGATTTTATGCTCCTTCAGAACAGAAACATACAGTCCAGTAGCTCATTCTGCAGTTTTTAAGTTCCCTTAAACACAGTATCATTCTCAAGGTGCTGCTTTAGTGCTCCATCAAGAGAAGCAACAAAATCAACCAACCCACGAAAGATCCGGGGATCTTCAGAGCTCTTACCTTCATCATGACCACCAAGGCTCAAAGGCTCCACAAAACCTAACACTCTTCATTCTAACAGCAGCCCTGCAGCCTTCATCCAGCTGTGGAGCAAAGATAAGTTTAGATAAAAACTTGGCTTCATTGCATTGTCTATTCGTGCCGTTTGCATTTTTCTGAAAGACGTTTGTTGTCCACATTGCCTCCGTGCCAGAACTTTGAAACACGGACAGCAGTAAAAGGCTTTGCTTCCATCACATCAGCAGCAAACACCGCTGGTCAGAAGAAGAGCTGGAAAAAGGATCGATCGTCCACGATCCGGTCCAAGCTCCTTTATCCTGTTTTTTTCTTCAAGTAGCATTTTTTTGTAAAGACAAAACAGAATTTTCTCTCATTTTGAAACTGCTCCACTTTGCAAACGTGAGTCGACCTAACGAACTGCGTCAGGATCGTCCAATCACACAATGTTTTAAACAATTAGCCAGTAATGACTCAACAGAACCGGTGAGTCCGGGACGCAGAGCGCATGCGCCCTGTGGAAACCTTAAATAACCTCAGATCACCTGTTATCAGAAGTTGATGCGCCTACAGACATTAGAACCGCGCCCTGCAGTAGGAAGTGTGCACAATGTGAGCAATTAAATAGAATTATGTATTTACTATTTTAATCAATTCTAACATGTCTATTAGACACACAGTATGAATAAATACATTTCTAAGTATTTTGCAGTTCAGAATTAAATCATTTATTATCTAAATAATTTAAAGGGGGCGGCGCCCAAGCGCCCCCTACTGGCCTGCAGCTGCAGCAATAGCAGCAGCAGCAATAGCAGCAGCAGCAGCTGCAGCAGCAGCAGCAGCAGCAGCAGCAGCAGCAGCAGCTGCAGCAGTGGCGGCTGGCCAGTAGGGGGCGCTTGGGCGCCGCCCCCTACTGGCCAGCCGCCACTGCTGCAGCTGCTGCATGTCTTGGTCTCCTTCCTGCCTCACAGCTGTAAACCCAGCGGAGCGTCTCAGCTTTCATGTTGCATTTGAAGGCGGCTCGGAAAAACAAGTTACAACTTGTTAGCAACGGATTAAACTGTTTTAACTGCTGAAAAAGGTAACAGAGGACACGGACATGGGACGTGCGGGAACTCCTATTGTTTCAAATTGATATGGGAATAACAGACTGTTGGCCATTCCAAGGTCAAAACAATAAACAGCTTCCAGTCCGGGCCGCTACGGACACCGTGAAAGCTCAAACAAGGTTTTTCGGCAAAGTTATCCCACTTTTTCCAACTGCCTGCGCCCTAATCAGACGCACACAATGCGTGTTTTCTCACGCAAATCCACAAGCCTTCAAGTACAACTAGCACCAACTAGCAGCGAGCATTACACCGTTATCGTGTTAACAATCCAACAAAAACGGAACAAAAGTGCCGTTTTTGTTGGATCGTTGTCGTGTAAACGCCCAGTTTTGGTGTTTTTTGTCCGGTTTCATCAGGTTTCAGTTCAGCTTTAAAGCGCTGAGCTAACGGGGCTAACGAGCCAAACTGGCGGCTGAAACCTTGGAGACCAACATCTAGTTTTCCTCTCACCAGATCTACGCGACACGAAGATAGAAAAATTGTAAAAGAAATTCTGTTAGTTTAGATCTGAATATCCATCAGTGATACCAGAAATATTAGTGATAGAAAACCTTTTGTGATGAAATGTTTATTATTCTTTGCATTTTAGTAGATACTCAAATACAGAAGCATCAGGTGCTGAATAATAATATATATATAAATAACTCCCTGCTCACCCTCTGTCTCTCTCATCCTGAGCTTCAGGTTCTCCTCCAGTATCTTGGCTGTGCCTAGAACTGCACATTCCTGGACTGAGATGTTGTTCCTGTTGTAGCCACTGCTCCAGTTTGGGGGTGACTGTCTGCCCCGAGGGCCCCGATGACCACAGGCACCACTGTGGTCTTCACCTTCCAGGTCTTTTCCAGTTCCTCCCTGAGGCCCTGGTATTTCTCCAGTTTCTCCTTTTTCCTGATGTTGTATCACTTGGTATTGCTACATCCACCACAACGGCTTTCCTCTGTTCTTTATCCACCACCACAATGTCCGGTTGGTTCTCCATCCCCATCTTGTCTGTCTGGATCTGGAAGTCCCACAGGATCTTAGCTCAGTCATTCTCCACCACCTTTGGGGTTTTTCCCACGTTGATCTCGGAGCTTCCAGTCCATATTCTGCACAGATGTTCCTGTACACTATGCCACCACTTGGTTATGTCGTTCCATGTTCGCTGTCCCTGCCAGCATCTTGCACCCTGCTATTATGTGCTGGACTGTCTCAGGGGCCTCCTGCACAACCTACACCTTGGGTCTTGTCTGGTGTGGTAGATCTGAGCCTCTCTGGTGTTTAGGGCCTGTTCCTGTGCAGCCAGGATGAGAGCCTCTGTGCTGTCCTTGAGTCCAGCTTTCTCCAGCCATTGGTAGGTTTTCCTGATACCAGTCAGAAGTAGCTGCACGGATCTTGTTCTTGCCAGTGAGCTGGTTTCTCAGGACTTGCCTTATTCGTTGGAGGTATTTGGGTTAGGCTGACCCAAACCCTGGAGCTAACTGCCCTCTGACCTGGTGTCCTGGCTCCTATATGTATATATAATATGCAGAAGGTAGAAAAAATACAAATAACATAGAAAAGGGATCTATAAAAAACAATACAACAATAAAAATAACCCCTTTTGAAATTCAGTCTCTAGAAGCTCTGAGCCTCGACAGAAACGGCTCCTGACCAGGAATGTCGTCTTTCCACATCAAATGCCAGAGATTTATACGTTTACTGGGTAACAGTTTATTTGAAGGGCTGAGCATAAGAATGTTATAACACTGTTATAAACATGAATTAAAATAAAAACTTTGCATGATTTTGTAAATTATGATAATTTAATGCAAAGTCATTAAAACGGTTTAAAGCCGTTTTCGCCCTGCAAGGAACGGATCGGGTTCACAGTAGGACCGACCTGTTTGCATTAGAACTTCCGACCCGGTTCTAGGAACCGGACCGGACATTGGCCCCGTGATGACGTCACGGGTTTCCTCCTGACTGCACAATCAGCTGATCGGTCAACAGGACAGAGGAAGTTTCTGCTGCTGCGTCGAAACCATGTTTAGTTTCAGACATGATGACGTCAGGATTATGTGCAAACACAACAGGGCTGCAGTTCGGGTGGAACCGGACCGGTCCGGTTTCTTGCAGCGCGAAAACGGCTGATGTGCAGCTGGTCTCAGGATCCAGATGTATTTTTAAACAAACATTTAAAATAAAAGCAGAACATATAAATACTTTGTTTTAATCTAAAACCATTTCTGTTTTTATCCGTCTGCTCTCCACTCTGCAGTCCAACAGGGGGCGCTGTGCTTCCTGTCTCTGGTGACCTTTGCCTCCTGGTCCAGATGTTTCCTCTGGACTGAAAACATCTGGACCAGCATTGTTTTAAATTGGAGACATTTATAATAGCTGGTTGTACAAACACACAAAGTGACGTCATGAATGTTTGCGCCGTACAGGAAGTGATCATGTGGTTTATGACGTGGCGGCAGCAGGTTGATGAATCATCACTTTGATGAAAATCCGCTTTGTGAAACTCTGACCGTCATTGGAACAAAGATCCTGTGTGGCAGACAGATGCTCTCCTCCATCAGTCCAAGCCAGAGGTTCTGGTTCTCCCCGTCGCCATGGTTACAGCTTGACGAAGAGCACCCCGGTGACGGCGGCGAAGCCCAGCAGCATCATGGCCACCTTGGGGACGCGGCCGCGGCCGGCGGCCAGCTCGGGCGGCAGGATCTCCATGAAGGTGATGTAGAGGAAGCTGCCGGCCGCCAGCCCCTGCAGCGTGCAGCGGGCCAGCCTGTGCTGCGGCGACATCCGGCTCTCCGTGAGCGCCACGCCCAGCGCGATGCCCAGCGGCGACATGACCGCGAAAGCCAGCAGGCCGCCGGACACCACGGCGCGCCGCAGCCGGCCCTGGGACAGCGCGGCGCTCAGCGAGAACGCGATGACGCTCTTATGGATGAGCAGCGCCAGGCAGACCTGCAGCACCTCCTGGCCGCGCGGCAGCAGCCCCACCGCCAGCCCCTCCAGCACCGAGTGCAGCGACAGCGAGAACACCAGCACGAAGGCCCGCAGCGCCGGCTGGGCGCCCGGGGCGCCGTGCAGGGGACCCGCCGGCTCCGCGGAGCCTCTGCGGCGCTGGGCCGGGCCGCCCGCCGCCGGGGCGTCGGAGTCCGTCACCAGGGCCCGGCGCTCCTCCAGCTGGGGCGGAGCCTGGTCCTTAAAGGCCAGGACGATCTGCTCCAGAACCAGAACCAGGAAGAACCCCATGGCCACGATGAACTCCGGCAGAGGGAACTGGAGCTGGAACAGCAAACACACCACTCAGAACCAGAACCAGAACCCAGCAGCTCTCTGCAACTGGACCAGGAGCAACCAGAGTAACTAACAGAACCAGTACTCCAAGCTGAGGTTTTCAATCCGACACATTTAACAAACTGGTGTGATGACAGGGTTTCGTTTGGTAGCGTTAAGAAAATACCTTTAAAATAAGCTAGTTTTAAAACTTAACATGACTTGATTGAAATAACCTCATTATAGATTTAAAATGTTGAACTTATTCTGGCCTGTTGACCTTCATTTTACCTGTAGTTAAAGCAGATTGTTTGCCAGGATCTCTGATTCCAGCTTTTCACCCTGATCTGTGAAAGCCATGAAGCAGCAGGAGATCAGGAGACTCTGCTTCACCTTATTTAGACAATGGGGACAACTGGTGTTTGATCTTGTGAACAAAGTGCAGGGAGTTTCTAACTTTAAAGAGGGTCAGAGACAGCTGCTGGTTGGAGGAGCAAACATACGCCTTATTTGAATTAAAGACAAGAATACGCCTTCACTATAACGACTTTCTACACAGAAGTAACCAATCAGATTTGCTCTTGCAATTCTCCAAAGACGTCTTTTCTTTCTTTCTATCCTCTTTGTCTCAGGTAATGAATGTACGTCTCTGTTCTGCAGTTTCTGTTGTCATTTCATACGTTGTCTTCTATTGGATTAAACTCTGTGATTCTGAGGTCAACACTCACGGTTGTTTTTCTCTGGCTACACGCGGCTACAGGGAGAACCTGACCGCGGCCTGCCGACAGGAAGATGGAGCCAGATATGTCCAAAATTAACTAATTCAGAAAATCTTCAACAATAGATAATTTAACATAATTAAAAGCAGTTTAAAGTATATTTAATGGAGGTGTTGCTAAAACGGTCCTGATACATGAAGGACAGTAAATTAGTTTAATTCCAGGCTAACGATCATGAAGCTCATGGAAATGATTCCCATAAAACCTTGATTTATTATTCCATCAACCAATTATATGGAAACAATGTTTAGAAAATGAAATAACCGTTTAGCATGCTAGCTTCCCCACTGCTAACATGCTAGTTTCCACGCTGTTAGCATGCTAGCTTCCCCACTGCTAACATGCTAGTTCCCCCGCTGTTAGCATGCTAGCTTCCCCACTGCTAACATGCTAGTTTCCCCGCTGTTAACATGCTAGCTTCCCCACTGCTAACATGCTAGTTCCCCCACTGCTAATATGCTAGTTTCCCCACTGCTAACATGCTAGTTTCCCCGCTGTTAGCATGCTAGCTTCCCCACTGCTAACATGCTAGTTTCCCCGCTGTTAGCATGCTAGCTTCCCCACTGCTAACATGCTAGTTTCCCCGCTGTTAACATGCTAGCTTCCCCACTGCTAATATGCTAGTTTCCCCACTGCTAACATGCCAGTTTCCCCACTGTTAGCATGCTAGCTTCCCCACTGCTAATATGCTAGTTTCCCCACTGCTAACATGTTAGTTTCCCCACTGCCAACATGCTAGTTTCCCCGCTGTTAGCATGATAGTTTCCTTGCTGCTAGCATGCTAGTTTCCTTGCTGCTAGCATGCTAGTTTCCCCGCTGTTAGCATGCTACTTTCCCCAATGCTAACATGCTAGTTTCCCCACTGTTAGCATGCTAGTTTCCTTGCTGCTAGCATGCTAGTTTCCCCGCTACTGGTATGCTAGCTTCCCCGATGCTAGCATGCTAGCTTAGCTGCTAACTTGTTAGTGGTGATTGTAGGGGTCCAATAGCTGCTACAGTCAGAAATGGAGACGTTCATGTTGATAATGTTAAAAGTTCTCAACACGTTGCGTTTAAAATAAAAACCTAAATAAAGAAGCTAAACGTTCCTATTGGATGCTCTGTGGTGCAGCCAGAGTGACGTAGCACTAAATCTAGTTTATTATCAAAAAATGTGCACTGAAAAACATTGAAGACTCCTGGATTAAATGGTTCTGCCAGAACGGACCGGTTCCTGGGCTCAGAACCATCAGCTGTGAGATGTTTCATCTGCTGAGGTCAAAGGTCGTAAAACATCCATGTTCCAGCCGAGTCACATGACGGCTCACCTGGCCCTCAGGTGAGCCGTCATGTGACTCGGCTGGAACATCTGATCAGCTTCCAACCAGAACCAGAACCTGGTGGAGGAAACGGTCTTACAGATATAAATCTTCATCCTCCCCAATACTAAAGATGGACGATTTATTTATTTTTTACATTTTCTTAAAAAGTCAGATTTTTTTTTAGAAAAGGATCTAAAAATTAGTGACAGTTTAGAAATTTTGGGCTTAAAGTTGAGATTTTTTCCTCCAAAATGACGACGAATGAAGAAGTTTGATTAAAAACAAAATTGAATCTATGAAAAGATGGGAACGTGTTTGTCTGCATCGGCCGCCATGTTTGCTCCATTTGGAGCTGAAGTCATTCAGGGGACTGAAAACGCCCCCAGACCGCATGTTGGGCCCCCTGCTGCTCCAACAGGGTTTCCTGTGATCTGGCTTTAGCTCCATCCATCTTCCCTGCCCCACAGCACGATGCTGCCACCACCATGTTTACATATTCAGGCCTCACTTTTCAGATTTGTATTTGTGGACCTTGACTCTTGTCCACCAAACAGGATCAGTACGGCGCCCCCCGGTGGACAAGGCGGATGTTCTTCCTTTGCGTTTCCTCGCAGTAAATCAGGAAATCCATCCGGGTCCATTTCATCTCCAGTGAAAACAAAACACACCTTCAGAACCTTCTGGACCTTCAGAACCTTCTGGACCTTCAGAACCTTCAGAACCTTCTGGACCTTCAGAACCTTCTGGACCTTCAGAACCTTCTGGACCTTCAGAACCTTCTGGACCTTCAGAACCTTCAGAACCTTCTGGACCTTCAGAACCTTCAGAACCTTCTGGACCTTCAGAACCTTCAGAACCTTCTGGACCTTCAGAACCTTCTGGACCTTCAGAACCTTCTGGACCTTCAGAACCTTCTGGACCTTCAGAACCTTCAGAACCTTCTGGACCTTCAGAACCTTCTGGACCTTCAGAACCTTCTGGACCTTCAGAACCTTCTGGACTGGGTTGTTTGGGTTTGAAAACAGATTTTCATCCCAACACACGGCAGCAGAAGCTTCATCAGCTGCTAGCGTTAGCATCGTTAGCTTTCATCATACCAGTGGTAATGATTTCATGTTTAAGTGCCAAATTATCTGAATCATCTGATTAACACTAAAGTTGAGGACGTTGTTTCTAAGCACTTCATTTGTATTAATGTAGTTTTAAACATGTTCATCATGTTATCTTGGTGTTCTTGGGGGCCCCCTGGTGGTGTGGGGGCCTGAAGCAGCCGCCTAACTTGCATGTGCCTTGGGCCGACTCTGATAAACTGTCAGAACTTTTTAACTTGTCGTTTTTATGAAACAATGTTTGACTTCTGATCTCATTATCCAGATTTGAGCAAACTACAAAAACCTGACAGCAGAAAGACGTTCGGAGTTAAAACATCCTCCATGTCCCCCAGGGGGCGCCGCAGACCTGGCCTGGTAAACACGGGCTGTTTCTGTTGGTCGTACTTTGATCCCAGCGTCCCTGAACGCCTCGCCGATGCTCTGCAGGAAGTCGGGCAGCAGGTCCAGCAGGCAGGTGGCCATGAAGACGCCTCCAGAGAAACAGCTGATCAGGGCCAGCAGGCGGCGCCGCCGCTCTGAAACACACACACACACACACACACACACACACACCCTCAGCATCGCTCTGCCGGCTGGTCCGGAGTCCGGACGGAGCAGAACCTGGCCAGTACCTGGGTCCGCGCCGCAGCGGCCGCCTGGCCTGACGACACAGAGCGGGACGAACCCGGACAGCAGCGTGACGGACAGCAGAACCACCAGCGCCACCAGTTTGATCTCCAGAGCCGGGAGGTCGGCCGGGTCGACCCGCAGCGCCGCCGGGTCCCCGTCAGGACGCATCAGGACCGTCATGGCCGCCTCAGAGCCCGCAGCAGCCTGGCCTGGACCGGAACCAGAACCAGTCAGAACAAACGCAGCCGTTAGCATCCAGGGCTAACGGCTGGATGCTAACGGCTGGATGCTAACGGCAGCTTTGAAACAAACCAGCGTTTCAAAGCTGCCGGTTGAAACTTTTCTGAAAATAATTTCCTGAAATGTCAACATGAGAGGAAAATCTGACAAGATCCCAGAGCTAACTACAAACTCTAGCTAGCATAGCATGTCAGGAATGCTAATGCTAGTTATGGTGGCCACTGATGGCAGAAGATAAACGGCTTTCCTGCAGCGGCCACTTGTTTCTCTGCCATTAGCACTTTAGCAGTGAGGACATGAGCCTGGTTGGCAGCGCTAAGCCCCGCCTCCTGGCTCTGATTGGTTGTTTTTGGTCGTTAGCTGTTAGCACAGTGCTTCCTCAGGACCCCTGCTCTGCATGTTGCTCTATTCCAGAGCAGCTGATTCAAATGACTGCATGACCATGAAGAAGGCAGCAGGGAAACACCTGGAGGCCTGGGGACCGGAAGAGGAACTCTGGTTGCCTAGCAGCAGATTATCCGCCTCAACATGGAGGCCGTTTAGAAAATCAGGTTCCATTAAATCTATTTAATCTACATCCTGTTTCTCATCCCGGGATTCCAGACCGAAACTCCGGATCCAGAACCGGATCCAGAACCGGAACCGGAACCGGAACGCTCCAAAGTTTTCCTGGTGGTTCTGGATGGGTTCTAGAAATGGAAAGCAGCTGATTGGATCAGAACCTTCAAATTTTATGACCAGAACTGGACCCGGGATTTTAGCTCCTTTGTATATCTGGAGTTTCCGTCTGGACTCACGCGGTTCTGTCTAAAAACGTTATGACCCAAACAGAATCACAAGTTTGTATCTGTACTCACATAACCTGAAGTTGGATCAGAACCATCAGAACTTTCCTGCTGAGCCTTCGGTCCGTTTCCAGTCGGAACCAGGCGGATTCAGACCCGAACCACAACTTTTTCCACTTTGGTCCAAAGAAAAATCACGCGAGAAAACCCGCGACCCACCGCTACTCGTTAGGTTCCCGAACCTCGGTCTTCCCGGGCCGGTTCGGTTCAGTCACGTGACCCAGCTGCTTTCAGGAGGAATGTTCGGGTAGGGTTAGGGTCCGGGAAGTTCTGACTCAGTTCCCATCAGCGGATCCCGCCTCAACCAGGAGCTGACGTCAAATGCCCTGCAACGGCAAAGCAGCGCACTTCCGTTTTTCAAATTAAAAGGAAAAATTATCCGCTACAACTTTTGTATTTCATTACATTTTACTAT
This sequence comes from Poecilia reticulata, assembly GCF_904066995.2. Taxonomy (NCBI): domain Eukaryota; kingdom Metazoa; phylum Chordata; class Actinopteri; order Cyprinodontiformes; family Poeciliidae; genus Poecilia; species Poecilia reticulata. Next base: position 473,877 of record NC_088845.1, on the reverse strand, counting down.
GCCTTATTTTTATTTGTTGAAAATTTCAGAAAATTATTTCAGCATCAAGTAGAAAATCAGTAAAAGGAAGCAGATTAAAGTCCCTCTGGGGTTTTCCTCGTGCTTTTATTTTGAAGATACCACCGGTTTTCCGGTGTAACCGTGTGTAACTTCCCTCAGCAGCAGGCGGAGGAGGAACCATCCAGTCGGAATCCTGGAACAGTGGGAGTCACTCCTTATCGGTCACTAACCAGAAAGGTCAACGACCCGCAGAACCAGGACCAGAACCAGAACCAGGACCAGGACCAGAACCAGGACCAGAACCTGGAACCACCAGGTCAGGAAACATGGAGGCGCCAACAGAGACGGTCACAGCAGGAAGATTGTTTTTATGTTTGTGAAGAACAAAAACACATGTTAACATGTGAGCAATAAAAAACCATGAGAACAAAAAACAGTAATAACATTATGGACTCGTAAAAAATATTTATTTAATAATCAACTATTTCAGAGGAGAAAACTTCTGTCATTTATGTCCAACTGGATGCAAATATTGCTTAAAGTCTGGTTTCCTCTTCCAAAGTGTTTGTTGAAATTTTGTTTCAATAATCAATAAAACCTTTAGATTCATTTTGTTGAAACCCAAACATGAAATATTCCAAAAAGTTTTTCAGTCAACAGTTACAGAAATGTTGCCTTAAGAGAGGAAACGTCCAGAACAACTAGGACTCGGGTCAAAGGTCACAGCAGCTACAGCTTAAATGTTGAGCTTCAAAAGCTGAAAACTTATTTTCACTCATTGGCCTTCAGCCCAACTGAGGCCTGATTTCACTCAGTTTTTCATTTGTGCACAAAGCAGCACAAACGTAGCCATTTTGTCTGGTTTGAAGAAGGTGGGGGGGGGCAACTTCACTCAGGTGTTCACCGCTACCTGTAACATTCATGCATCACTAATTCTCTGGTTTTAATGTAAAATGCTGTGTACCTACTGCCATCTAGTGGTGAGAACATTACATGATTGCGCCGCTAGTCGCTGCTACAGCAGACACTCGAAGATGGCATTATTTGCAGATAATTCATTTTCAAAAAATCCTTTAAGACCAATTACCGTATTTTTCGGACTATAGAGCGCACCATACTAGCACCTTCAATTAAAAAAATAAAAAAAAACTGGAAGCTGCTCTCGGTTTTCCATTAGGACCCAGCAGAGGGCAGCAGAGGGCGGAGTCCTAATAAATCTGCTGCATATATTAATTACGCAGCGCTCCGTCTCCAGAACCGAACCCTGGTTTCGTTCACACCGAGCTGAAGTGCAGCGGCTCCGTTTCCTCCTGTAGAGCCAGATAAACAGCCCTCAACTTAGAAGCTGCATCATGAGTTTGAAAACATTTCTCCGTTTGCCTGCTGCTAGCATGTGGTTGTTCTAAATGAAAATTAGCCGTTCTTCTTTTGATTTACAATTTTGACTTCTAATGATTCACTTCCTGCTAGAGAGCCCCCTGGTGGTTGAAGAAAAATACACAGCAAAGCCACAGCGGGCTGCAATCCGCATGGTTCAAAGCTTAGGAACAAAGTTTAATAGATGGGGAGGAGTGTAAAGATCCCCAAGCAATTAAGAATGAAGTACATTTATTCTACTCCAAATTATAACTACCCATTTTTCAGAAAAGTTCTGTAAATCCTTATTCAGTTCTGTCTCACATTTGATCTGCAAATTAACAAAACTTACAAAGATCTTTGTGATGCGGAGCTGAAAATGGATGAACTTGATTTAAATAAATCTCCCGGTTCTGACGGCCTTACTGAGCAGTTCAGTTTGAACTGGGTCAGAACTGATGACGACAATGAAACAGGGATAATACTGATCCCAGAAACGGGCAAAGACAAAAGACAATTAGATAATTTAAGGCTGATTAGTTATTGAATACAGACTACAAGATTTTTTCAGGTTCTGTTGCACTAAGACTGAAAAATGGTTTATCGGAGGTAATCAATGAAACTCAATCTGGTTTTTTAAGTGGAAGACTTATTCATAATAACATTAGATTGGTTCTGGATTTATTAGATTATACCAACTATATTGATGATAAGGGTTTTAAACTCTTTGACTTTTGCAAGGCCTTGGACTCAGTGGAGCATTCCTCTATTCTTAATACTTTGCAGCATTTTGGTGAAAAATTCAACACCATCATCAAGATGCTCCACTGTGACATGAATAGTTGTTTCTTTGGGTCCTGGAACCTGCAGGAGATTTAAAGAGGAATCCGATGGATGTGGCAGCTCGCCCCTATTGTTTATTCTGGTCGCTGAGGTGTTGCTATTTTAACTAAGAATAGTAACTTGACTGGTTTTGACATATTAGGTTAATAATTAGTCACTTGGCTGATGATACGACTTTGTTCCTAAAAGATGAATCTCAAATTCCCTTAGCATTGAATATTATCAACGACTTCTCCAAGGCTTCTGGTCTGAAACTGAATCTAGATAAAAGTGTATTATTTGATCTGAAGGATCGATCTACTCTGTCAATATGTAACCTTAAGGTGTGTAAAGAGGTGAAATATTTAGGTATTGTTGTGACTAGAGATAAATCTCGCTCTGAAAAGCTTAATATGAGCGACAATGTAGATAAATGTAAACTAATCTTAAATCGATGGCTGCAGAGAGATCTCTCTGTTTTCGGTAGAATACTCTTAACTAAAATGGACAGTTATTCTAGACTTAATTATCCGGCTTACTCTTTACCAGCAAAATAATTATTAATAGTTTAAATTTAAACTTTATTTGGAGAAATAAATGTCATTATATTGTAAAACAGGATTTGATTAAATCATATGAAGATGGTGGAGGCAATGCCAGAGATTCTGATGTTATGAACGGAATGTTAAAAATAAAATGGCTTAAATTGTGTTTGAATCTGAATCCGTTTGGTTTGTTTTTCCCAGTTTGGTCTTTAAAAGCTTGACTTCCTGTTGAGATGTGATTTTGATCTTAGAAGATAAAAACTTTCAGATTTTCATCAACAGGCTGAAGCTCATCTTCAAACAACTTCACTCCAATATGGAACAATAGAAAATCCTTTTTTATTGAGAATTGGTTTTGTAAAGGTGTGTGGGCTGTTGCTCACTTTTTGGATGCAAATGGTGACATTTTACAACATTCTGAGTTTTGTGATAAATTTCATTTATATTGTATCCAAGCAAAATACAAAAGAATCGTTAAAGCCTTCCCTCGTCAGCTTGTATCCATGGTCAGACAAGATTCATTGTATTCTATGGTTTGTCCTCGTTTAAAGACTCTTCTGATTGAAAATGCTGATTTTTGTGAAGTCAAATGCAATAATAAGTTTATAAGAAGCCATTTATCTAGTCAGAAGGGTCAGACAGGGTCAGAAGGGTCAGACAGGGTCAGAAGGGTCAGACAGGGTCAGACAGGGTAAGAAGGGTCAGAAGGGTCAGACAGGGTCAGAAGGGTCAGCCAGCGAGGCATGTTTACGTTTTCTATGATTATTTATGTCTTATTGTACTCATGACACCATCTCATTTAAGTTCATGTATTTTAGATCGATGGCGGGAAAGAAACTAAACATTTACATCTCGAGATTAAAGCAACTTCATCTTCATCCCATCAGTAAAACAAACTATTGAGAGGTGGAAGTGATGACGTGTAGTTATTACATTCAGGGAGGAGAGATGGTTTCTAGAGATGGATGAACTCAGGGGCCTTCAGTCAACATTTAGGTCTGAACCATTTCAGTCGGGGCGTCGAACACCTGCAGGTTTTAGATGAGCCACAGGTAGAAAAGCCTGGACTGCAGCAGCTGCATCACCTGCTGCAGATCCAGAACCTTAACGACCTGATTATTCTGTTCAGCTGCTGCAGCAGCTGCAGCACCTGCTGCGGATCCAGAACCTAAACGACCTGATTATTCTGTTCAGCAGCAGGACTGCAGTTGACCTGAGGTTCAGGCTTTGCTTAAAAATGTTAGAAACTGCAAAAAAAGAAGAATCCAGAATTTTACTGATTATATTTTTATTTCTTCCACCACATTTTCTCCACTGAGACGAGTCAAGATAAAAATAGTCCCGCATCAATATTTATTTATAAATTAAACGATTATTCTGGCTTGTATGCCTGATCATAAAAATATTAAAAGGGTGAAAACTAGAAAAACTAAAAGTAAACAGAGTTTATCAGGAGTGGGAGGAGCCTGCAGCGGGAAGCAGCAGCCCAGAGGAAACTGGAGCTTTGTTTTTGGGAAACAGCAGCAGAGACGTTCAGAAATAAATAAAACCGTACAGAGATGGCCCCAGATGACCCAGAATGCACCGGGGCGTCTCCTCTCTACAGACCACAGGAAGCAGGAAGTCCGTCGAACCGTCCAGGGCTTCTAAGGCACCAGAAGAGGAAGCGTTGCCGTTTGGACCCTGAAGAGCCGCAGGTTTGGTATCAGAAACGTTTTCATGGGAATAAACTGGAGCTGCTCCGGACCCGGCGGGTCGAGGTGAGCAGAACCGGAACCGGACCGGCCTGGTGGAAGTTTAATCGTACGCTGTTGATGCTCTGACAATCCAATCCGAGATCCGGCTTCCGGGTCCTTAGTGTGACTCAACCAGCAGTAGTGTGGGTAATGAACGGATCCGGATCCATAATTCAGCTGGATCAGAACCAAACAACCAGCAGAGCAACAAGAAACAAATATTTATCCCAAAATGGGGCGGAGCTTCGAAGTGGGCGGGGCTTAGAAACGGGCGGCGCTACAAAAAAGGGGCGGAGCTTCAGCAGAAATTCCCAACGATTAAAAACATGGAATGATTTGAACCCGGAGTAACATCCAAGCGGTTCTGGTCCAGCTCAGCTCACAGAGCTCAGGACCAGCTTCACTGGTCCCAGTCAGCTTCCCAGCATCAGATCCCAGTGGAATGTTCCAGTAATTAAATAAACCCTGACCCTTGACCCCATGGGGTCCCTCAGAGTCCAAACTGAACGGTTACACCTCCACCAGAATCAAAAAGGTTCAAAGCAAAGCAGCGTTTAACAAACCAGTCCTCCCAATTCTTAATCCCAGTCCACTAAAGCCGGCGCTGCGGCCAGTCCCAGACCGGAGCGTCGCTCCGTTGGAGAATCTCGCAGGAAAAGAGTCAGTGCTGCCAGGTGAGATCCCCGAAGTCCTCTTCCTCCAATCAGCAGCCAGAGAACGGGGGGCGGCTCATACCTCCAGGGAGCAGTCGGAGGGGGGGCGGCGCTCAGCTCCTCGGCACCGCTCCACCTTCTTGATGACCTCTGACACCACGCATACCGAGGAGGTGAGGCTGAGCAGGAACAGCAGGTCTGCAGGACGGATGGAAACTATTATTATTAAAACCATCAAAACAACAAATTACCTAAAACTAATGGCTTTAATTAAACTAATTTAAAATCAAGCGTCTCCTTTGGCAGGTCGTAGTTCCACATCGTTTTATAAAGCATCGTCAGCTTTTTGAGGCATTTTCATTAAATATGGAGACTTTTTTAATTTGAGAGATTTGTCTATAAATATACATTAAACACAACATGTAACAAACTGACAAAAATAAGGTGAGACACACAAAAAGGTGATTATTTGAATTCAATTAAAAGGTGGTTAAAATGTGTTGACGTGTTGTACCGAGTTACACCACAGGGGGCGGTGCTGCTGCTTTTCCAGTCCTCACAGACACATGAAGAAGGGCACAGAGAGAAAGGATTCTCCGTCTTATTTTAGTTAATTCCAGGTTATTAACACCCACTAAGCACATGAATATGATTCCCATAAAGTCTTCATCATCTACCATTTATTATCCCATCAACCAGTTTTATGTGGACGATGATATGAGAGCGAAATAACTGCGATACTGGGTTAGCATTCCGGCGCTAGCATGCTAGTAGCCCCACTAGTTTAGCAGCTAAACTTAGCAGTGATTCTATTGGCCTGATGGCTGCAGAGACATAAAATAATGTATTTCTGCCAAAAATGAAGATTCAATGAGGAAAAAGATCTTTTATGTTAGAAGTTAGCATTATATATATATAAAATCTTCTTTACACCCTTTATCCCTCAGTGGGTCAGGAGGAGCTGCTGCCTCTCCAGCCAACGTACTGGGTGAGGGGCGGGGTCACCTGGTGGACAGGTCACCTGGACAGGTCACCAGTCTGTCACAGGGCAACACAGAGACACACAGGACAGACAAACAAACAACCACACACACACACACACACACACACACACACACACACACACACACACACACACACACCTAGGGGCAATTTAGACAGACCAATGAACCTGACAGTCATGTTTCTGGACTGTGGGAGGAAACCGGAGTACCTGGAGAAAACCCACCATGCAGGGAGAACATGGAGACTCCATGCAGAAAGACCGGGAATTGAACCCAGAACCTTCAACCAGCTCTACCAACTGCGCCACTGTGCAGCCCGTGCATTATACTTTTTATATACATTTTATTTTTTTCCCTTTTTTGGGTGTCCCATGTCTTAAAATGTTGAAACTCTTGTGGTTGTTATATTTTTGGCCTTTGGATTGAGAAAATCAGTTTGAGAACAGGTTAGCAGGCTTTAATCATCGGCTCATGCCCGACCAGAGAAGGTCGGGTCCAAAAATCAAGTGGGAGGAACCAAAGCGGCGATCAGGAGGAGCGTGTGGGATCAGGACCTCACCCAGGATGCTGAGGCTCTCCGTCAGGAAGACGCTCTGCAGTGGAGGGAAGTAGATGACGAGCAGCTGCCCCATGATGGAGGCCAGGACGGCGTAGCAGAACGTCCTGTTGCTGCACAGGCCCATCTCATGGACCATGCGGGTCTGAGGACACAGTTCATTCATCAGAACTCCAGAGTCAGAGGATCTGGTTCAGATACCGGGTCCGGGTCTCACCTGAGAGCGCGAGCTCAGAGCGTTGAACATGTCGAAGAAGACGAAGCAGGTGAAGGTCATGGTGGTGTCTCGAGGAGTGATCACGTTGTCCTGCAACTGAAATCCAGACAGACAGAAACCAGTCAGACTGGAGAGCCAATCAGAAGACAGATCCAGCACAACCAGGAAGCAGGAAGATGGCGCACCTCCCTCCAGAAGACAAACAGCGTCCCGCAGACAATGATGAAGGCTGACACCAGAACCTTGACCAGCAGGCTGCGGGTCAGGATGGTGTCCTTCACGTTGCGAGGCGGCTTCCTGATGACATCACGATCCACAGGCTCCACCCCCAAACTGCATACAGAGGCCACATTTAGCTGATGCTGTCCATAATTAGTCAGAAAAGTTACATGTAACAATACAAAGACTCCATTTCCCATGATGCTGCTGTACCTCTGAGCGGGCGGTCCGTCCATGATGATGTTGATCCACAGGATCTGCATGGCGTTCAGAGGGTTGGGGAAGTTCATCAGCGTTGCCAGGGAGATGAGCGTCAGCGCTGCAATGCTCCTGGTGACCAGCAGAGGCAGCGTTAAGCTGAGTTCATCACATTTAAACCAGGAAGCAGAGGAAACGGCGACTCACGTGCTCAGCTGGAAGCGGACAAAGTTCTTGATGTTGTTGTAGATTCCTTTTCCTTCCTCGATAGCCGACCTGGAAGCGAAGTCAGTCTTTTCATTTGAAGGGTAGTAGAATAAAACAGAAATCTGCATCTTATTCAAACATTCTGGATCCAGCCTCTGTCAGCTGGAGCAGCTCCCCCTGGTGGCGGACTCACATGATGGTCTGGAAGTCGTCGTCCACCAGGATCATGTCTGCCGCCTCCTTGCAGACGTCGGTGCCCGTCTGGCCCATCGCCACTCCGATGTCGGCCGCCTTCAGCGCCACGGCGTCATTTACGCCGTCGCCAGTCATCGCCACCACGGCACCGAGGTTCTGGAGAGACTGCAGACACACAGAACTCTTCATTTCGGTTCAGGAACCGATCCAGCAGAATGAGTTCTGCTTTTGTGGCCCAGTTTGAAACCGGGTCAGACTCACCTTGACGATCTTCAGCTTGTGTCTGGGGCTGGCCCGGTAGAACACACCCACCTGTGAAGAAAACGGTACAGATTTAGCTTCACTGAGATGATCAGAAAGTGGACACAGTGGTGTGTGAGCGCGTGTGTGTGTGTACTTGTCTTTAGTACATTGAGAGGACCACCTTCACCTGCTCAACCCACGAAAGGAGGCCCTTATAAAAAGTGGGGACATTTTTCTTCACTTTTGTTTCAGTTCTACTGCACTCCTTATTTTATATGCAACTGCACAAAAACACCTGACCTGAGTTTCTGTCAATCAGCTGCTGTATAATTTAGAGATGATTTATTTGAACATTGCACCCATTATTAGTGTAAATTTAGCTGTGATGCTAAACAGCGACACTAGGAACTTAAGGAGTCAAACATTGTTGAATCAGTCTACTGATTATTTTGTTGCTGCTGTTTTTGCTCAAACCACACTACAAATAAGTCAAACTATAGGTTTTTGAACAACCATTAGTTTTGCTTCAAGACAGTTTTAAATACAGCTAAAAACTGCATAATTACTTTGACTGTACTGTCCTAGAAGTTTTTGTTCTGCATTTCATGAAATACAGAACAATATAAATTGGATAAATATAAATTTATCCAATTTATATTGGATAAAAATTATTTATCCAATATTTATATTGGATAAATCATTTTTATCCAATATAAATTTATCCAATTTATATTGGATAAAAATGATTTATTCAATATTTATATTGGATATCTTGAAACCAAAATTAATCTTTTGATATAAGGTTGCATAGCCAAAATGAATGCACATTATTTAATTTTTACAACTATGCCTAAATTCATATATTGCTTACTAACACCTGTATTTCTCATTCCCATTCCTAAGTTACTGAGTGTTGCTAAGAAGTTTCATCCCATAAATTAAAAACAACATAGAATTTTGGTCATATGTTGTTTATTTTGATATATCAGTTGTAAAAGACATTAGTAAGCCTAAATGTATTTTTATTGGACAACCTAACTCAGGGCTAAGTTAACTTCCTGAATTTTTCAGCCAATTGCAAACTTCTGCTTCCATGAACCATATGTAGCTCACACTTTAACCACTAGATGGTATCAAACCACTTCCAATAGCAGCCGTATTATGAGAGGAAGATTAAATTAACCAACATCGGCTGTGTTCATGTGAAAGAAAGAGAGAACGGAAGACCTCAGAACGATAGAAGTACAAGAATGTGTGTGTTTTCACCTGAGGAACGATGTTGGACAGCTCCTGCAGGTCCAGATGGTCCACCTCCTCTCCTGATAAACACTGGCATCCTTTGGAGTAGAGGCCCAGACGGTTCGCTGCGCGCACACACACACACACACACACACACACACACACACACACACACACACACACACACACACACACACACACACACACCTGTCAGTGGCATTATACTGTCCTTACTAAATGTCCTGTATAGAGATCTGTTTGGCATTTTCCCAGCACTCCTGAATGCCTCTCTCTGAGGCGTTCCAGAGAAATAAACGGCCTCGTCTAACACGGGCGGACCCAGAACCAGAAACTGGAGAATATTTTGTTGCATCAACGCGGCTCATCCTGGTTTCGCCCCCAGCTCTGTAGGCAGCCATTGTTTTCCATTTGTCTGTCTGACACTAGAGAGCGACTCTCTCATGACGCTGTCCACTGTAGTTTGCTGCCAACTTGTAAACGGATCTGATCTGAGAGAGGAGGGAGAAACGTGTGTGTGTGTGTGTGTGCGCGCTGTAATTCCTGTAAATAAATGAGACATTTTGAACTTTGCATGCACTCTGAGGTCTGGCGTCTCCCTCTGCAGGAATCGTTTAGAAAACAGTCAGACAGCTAGTTGTAGTTGGGATTCTGGTTTTGGGGTCAGAGGTCATGGGCGGGGTTTGGTCTTGGGTCACTAAGTGTAACTGAAGCAGACGGACGAGGAGGGAAACTTTAAAAGAAGGTTCTGGTTCCGACGGTCCAGATTTCTTCCCTCCATGTTTTTAAAATCATAAATATCGAAGCTGACCATGAAGTTACGGTAAAAGCGTCTTCAGAGGAACAGAGGGAGTAAAAACGCTTCAGCCTGATTAAAGGTGAGTTCAGGTGAGACTACAGCTGCTGTAAGCAGAGTGACCTCTGACCTATCGACACGGCCGTCTCCTGGGAGTCTCCAGTGATCATCTTGATGGCGACCCCGGAGTTGAGCAGCGTAGCGACGGCCTCTTTGACCCCTTCCCTGGGCGGGTCGATGATGCCCACCAGGCCCAGGAAGGTCAGGCTCCCCATCTGGGAACCCGAGGCGAACCCCAGCACTGAGTGGCAGACAGAGGTCACACAGGGGTCAGAGAGAGGTCAATGTAAGGTCAGATGGTCCTGATCTCGTCTCTGATCGGTACCTCTGAGGCCTGAGGTGCCCATGTAGCTGATCTGCTGCTGGTAGAGCTCCCTCTGCTGGTGGGTCAGAGGAAGGTTGGAGCCTCTGCTGTTGTAGCTGCTGCAGAAACGGATCACCTGCTCATAGGCGCCCTTCATGAAGTAGACTCCGCTTTTATCCTGGAGGGGGCAGCAGAGAACCAGAGAGGAGCTACAGCAGCACAGAGGACACGCTGCCGAATCAGTCCAGGTCCCAGACCCGAATCCAGACCCGAATCCAGGTCCCAGACCCGAATCCAGACCCGAATCCGGGTCCCAGACCCGAATCCAGACCCGGATGTTAGCCTGTACCTGCTGTGTGCGGTGGACGCAGCGAACAGCCATCCATTTCTGCTCGGAGGTGAAGGGATGCTCCTCCAGACGGATGAACTCCTGCTGAACGCTCTCCAGACCCATCTGAGGAAAACAAACTATCGTCACGTCTGACCTCTGCTGTCTGCTCTGGCTGATGGTTTCCTCACATTTTGAACCAGAACCGAGCAGAAAGATCCACCAGAGCCCTAGACTGGTTGGTTTCTGCCCGGTCCATTGGGCTCCATTTTGAAATAAAAGCTGGTTCTGTGTAGGAAACCCAGTCGTTTGATCGGACTCTGGAGTCTGGGTGTTTATCAGAGGAAGTTGGTTCCAGGCGATAAGAAGCGGCTGCTGCTCACCTTCATGGCGAGGGCGATGAGCGCGCCCTCTGTGGGACGCCCCAGCAGGTTCTGGTTCCTGATGACCGAGTCGTTGCACACGCAGCCCACCTGGCAACAGCAGCAGGAGCATCAGCCCTTTGGTTTGAGCCTCATCTAAAACGTTTTACTTTCTAACATCAGACCTGCAGAGAAGCAGACCTGCTTTTCTCACCTCCACAACTTTACTGATGGAAGGGCAGGCGAGGCCGTGGACCACCTCTCCGTCCAGCAGCACCTCTCCGGTCCCGTTGTAGCCCACGCCTGTCACCTGCAAGACAACACCGAGGGTTAAACAACCCAAACATCTGTCTCCTGGCCCACCTGGTTCAGATCAGCTGCCAGGTCAAACATATGAGCTGCGTTTTTCAGCTTGTAGCTTAGTCCTACATAAACCACACGGCTTCTTCAGGCCGACTCCCCCAAAGCGACGGTCTGATCCCACTGCCATGAACAAAATGTTATTTTAAATGAGGAACTTTTAGCATAATGGGGATTTTTTCCTCATTGGATGTCTTCATTTCTGACTGAAACACATTATTTTATACCTCAGTAGCAGCTATCAGACCAATACAATCATAGCTAATACTTTAGCCGTTAGCAGCTAAGCTAGGGGACTACTAGCGCCAAAATGCTAACTTACTCTCAAAGCATCCTCTACCTGAGACTGGTTGATGGAAGAACAGAACTGTAAGGGAATCGTTTCCATGTGCCGAGTCACCAACCTGGAATGAACTAGAATAAGGCTGAGAGCAGCAGCACCGCCACCCTGTGGTCTAACTCGGAACAACACTCAATTCAATGAACCAACTCCTGTTTTGATAAAACATGATCATGTGTGTCACCCCTCATTGTAAATCCGTTACAAATTGGAGCCATGTTAATATTTAATATTTAATTAAAAAATACTAAAAAGAAAGTTAAATTAATTGGAAATCCCATGATGCCCACACTGAGCAGTCGGTTCCTGGTGAAAACCAACCTGACCATCACCAGCTCTGCATCGCTGTACAAACTGTTGGACCGGACCAGGCCGTCTGTCCTGACCCAGAACCTGACTGACCCGTTCAGCAGATATCTGCTGTGAAACGCCGACGTTCTGTGTGTTCAGACCTCAGCATGGAGTCCGTCTGAGGTGAAGACCTGGGTCACAGTCATCTCGTTCTTGGTCAGCGTTCCCGTCTTGTCTGAGCAGATCACATTGCAGCAGCCTAGCAGGAACCACAGGAACAACGTTACCATGGAAACATGCAGCGGCTGCTCGCCGCCTCCCTCAGCGCTACGTACTCAGAGTCTCCACGATGGGAAGCTTCTTGACGATGGCTCTCTTCTTCACCATGCGCATCACGCCGAGCGCCAGCGTCACCGTCACCACGATGGGCAGACCCTCTGGGATGGCCGCCACCGCCAGGCTGCAGCACAGGAGAAACTCTTCACTGATTCACACAAACCGCAGCCGGCTCGGTCTCTGCAGTCAGCCGCAACCTCGGAGGAGAGCACGGTTAGCATGAAGCTACCTGACGCCGATGGTGAACATGTCCAGGATCCTCTTCCCCTGCAGCCAGCCCACCAGCATGATGACCCCTGCAACGGCACGCAGACCACAAAAGCATGAAGAAGAGGCTGAGGCAGAGCTGGGTCTGCAGAGGCCAGCGGCTCACCGATGATGCCGAAGGAGTAAAGCGACAGCTGCTTCCCCAGCAGGTCCATGCTCTTCTGGAGGGGAGTCTTAGGAGCCTGCAACAGGAGACAGGAAGGAGGACTGAGGAGGCGCCACCAGGGCAGGAAACCAAACTGTTCTGCGTCTAAAGGTCAGCAGCTCCCCCTGCAGGAGGGAGCCACAACCACTTCCTGTTTGTTCATTTTTAAACATTTAACTCATTTTACAGCAAAGACGATCTTCATGCAGCTTCAATTTAAACATTGCAAACGCTCCCAGAAGGAGAATGTTCTGATTCCTTCCTCCGGTTTCATTTATTGTGTTCCTGCAGCGTTCGGCCTCCAAACACACAAACTGCCGTCATCGTCAGTCAGAATAACAAATGGAAATCAGGCAGTTTATGGCCTGGAAGTCCAGAATGTGCTAATAAACGTCCCTGTTGGTCTATTGTGCAGCAGAAAAACTCCTGTGTGATCATTTCACTTCCACTCCCAACAAACTGGTGCCAACATGAGGCAGGAACTGGTATTCTGCTAAGACTAACCCTAGAGGCCAGCAGGAATGTGACGTCTGAGCTGGAATCCGTTTGAGAAACTTTTTGATAAATAAAAAGAAACAAAGGCTGGAAATTTCTTCCTTTTAAATAATTATCCCGAGCCGGATCTCGTTTCTTAAAGCAGAATCTCTGCTTGTTTCTGTTCAGAGACAGCTCCTCGGTTGTTTCAGGAGATTTTCTGCAACTTCCTCATTATTTTATGTGTGGCAGCCATCTTGGATCCTGAACCCAGCGTCGCTCAGAGACCTTTCAGTTTTTCATTTGGATATTTTCCAACTCTTTCGCTGGTCAACATGTTCCTCTCCGTCTCTCGGACCAGGAGGACTCACCTCCTCCGCCTGCATCATCTTGAAAACCTCCCCGAACTCAGAGTTCTCTCCAGTTCCGATGACGATGCCCTGAGGATCAGAAATCTAGGTTCAGAAATCAGGAGAAGGTGGAACCAAGGTCAAGGGTGGTGCTGGTACCTTGGCTTTGCCACAGCGAACCAGCGTCCCCATGAAGGCGATGTTGCTGCGGGAGGCGATGTTCCCATTGGAGGCGGGCGGCTGGGGGGTCGTGGACTTGGAGCTGGGGTGGGTCTCCCCTGTCAGGCTGGACTCATCGATGGACAGGTCGCTCGCCTGCAGGAGGAGGGCAGGGGTTACCCGGAAAGCCAGGCGAGGAGGAAACCAACTGAACCAGCAGCGTCCTCACCTCATACAGCCGCAGGTCCGCAGGGACCCGCTCCCCCACCGACAGGCACACGGTGTCTCCAGGAACCAGGTCCCGGGCCAGCTGGTGCTCCAACTGTCCGTCCCTAATGCTGAGAGGACAGCCTGAGTCAGAGAGGAACCGCCAACAGGAAGAGGAAGGAGAGAGAAACCTCACCAGTGACATTCTGGAGGCACCAGTTTCCCCAGCTCCTCCAACGATTTCTCTGAGCGGTATTCCTGCAGCGGGGCAGAGAGAGAAGCAATCGCACTCGATCAGAACTAGGGCAGGAAAGGAAACTGGAGCAGCAGGACGACCCCAGACCCAAACATCTGAAAGGATTACTGAGACCTGCTGGGCTCAACTGGTCCATCATCTCAGGATTATTGTAAGGTAAATCTGAAGTTAATATCAAAGAACATGAATGTCCAATTCTGATTAAACATTTTTAAATCCATTTTGTAAAATACTAATTTGTCTCTTTAGTAGCACATTAATAATTCATCATGTAACAAATTGATAAAATGAAGGGCGACAAAGACGCATTGTCACCCTTCACCACAAGGTGGCGGTGCTGCTGCTTTGTTCATAATATTTGCAATGCCAAATATTATGTTAGTGATTCTTTGCAATGGGCAATTTTAAGTGGCAATGCAGTACCTAATTAATTTAGAGTTATTTTTATGTTTATGAATGAAATTGTGTACAGAATCGGCTTTAGTAATTTGTAGAGTATTTTAGTTCAGTATGTGAAAAATAATAGGATGAATAATGGGTTAGTCTGATCCTGGTAATTAGCCTGTAGTTACTCTTGTTCTCTGTTTTGAAGTTTGATTAGTGACTGTTGTGTTGTGATTAATTTCCAAACCTCTGGAGTCACTAAATAAGGTCAAACTACAGAATGGTACCTGTCAGGGTCAGGCTGTCTGAACAGGAAGGTGTTTTATACTGAAACTACCACAGACTCACTTCATGAACTGTGAACTGAAATAGTAAAACTCTGACTCATAATTTCTACTTTTCCATAGCTGGACAAACATTCTTGTTTCAAGGAAAACGGCCAGCAGCCTCATAATGTTCAGATAAAAGGGTAATAAAAGGGTGACACAAATTCTTAGTATGATTTTCAAATAAAGTTCAGGTTAACGACTCATTTTCTCTAGTCATCAACCTGAACTTCTACCTCGATAATAAACTGGTTTATTAATCCTCTGAATTTAGTAAAATGTTCCTCAAATGTCTGGAGATGGATAGTTTAGATCAGGTTTTATTGTAACTCCCGGGGCAGCAGACCCAGTAGGACTGTGTCGCTCTCGCCTCAGTCTTTGTCTCATTAATGTTGGCAGACATGATGTAATCTGATTCTGATCCAAACTGAGTTTATACTCCTCTGGAAAAAATTACTCTGATTTTACTCTTTATTAGCATTTGTTTGAGTAAAATGAACATTGTTCTTTTATTCTATGAATTACTGACAACATGTCTCTTCATTTTGTTTGTGAATGTAAATAAGCAGTTAGATTTAGAAAACCGCACCAACGAATATCTTCTGCTGGGGGCTGAGCCCCCTAAAGGTCAGACCCCTGAACCGCCCCTGTTAAAACATCTAATTCAGTGGTTCTTAACCTGGTTCGGTTGAACCCCAGGGGTTCGGCGGAGCCTCTGCCGCGGAGGTAAAGACTCACTGTGTAAAGTCGTGATGACGCCCCGCTTTGGCATCACTTGCTGCAGAGGATCACGTTACATTGCTGAGCCAATCAGAGGATCACGTTACATTGCTGAGCCAATCAGAGGATCACGTTACATTGCTGAGCCAATCAGAGGATCACGTTACATTGCTGAGCCAATCAGAGCTGCGGAGGAGCCCTGATTGGAGGATCTCCACTCTCAGCAGGGATAAAAACTTTTGAACTGCACAGCCAGGGTACATGTTGATAAAAGCTAAGCTAGCATAACTAACCTACTCTCCACTTTCTCATATACATTTTAATTAAAGCTTTTGACTGACCCGTGAAGTGATTCCCTGTGAACCTTGTCATCTTGCTGTCGTAGCGTTTTCAGTTAAAATTTTGCGTCCCCTTTTCAGATTCTTTGCTTGACTGTGTAATTTTCTCGACCACCGATATTCCTGACTCACTGCAAAGCAGCAGCGCAGTGAGACGTCCAGTCCACTGGATCGCTGAGCGGACTCGCCATTTACGTTTTAAAAGGAATTTTAAAACTCATTAACTGGCTGTTAATGCTTTGAACACAGCTGCAGCTGCTGCCGAGTTACAGGCTGAACATGGATGCAGGCACAAAGGAAAAGAAAGGAGCAGGGAATGTCTACAGCAGTCCTTCAGGAAGTTACGCCTGTGTGATGAAGTGAGGCTGGGCTGCTGGTTCTGATCCGCTCTCCTCAGGGTTCATGAACACGCCCGGAGCCGGCGGGACTCACCTGCACGAAGGCGACCGTCACCACGATGATGATGGCCTGTCAACACAGAGGAAGAGGCGATCAGGTAGAGGCAGCAGGGCTGGGCTCCACTGACTGAACAGCACCATATAAAGACAGGAGAGGAACCACTGGGACAAACCGGGCCTTCAAAACCCTCAGAACCAACCCGTCGCCAGAGACTCTGGGTTGTGTTTGTCACAACCCAGTAACCTCAGTGGCAGAACTCTTGAACGGCTGGTCGTATTCCAACGGTGCATCGCATGTTGCAATAGACATTACAGGAAATATTCCCGTTACAGAATTTCCCCGCGGAGCTTCGTACCGAATCAACGGAGCAGTGAGACGGGGAGAAGACGGCAGAGGACCCGTTGAAATCGCATAAAATTATGGAAATGTCCAAAAGAAAACCCACCAGACTATCCGAGTTCAGTGAACATGAGACGCATAACCAGCGAACCGGGTTGTGTAAAATGTCTGTGCAGCCAACGGTGGCCATATGAACGCTGCACAGCTACTGGCTAAACGTCGGCTTCATCTCGATTCCTGCATAATTTATACAATAAGTATTTATTGTGCTGAAAATAAAATCCTGACCTTCCAAAAATAATGCCCCAAGTAGTTTCTTTACCAAAATGACATTGGAAAAACAACAACAATCATCCGAGTGAAGGATCGGTGACCTGCTCAGGGTGGACCCTGCCTCTTGCCCTTTGACCCCTGGACATGGGTACCAGCCCCCTCCCAACCTGAGGTGTATGGAAGGATGAAATAAAAACGCAGCATTCTGTGAGGCGTGCAGAGTGAGACCGTCTGCAGAGGGACTGATGTAGATCCAGCACAGAAAACAAAAACGCCTCAAATAACGAAAAACAGGAATAAAAACTGGCTGCACAGTTTTCAGTTTATGAAATAAAGTCTGTCGTCTTGAAGTTTAGTAATAAACCTGGACGTTTCAATCCGACTTCTGGTTTTTTTGTAAACTGTTCAGAATGTTTAACAGACAGAAATGTTAAAGCTGAGGTTGTCCTGGAGAAAACAGCCATAAAAATAAAAAAGAACCAGGCGGCCCAGTTATGGTCATCAGAGGGAGGAAGCCATTTTGATTCTGTCCCCCGGCTGCCGCCATCAGACAGGTTTAAAGGAGGATCAGCCGGTTCCAGCTGAACTCACCACGGTGATGCTGATGGCGTCATCTAACTGGTGCATGACGACGCTGATGACGGCCGAGGCGAGCAGCAGCAGGATGAGAGGATCTTTGAACTGCAGAGGAACAAAGCAGAGATTAAAGAGCTGCAGCAACAACAACATGGCAGCCTGAGCTGCTGCTGAGAGGAACATTCAGACCAGCGACACCGTCAGCAGGCGAGCAGCGTCAACCTGGAGTTCAACCTTCAATCCAAAACAGAAACCCGACTGCAGGGTCACTATGAGACAGAATCAAACATCCTGCAGTTCAGTCAGAACCAAAACCTGCCTGGTTTCAGGTCAGACATACTGAATCCTGTCCGTCTCAGGGAACAGTCAGCAGAAACCAGCCCAGATTCTCCGGGGAACAGTTCCCCATCCGGAGCCTCCGGGGAACAGTTCCCCGTCCGGAGCCTCCGGGGAACAGTTCCCCGTCCGGAGCCTCCGGGGAACAGTTCCCCGTCCGGAGCCAGTTCCCCGTCCGGAGCTTCCGGGGAACAGTTCCCCGTCCGGAGCCTCCGGGGAACAGTTCCCCGTCCGGAGCCTCCGGGGAACAGTTCCCCGTCCGGAGCCTCCGGGGAACAGTTCCCCGTCCGGAGCCTCCGGGGAACAGTTCCCAGTTCGGAGCCTCCGGGGAACAGTTCCCAGTTCGGAGCCTCCGGGGAACAGTTCATAGTGGCAACCGACCAATCAGAAGAGAAGCAACCGACCAATCAGATGCCTGTGAGCTGCAGCTTTTATGTTTCTGTGCGTAAACAGTGACAGCAGCAGAACAAACAGTCCAACATTTCCAGTTTCTGGATGCTGGAGCCACTTCCTGCTCAGCTGGAACATCGGCTCTGATCTGATCGGTGATGCTGCTGCAGCCTCTAGTCCTCAGCAGGAAGTGGAAGCCCAACATGCCCCGCCCCCTCCAGCATCATCCATTACCTGGGAGATGTACTTCCTCCATAGCGGCTCGTCTTCACTGATGTCGAACTCGTTCCAGCCGTGGTAGACCCTCCGCCGGGTCACTTCCTCCTGGGTCAGACCGGCCTGCAAGTCTGCCTGCAGGAAGACAGAGGGCGCTGTCGGTCAGACAACAGGAAGCCAGCAAACACAACAGGAAGCCAGGAAACAGGAAGGTAGCTAACAGGAAGGCAGCCAACAGGAAGGCAGCCTCAGTAAAAATCAGTTCTTCTGGTTTGTTCTTTAAATCCACTCAGACATCAAAAAAGTCCTGATGCTGATAATAATTTGAATTTGATGTTAAAGTATTAAATATTTTGCTACTTTTAAAACCGACACCAAAGCGTAACGCGCTCAGTTTATTTTATTTCCATGTTCCCCCACGTTGCTTTTCTTCCAGCCTCGCTGACTGGAAAACCGCCTGTCCTTGATGTCGGCACAGACTGAGGGGCCTCAGGCCCCTCCCATGGCGGCGGCGGCGGCGGCGGCGGCGGCCTCAGGCCCCTCCCATGGCGGCGGCGGCGGCCTCAGGCCCCTCCCATGGCGGCGGCGGCCTCAGGCCCCTCCCATGGCGGCGGCCTCAGGCCCCTCCCATGGCGGCGGCGGCCTCAGGCCCCTCCCATGGCGGCGGCGGCCTCAGGCCCCTCCCATGGCGGCGGCCTCAGGCCCCTCCCATGGCGGCGGCCTCAGGCCCCTCCCATGGCGGCGGCGGCATCAGGCCCCTCCCATGGCGGCGGCGGCCTCAGGCCCCTCCCATGGCGGCGGCCTCAGGCCCCTCCCATGGCGGCGGCGGCCTCAGGCCCCTCCCATGGCGGCGGCCTCAGGCCCCTCCCATGGCGGCGGCGGCATCAGGCCCCTCCCATGGCGGCGGCGGCATCAGGCCCCTCCCATGGCGGCGGCGGCATCAGGCCCCTCCCATGGCGGCGGCCTCAGGCCCCTCCCATGGCAGCGGCCCTCAGGCCCCTCCCATGGCGGCGGCGGCCCTCAGGCCCCTCCCATGGCGGCGGCGGCGGCCTCAGGCCCCTCCCATGGCGGCGGCCTCAGGCCCCTCCCATGGCGGCGGCGGCCTCAGGCCCCTCCCATGGCGGCGGCGGCGGCCCTCAGGCCCCTCCCATGGCGGCGGCGGCCTCAGGCCCCTCCCATGGCGGCGGCGGCGGCCTCAGGCCCCTCCCATGGCGGCGGCGGCCTCAGGCCCCTCCCATGGCGGCGGCCTCAGGCCCCTCCCATGGCGGCGGCGGCCTCAGGCCCCTCCCATGGCGGCGGCGGCCTCAGGCCCCTCCCATGGCGGCGGCCTCAGGCCCCTCCCATGGCGGCGGCCTCAGGCCCCTCCCATGGCGGCGGCGGCATCAGGCCCCTCCCATGGCGGCGGCGGCCTCAGGCCCCTCCCATGGCGGCGGCCTCAGGCCCCTCCCATGGCGGCGGCGGCCTCAGGCCCCTCCCATGGCGGCGGCCTCAGGCCCCTCCCATGGCGGCGGCGGCATCAGGCCCCTCCCATGGCGGCGGCGGCATCAGGCCCCTCCCATG
Source organism: Poecilia reticulata (assembly GCF_904066995.2). Classification (NCBI taxonomy): domain Eukaryota; kingdom Metazoa; phylum Chordata; class Actinopteri; order Cyprinodontiformes; family Poeciliidae; genus Poecilia; species Poecilia reticulata. The sequence continues at coordinate 453,777 of NC_088845.1, read as the reverse complement.
GCGGCGGCGGCATCAGGCCCCTCCCATGGCGGCGGCCTCAGGCCCCTCCCATGGCAGCGGCCCTCAGGCCCCTCCCATGGCGGCGGCGGCCCTCAGGCCCCTCCCATGGCGGCGGCGGCGGCCTCAGGCCCCTCCCATGGCGGCGGCCTCAGGCCCCTCCCATGGCGGCGGCGGCCTCAGGCCCCTCCCATGGCGGCGGCGGCGGCCTCAGGCCCCTCCCATGGCGGCGGCCTCAGGCCCCTCCCATGGCGGCGGCCTCAGGCCCCTCCCATGGCGGCGGCCTCAGGCCCCTCCCATGGCCCCTCCCATGGCCCCTCCCATGGCCCCTCCCGCCGTGTCCTGCCCTTTGTTCGCGTCTTTGTTGACTCTCGGCACTGGAATGAAATTTCATGTTGCTTCTGCACAAAGACAACAAAGCATTCTGATAAACTCTGGTTTTACCGGTTTGGTCTCATTTTAATGCCTTTGTTCTGGTCATATTGCGACCTGGTTCTGATGATCTCAGCAGAACTCAGCCTGGCCGTGGTTCCCCTGACTCTCCGCCGCAGATCTGGATCAGAACCTCGGTTCCTTCTCACAGTTCAGCTACAAATGAAGCTGCCATTAGTTCTTAATGCGCCGTCAACATAAAACTGAATCTGATTGTAATTTCCACGTGAACCTGCTTTACCGCACTGTAAAACATTAACCCTGATTCAACTCGGAAAAACTCTGTTTTATATAGGCTCGGCTCTGAACCGGGTCGTTTCTCCTGACCCGGTTCTGAACCGGGTCGTTTCTCCTGACCCGGTTCTGATGAGATCCTGTCTGAGTAAACAGAGCAGTGAGGGAACCACAACCATAAAGATAACACAGTTGATCTGGTTGCCATGGAGATGGTCAAACCGGATGCAAGCTCGCGGTTCTGGACCGGATCAGCTGATGGCGGATCGGACTCAGGTTCATAATTATTCATTCATTAAATTGTTTCCCATTATTTTAATGTTTCATGAATTTATAGAACTAGATGTTTAAAATAGTTTATTTCATGTTTTCACCAGTTTTGTGGAGATGATCACATGAACAGATATTTATTGGTTCTGACCCGATCGGGTCGGCTCACCTGCAGGACGCACGCTACTTCATTAACCGGGAGTTCTGAGGCTTTTCTGGACGTCAGTACCGGAACCATGGTCTCATCTTCACCGCAGGGCTGGTTCTGGGAAAGCTGCACACACACACACACACACACACACTGGGTCAGAATCAGAACCGGACCAGAACCAGGAGCACAGGTTCTGGAGCGGCTCCGTTTAAAGCTTCACCGGGTCAGAACCAGAACAGACACATCGTCTGATCCACTGTATACTCTGACAGCTGATTGGGTCAGAACCGGGTCCAAACAGAACCCAGGAGTGAACACAGAGTAAAAGAGCCATTCTACAGAACCAGGTCAGAGCTTCCAGACCCGGTTCTGCAGAGGGAAGGGCTGCCACTTTTCACATCGACTGTGAACTTTCTGGTTCTGCTTGGCCGACCGGACCGGACCGCTGCAAGATGAACCAGAACCAGGAGCTGCTGGACCAAAACCCAGAGGAACAAATTATGAATTACTGACGTAAACGCCTCCATGCTGCTGAAAACCTATTAGAGAGCAGTCTGCCCCCTGCAGGCCCGGAGGGGAGCAGCAGCCACCGGTCTGCCCCCTGCAGGCCCGTAGGGGAGCAGCAGCCGCCGCCAGCACGCCCCCTGCAGGCGCGGAGGGGAGCAGCAGCCACCGGTCTGCCCCCTGCAGGCCCGGAGGGGAGCAGCAGCCACCGGTACGCCCCCTGCAGGCCCGGAGGGGAGCAGCAGCTACCAGCACGCCCCCTGCAGGCCCGGAGGGGAGCAGCAGCCACCGGTCCGCCCCCTGCAGGCCCGGAGGGGAGCAGCAGCTACCAGTCCGCCCCCTGCAGGCACGGAGGGGAGCAGCAGCTACCAGCACACCCCCTGCAGGCCTTTCCAGAAGGCCACGTCAACAGGAAGCGGCTCTTCTCCCCGTCCTGACTCTAAGAGTCACCGGGTCGGCACCGGGTCGCTCCAGAACCTGGGCGTCCCTCTGACATCAGGGAAGCATCTGAAACACGCAGGAGAAGATCTGGAAAAACCTGACAGGGAGGAATGTTCCCTGGAGGGCAGAGGTCAGGCTCTGGACCTGAGGAGCGCCAGAGTGACGGGCAGCAGAGGCCTGGACCATGAGGCCGTCCAGTCGTCACCTGACCCCCAGCGGGGTCACAGGGTCGCGGCCTCCAGACTGAAGTTCTGGTAAATGTTGTTTGGACTCCAGAACTCATGCAAAGTTTAGTCAAAGCAGTTCAGGATTCATCAGCACTTAGAAACTTTCAGAAAAATAACAAGAATAAATAAAGTTTAGCTAAAAAAGAAAGGAAACAGAAAAAACGGACCATTTCTCCATCAGAACCAGGTTCTGGTTTTACTCCCAGCCTTACCTCCAGCGACTGGACCATGATCTCCTGGTTTTCCTTTTTTTCCTTTTTCTGCCACAGCGCCGGGAACGGGAAGCGGAACATGTTGGTACCGGTCAGGTTCTGCTGCAGAACCGTCACAAGGCTGTCGTCTCTCAGAATGAGTCACAGGCAGGAGACGCTGAGCATTTAAAGCAAACACGCCTCCACCCCGCCGGGCCCCACAACGGGCCGGTTCTGCTGGCTCCGCCCACCACCTGACCCACAACACCTGCCTCCAGGAAGCCGCTCCTTCCTGCTAGAGTCACAGGAACTCGGCTGGACCTGCAGAACGTCGTCTGAACCGAGATCCGGTCCGGTCCGACCCGGATCCGGTCCAGAACTTCATGGAGTCCGATCCAGCGGATCAGATCAGCAGTTCTCCGGCTTTCTTTGGACTCTGGCTGCTTTTCTGAACCAGCAAGTTTCTGAATAGTTCTGGATCACATGTGTTAAACTGGTGGCCCGGGGGCCAAATCCGGCCCGCCACGGCCACTTCAGAGGGCCTCACTGAATGATGCAGGCAAAGTTTGTATTAAGATTCAGACAGTTTGTTCATTTTAACTAAAGGTTCTGGTAGAACCGGGCCTCAGGATATTCATCATAATTTGGCACGCAGATCTACGGAACCAACATTTGGACCTATTCCTGTCCATCTGATCCAACACCGGTACCGATGCCGATACAACAATATCAGCAGATGTTTAAAGGCTGCACCTGGATCGGATCAGAACCAAAACATCCTGATCGGATTTCAGAATCACAATGCTGATCCCAAATATCTTCCTTAACAAAACCCTGGACCCAGAATGGGTTCTGTTCTGATCCGGTCCATCACCTGGAGTTTCCTCTGAGAAAGCGGGTCGGGGTCACCTTCGGTCCCTGCTGGAACAGCTGCTCTAATATTAGACGCACCATGTGACAGCGGCCTAATTAGAGCAGAGGAAGACGAGGAGGAGGAGGAGGAACAGGAAGTCTGGCGATGATTTACCGTTATTATCTCATTCCCCTTCAGGACCAAAGTCCATTTAAAACAGCTGGGCCCAGAGAGATACCTGGAGAACAGAGAACCGCAGACTGGGTCCAAACCAGCAGAGAACGTCTGGAACCAGCAGATCCATAATGGGCGGCACTTCTGCTAATCAACTAATAGTAGAGCTAATTCGTCAATAAGCCCTGACTAGAGCTTTAAAAACATTTAGCACACTTAGCTTCCCCTAAATTAATCCATGCTAACTTATTCTGCAGGTTTACAAAATTTCAACATCTGTGTTTAAGTTTTGGTTAGAATTTAATGTGGCGCTTTAGCGTTAGCTTCCATTAAATATCATGTTGGCATAACGCTTTAGCGTTAGCTTCCATTAAATATCATGTTGGCATAACGCTTTAGCGCTAGCTTCCATTAAATATCATGTTGGCATAACGCTTTAGCGCTAGCTTCCATTAAATATCATGTTGGCATAACGCTTTAGCGCTAGCTTCCATTAAATATCATGTTGGCATAACGCTTTAGCGCTAGCTTCCATTAAATATCATGTTGGCATAACGCTTTAGCGCTAGCTTCCATTAAATATCATGTTGGCATAACGCTTTAGCGCTAGCTTCCATATCATGTTGGCATAGCGCTTTAGCGCTAGCTTCCATATCATGTTGGCATAGCGCTTTAGCGCTAGCTTCCATATCATGTTGGCATAGCGCTTTAGCGCTAGCTTCCATATCATGTTGGTATACGCTTTAGCTTCCATTAAATATCATGTTGGCATAACGCTTTAGCGCTAGCTTCCATATCATGTTGGTATAGCGCTTTAGCGCTAGCTTCCATATCATGTTGGCATAGCGCTTTAGCGCTAGCTTCCATATCATGTTGGCATAGCGCTTTAGCGCTAGCTTCCATTAAATATCATGTTGGCTTTAGCGCTAGCTTCCATTAAATATCATGTTGGCTTTAGCGCTAGCTTCCATTAAATATCATGTTGGCTTTAGCGCTAGCTTCCTCCAACATCGCCAGAAGCGGTATCTCCAGGATGAGTAAACACACCTGCTGCTCTGCCATATTTACCTTCCAGCAGATTAAAATCCAAACTTCCTGCTTGGGGCAGAACGCAGGTTGAGACCAAGATGTCTGCCAGGAGCCCCAGACTCAGTTCGCTCCCTTCAGTGGAAAATACCAGATTATTTTTCAGCTGCAGGATCCAAAATGGCTGGAGGTTCTTGAAGAGTCCGGATCATCCAGTTGGGAACAGCAGGTGGAGGAGCTCACCTGGATAGCCAGCAGAACTTTAATGGACCCAGCATCAGAACGGCTCAGCCCGGTACCGGTCCGGTCCATCAGGATGGGATCAGATTACATGAGAGCCGAGCCTCCTTAACCCAATTACTGACATCTCGGTTCTCCTGCTGTCTGATCCGAACTCTGCTGCAGAACCACAAACTCGAACCAATCTCCTCCAGCTGCCAGTACTGGTTCCAGACAGAGCCGAACCAGAACAGATTTCTCTTTGGGTCCGGGACGTCGTCTTATGGTTCTGATCGCTGTTAGAAGTTTGGGTCGGACCATCCTCAGGTTTTTTTACCCAGCAACCTGAAGGAGACATGATGGAGGTCCAGAAAGAAGAACTCCTAACGGGACCTAGAGCCCAGAGTGTCGCCATGGTGACCAGGTGAGAGAAGAACCTGACTGGACCCGGAAAGGAAACCTGTCAGCAGCTTCTGGGTCCAGAATGGGACCAAAAGGAGCCAGTAAGGAACCAGAGTGGAGCATCTATAGACTGAGGCTCCTGTTAGCCTCCGTTAGCTCGTTAGCTTCCCTCCAGGAAGATGTCAGAAACTGTCAAACAGCTCAGAACCAGAAGGACGACCAGCAGAACCGACAGAGAACATCAGAGCAACAACACTTCGGAGTCCAGTCAGACGACAGGAAGATCGGTTCCGTGCGTCGAGTCCGCTTTCCGGTAGCAGCAGCGGCTAACAGCCGAGAGCAGCAGCTTCACTCCGGGATACAAACTCCCCAAACTAGTCGCGGCCGCCGGCGCTTCCTCCGCGGAAAGCCGGCTAAAACCGGCCAAAGCCGGTACCGAAACACGGTGTCGTTTGGAAGACTGGCATAAAAGATTCCGAACTTACCAAGAGCTCCCGTTTCTTCAGCATCTTCCGTGAAATCCCACCGCAAAGCGACTGAAGAGGACAGAGTCCACCATGTTGTTAGGTAGAGCGGAGGGAGCCCTTCACAATAAAAGCATCTAGCCCTCCAGAATAAAAGCATCCAGAGTACGCCGTGTTAGCTTCACCAGGTCAGAACCACCATCATCTTCATCATCATCATCATGCTCAGTGAAATAAACTGTAAAATGATAACTGATTCAGGAAAAGTTGAGCTTTATTGGACCGAACATGTTGGTTTTATTGAACAGAATAACTCAATAATAAATGTAAACCAGCATTTCTGACTCTTCTGTCAGGATGTTTATATCTATAAATTATGTAAAACATTATATTAAGAGAAACAATCAGTACTATATATGTGTTTTTATTCAATTCAAAAACAATGAAACAGAAAAACGGTGTTTTTATTGTTCGTCTCTATTGGAAGCAGCTAAAACTGGCTGATGAATTACTGAATGTGTTGAGGTCAAAGGTCCAGCTAAATAAAATATGTTTAGAGTCACAAACACCACAGGACAGGAATTACTTTATTTACCTTAGCTTTTTCAAATGGTTTGATTAAAATATATATATAATAAAGAACATAATCACTTCACACCTTAGCAGTCATTTATAGCCACAGGTCGCAGGAGAGCTGAATGCTGCCCCTGGCTCTCTGCTGCCCCCTGCAGAGCTGAATGCTGCCCCTGGCTCTCTGCTGCCCCCTGCAGAGCTGAATGCTGCCCCTGGCTCTCTGCTGCCCCCTGCTGCCCCCTGCAGAGCTGAATGCTGCCCCTGGCTCTCTGCTGCCCCCTGCAGAGCTGAATGCTGCCCCTGGCTCTCTGCTGCCCCCTGCAGAGCTGAATGTTGCCCCTGGCTCTCTGCTGCCCCCTGCAGAGCTGAATGCTGCCCCTGGCTCTCTGCTGCCCCCTGCAGAGCTGAATGTTGCCCCTGGCTCTCTGCTGCCCCCTGCAGAGCTGAATGCTGCCCCTGGCTCTCTGCTGCCCCCTGCAGAGCTGAATGTTGCCCCTGGCTCTCTGCTGCCCCCTGCAGAGCTGAATGTTGCCCCTGGCTCTCTGCTGCCCCCTGCAGAGCTGAATGTTGCCCCTGGCTCTCTGCTGCCCCCTGCAGAGCTGAATGTTGCCCCTGGCTCTCTGCTGCCCCCTGCAGAGCTGAATGCTGCCCCTGGCTCTCTGCTGCCCCCTGCGGCCACCCTGCAGAGCTGAATGCTGCCCCTGGCTCTCTGCTGCCCCCTGCGGCCACCCTGCAGAGCTGAATGCTGCCCCTGGCTCTCTGCTGCCCCCTGCAGAGCTGAATGCTGCCCCTGGCTCTCTGCTGCCCCCTGCAGAGCTGAATGTTGCCCCTGGCTCTCTGCTGCCCCCTGCAGAGCTGAATGTTGCCCCTGGCTCTCTGCTGCCCCCTGCGGCCACCCTGCAGAGCTGCTGCTGATGACCCCCCGGTTCCTGTCAGGTTGTTGTAGAAGCAGGAAACTGAGCAGTTTAATAAACTCTGGGTTTGACTGTGTGTCATGTTTATATGTTGCTGTAAACAGAATTATTAACTGTGATTTTCCGACTCGCTTAAATTAATTTAAAATCATTTTTTATTGCAGCTGAAGCCAGAAATATTTATTCATCCTGGATAAAATTGATCAATTACAGTTTTTAGTGATAATCTGACCTGGGTGACTTCGTGCATAATATTCTGTATTTTTTGTTTGGATCGCCATCATTAGCTGTTTCTGGATTGTTTTGGAGGTGAAATATAATCTGAACTCTGTAATAATCCTTGACCTGCTTCATCTGTGAGGCAGATTTAATCTCCGGCAGACGTTCGGCTGAGAAATGCACCTTTTGGGTCCAGGATGTCCTGAAAGGAGGACATTGTCCCGGGAGCAGAAGAGCTTCAGGGCTGGACTCCGTCTTTACCTGCAGGATCCTCATCCAGGTGGAGCAGAACTGGATCCGCTGACAGACAGAAGAAGTTCTATGTGAAGCCAGTTCTGGTGGTGAAATTAACTTTAGTTTTCGATTTCTTTCCATCCACCTTACACTGTGATGTAAGGTGGATGGTGGTGGTGGGAAGTAACGAAGTACAAGTACTTCGTTACTGTACTTAAGTACAGTTTTCGTGTATCTGTACTTTACTTAAGTAGATTTAATAATGGTACTTTCTACTTTTACTCCACTACATTTTACAGTAAGTATCTGTACTTTCTACTTCACTACATTTCTACAAACTGTCTCGTTACTCGTTACATCCAAGTCTCGTTGCTCTTTTCTTCCGTTAAAATGTGAAGTTCAGGGATTTAAGGTGGCGCCGTAAAATCCCAGCAATAACGTGACGTAGTGTCTGTTGTCACCCATCGGCTCCACCTTTACTCGCTGCGGAGCTCCAGACATGCGCAGTGGTTTCCTCTGAGCGGGAGAAGATGTCTGTCTAATGTCAGTAATATAATAGCTGCATAAATCATAGATATGGCGACATGTAAAATCAGCAGCTTCGCTTTCACAGACGGTGGGACTTCGTCCATCTTTTAGCGCCACAGCTGTGTTCACACTGCAAACTGAAGTGACCCAATTCCGATTTTTTTTTGCCGGTGCCGTTCACACAGCCAGTAAATGTGACCTGTATGTGTTCTGCAGTGTGAACGGGCAAACGACCTGAAAGTGTCCCGCATGCGCAGCAGAGGGCGCCATAGCGTCAGTGTTCTGCCAACCGCCATGAGAAGAAGAAGAGCTCAGTGTTTGCGGAAGTAAACATGGAGGCTAACGGTGGAGCTTAGCTTGTATTTGAAGTTGTTGTCTGGCTGGAGCAACATATTAACAACTTAATCATCATATAGTCCGTCATGGTTGTTGTTTTTCTTGCCGCTTTCACGTATCAGGACGCAGAATATTGAGATTTGTTGAGAAACAGTGACGTTCAGTTCGGATGAATGCGACCTGGACAATTGAATCGGATACGCATCGGATATGGGTCACATTCGAGAAAGAATCCGACTTGAGCTGTTCACACTGCCATGAAAAGATCGGATACAGGTCGCATTACGTCAAAACGATCGGAATTGTGTCACTTCAGGCTGCAGTGTGAACGCAGCCTTGGAAGGAAAGCTTAAAGAAAGGTAAGCTAAGTGGACGTGATGCTAGCTAAGCTAGCTGTACAGAGACACATGTTGCATCTGCGATGAAAAAAAGTTGTCACTCATGCGCTGAATTATTATGTGGAGGTTTTGACTGAGGTGTCGCAGATATGGGACAACGCTGGTACCAAAGTGCAATATAGTGATGACATTCAGGAACGATCTGATTCTTCTGGATGGATCTTTACTGATTAAATTTATTTCAGCTCTTAGTATTTAATATCTAGGTGTTTTATGGGAAGGTGAATCTTTCAGATCAATTTGAGAAGCAATTTTGATAGGTAAAACTTTTTTTGTGTCATGTAGCGCGGGCAGCTGGTCTAGACTTGGTCTTGGGTCGGTGGTCTTGACTACAACTCTGCTACACGGCTCCTCGGTTGCCTGTCCTCTCCCACCCACCTTCTTTCCATCCCCTTTCTGTTGGATTTCTTTATAAATAAAAGCCACTAGTGGCAAAAAAAAGTGAAGTTCATGCTGTTAGGACAGGAGACCAGATGTTTCCATCCCTGAAATGATGATGCATAGAATCACATATCCAAGTTTAAACTATGTTACAGAGTAAACACAACATGCTTAATCTGTGGCTGTTCATTAAAATGGCACATTTCTAATTTATTAAAATTAAATACGATCGGTTCACTTAATGATATTAGCGATTAGGTATCATTCAGCAAGTACTTTTAATACTTAAGTATTTTTAAAAGCCAGGACTTTTTTACTTTTACTTAAGTATAAATGTTAATGTGGTAGTTTTACTTTTACTTAAGTACATTTTTTGAGTACTTTCTCCACCACTGGATGGGTCTGCCTTCTCCATCAGAACCAAGTCCACCTCGCTGCAGCAAACAGGAAGCAGTGGGACGGACCACTGTCGGTCTCTTACCTTATTTGGAAATGGTAAAAGATAAATTCCCTCACAAAAGAACACACCTTTTCATTTTCTTAATGAAGTAGAGATAATTAAATGACAAACAAGACCTGAAAGTGATTAAAGTTTCTCTTGGTGGCCAACCTGTTGAAAATGTGGCAAATTTTAAATTCCTTGTGTCGTTCCTGGACAGTCAGCTCGACTTTGCTGAAACACCGACTACATTTTTAAGAACTGATCTCTGAGACTCTACCTTTTAAGACCCAGTGATCTTGGGGTGACACAACTTGAGGTTGTGAACAACTTCTAGTTTAACACAACTAGAGGTTGTTGAGTTAAAATGTTAAAACTAAACATTTTAACTAAAGTTTTAACTTTTCATCTCCTCGGCTGGTTTGGTCACATGAGCTGCAGACTAACAGACAATCTTTAAAAACACTTTGAATAGCAGGTATAGCAGCAGGTGGTGAAACCAAAAACCTCTCTGTCTCAACTGTTTGCTGAAAGAACCTGGAAGACGGCATGAATATTTCAGCAGATCATCCTAATTATTCATCAGTTTGACCCTCTGAGCTCATGAAGGTGTTACTGTTTCCTCTGGCAGCAAGAACATCGATTAGACGTCATTTATTGACAGGGCAATAATTATTCTTAACCAAACTAAATAACATTTACCTATAGCGTGTTTGGCTCTATTCACAAATTGTTGATAATGTGATTTTATGAATATGATGAGTTGAAGGAAAATGTCCATGTTGATAGACTAAATAGTTTCATCTTAATTTTTCCTATATACAAGACTCTACCAATAAAAAAGTCTCTCAGAATAATACATGGCACCATAAACACAAAAATGTGAATTTTTGCTTATATCTGCTTAACAACCCTGGTTGTAACAACCTGTGTTAGGGTTCAATTAAATTTCTTACATATAGATTTCAAATGGTCTTTTTATTATATTTGATGTTGTTTTTCATGTCTCCTTAATTCTTTTGTTCCTCCTATAATTGATGAAGTTATATAGATAATGCATAAAAGTCTTATTTATGTTATTTGATTAGCTCTACATCCTTAAGAAAAGGAAAAAAGAAATATGGTGCTTTATAAGATAAATTATCTTTTACGGTGCCAGTAATGCCGAAATTCAGAGTAAATAATAAAAACGCTGTGGTATTCTGTTAGTAATGATTAGTTGCGTTACCACCCCTCGCCACTAGAGGCAGCAGCAGGCCCGAAAAGATGCGACTAAGGAGCAGAATAGAAGTTCACCGAAAGCTACGGAAATGGTTAAAAACTGTGAGCTGCGCTGAAGTAAATAAAAGAGAGAAGTTCAAATACATGCTGAGAGAGAAAATCCTTCCTAAAGGTGAAAATATATCACAGATTTCAAAAGAAAATAAAAACGGGAGACCGCGGATAATTTAATATAGCGCCCCCTTGAACTGCCTTGTTCCTGAAATGTGCCGTAAACATAAACTTGACTGTTTTATTTCTCTCTCTCTCGGGATAAAATGTTTTTGAATTAATTAAAAAATGAAAACTTTATTCACTGGTTTTTAGATCGCAAGATTTTCTTTGAATTTTTACTTTAGTTTGATTTTATTTGGTAATATTTAATATTAATTGTAGCTTGTTTTTGCTGATGCAGCATTCTGGTTAAGCGGGAGTTTTAAATGTCCTAATATATTCTACTTTGATTTGACTAAGCCTTTCATAATGGCGTACCCACACAAACGTACTACTTATGCAACATTAATTTTTATTGAAACCAAATACAGAATTAAAATTTTGTATTCGTATGCTCTCCAGTCTCTTCCATTGTCCTCTGCTCTAAGTGCAGAGTACTTCATCTGTCTAATAGACGATCTGAACATGTTGCCCAGCAGAGGGCGCCACAACACACATCTACTGTGACCCGGATTCATAACAACAGCTGGACTCGGCTGGCCGCTCAGCTTTGTGATCCAGTCTGGGGCTTTTACGGCAGAATAACACATTTTAACGGTTACCGGGGTCTAATCGGAGCGGGGCGGAAGATGGTGAAGCCTGCGGAACGGAAGTAGTTAAAGCCCCGCGGGTTGACGCGGTTAGCATCTCCTAGCCGTTGCTAGCATCAGAGCCCCGGCGGAAAAAGGAGAAACGGTTAGCTCATGCTAACAAGCTAAAGCTAACGGCGAACTGGTCACGCGATCTGCGGCAACTCGAAAACATCTGAAAGTAAACCGGTAAAGTCACACCTTTTGTTCACGAATTATTCATATTTATTGGTAAACGAGCGTTTTGAGGCGGAGCTGACGCTGATGGCCGGTTCCGCAGAGGAACCAGAGAACTGCTGAACTGATTTGTTTCTGATATACGTCTAAATACTTATTTTCCTCTGAGTATTTAATCATAGAATTGCACAACTTTTGAAGGATTTAATATAGAAATGTTCGGTTCAGTCCAACACAACCTGTAGCCACTGACTACAGGCTGCTAAAGGTCTTCTGAGAGCAGTAGCCAAAAATATTATTGGAAGGTTGAGTGGAAGGAAAAAAGAAACTTCAGCTTTTATAGGACTGAGAAACAGAAGATCCTATAAAAGCTGAAGTTACTTTTTTGGAGGTGATGAATAACTTTGGTAAATAATGGGGGGAAACTATAACTAATTGGAACTGTATCATGTATTTATAAAATTAAAACAGACCAAATTAAACAGACATAATTTTTATTAATTTATTTTTTAATTCAAAACAAAATTATAGACATAATATACTTAATTGTTTCGCCTTACAAACTGATGTGTTTGTTTATGTCAGCTGTTGGTAAATTACAGAGAAACTCCAGAGCCAGCTGGCTGTTCAAGAATGAAAATGTAGTCTTCTGTTGAGTATTTATTACCCAATCAATGTAAAAATCATGCAAAGTATGAAAAAACTAAAACTACTACAATAACTAATAAAAACTAAGCTAAAACTTAACAATATACAATTAAAGATAGCTAGCAAAAATGAATTAAAACTAACTCGATTAGATAAACAAAAAATCATCACAAAATAAAAATAAACTGTAATGAAAAACTCAAAACTATTAAGACCAGATTAGCATCCAGGCAGGTCCAGAGTTTACTTTAATAAAGTGTGTGACCTGTGGCGTCTCTCCCAGACGGGCTCGGTGGCGGGATGGGGAACCAGCTGGCAGGCATTGCGCCCTCCCAGATCCTCTCTGTGGACAGCTACTTCTCAGATATCCACGACCACGAGTACGACAAGAGCCTGGGAAGCACGCGCTTCTTCAAGGTGGCACGCGCCAAGCACCGCGAGGGCCTGGTGGTGGTCAAGGTGTTCGCCATCCAGGACCCATCGCTGCCGCTCACCAGCTACAAGCAGGAGCTGGAGGAGCTGAAGATCCGCCTGCACTCCTGCCAGAACTGCCTGCCCTTCCAGAAGACCTCCCTGACAGAGAAAGCCGCCATCTTGTTCCGCCAGTTTGTCCGGGACAACTTGTACGATCGGATCAGCACGCGGCCCTTCCTCAACAATGTGGAAAAGCGCTGGATCGCCTTCCAGATCCTCACCGCCGTGGACCAGGCGCACAAGGCCGGCGTCCGCCACGGCGACATCAAGACGGAGAACGTGATGGTGACTGGCTGGAACTGGGTGCTGCTCACTGACTTCGCCAGCTTCAAGCCCACCTACCTGCCCGAGGACAACCCCGCCGACTTCAACTACTTCTTCGACACGTCCAGGCGCCGGACATGCTACATCGCCCCTGAGAGGTTCGTGGACGGCAGCATGTTCACCACAGAGAGCGACCAGAACACGCCGCTGGTGGACCTGACCAACAACAACCAGCGCAGCCGAGGCGAGCTGCGGCCGGCCATGGACATCTTCTCTGCAGGTACGGACCCGACGAGAGAGGCCAAGGCCCGGAGGCCCGGCTGGAAGGCTGAACGGGAACGTGTGTGTGTGTGTGTTCCAGGCTGCGTGATCGCTGAGCTTTTCACCGAGGGCGTCCCGCTCTTCGACCTGTCCCAGCTGCTGGCCTACCGCAAGGGACACTTCCAGGCCGAGCAGGTCCTGCTGAAGATCGAGGACCAGAGCATCCGCGAGCTGGTAGGCATGGGCCGGTTCTGATCCGACACAGGTGAAGGTCTGACTGGGTTCCAGGCTGGTCCCAATGGTTTAATTCAGGGTCAAAGGTCACATCAGCATGCCTGACCCAAAGGTTTCTGTCCCTTCATCGTGATCTGAGAGGAAACTCTGATTTCTGGATCTGAACTTCCAGATGAATTTGGTCTCCAGTAAAAACGGTTGTGTTGCGATCACTAGTCCAACAGAACCGTTGACCCAGTTGCCTCCTCCAGGCCTTTGTGGTCTGGTACTGTTGAAGCCGCCCAGAGGTTTCCTCCAGAGTTCTGCAGGGAGGAACTTTAACCCAGACGATGCTTCTTCCCTGTCATGAATAAAAATGTTTCAGCAGAATCTAAACTTCTGCTGTTTTCTGCAGACGGGCCAAATGGGTCACTAAGGGATTTTCTTCTATGCATAAATGCAACAAAGCCGCTCGTTTCTCGCTTTAGATTTGTGGTTAGTTTGTTGTGAAACGGAGAAAGTGGGGCTGAGTCAGCAGGTTGGAAACGCGCGGCCGCCATCTTGTTCTGCAGGTGGCCCAGATGGTTCAGCGCGAGCCGGAGAAGCGTCTTTCTGCCGAGGAGCACCTGAAGCAGCAGAGAGGAAGCGCGTTCCCCGACATCTTCTACAGCTTCCTGCAGCCCTACATGGCTCAGTTCGCCAAGGAGACGTTCCAGTCTGCAGACGAACGCATCCTGGTGATCCGAAAGGACCTGGACAACATCCTGCTGAACCTGCGGGGAGGTGAGCCCGTCCGCTTCCTGTCGCCGCACTTCCTGTTCCTGTCTGACGGCCCGCCTCTCCTCCAGGCTCCTCCTCTTCCTGCCAGGAGGAGCAGGGCCTCGTGGTGCTCGTCTCCGTCATCACTTCCTGCCTGCAGACGCTGCACTCCTGCGACTCCAAGCTGGCGGCACTGGAGCTCGTCCTGCACCTGGCGCCGCGGCTGGGCGTCGACATCCTGCTGGACCGCATCACGCCATACCTGCTGCACTTCTGCAATGACCCGGTTCCCCGCGTGCGCGCCCAGGCCGTGCGCACGCTCACTAAGGTGCTGGCGCTGGTGAAGGAGGTTCCGAGGAACGACGTGAACATCTACCCGGAGTACGTGCTGCCCGGCATCGCTCACCTGGCCCAGGACGACGCCACCATCGTCAGGCTGGCCTACGCAGGTCTGTGCTGCAGACTGCATCGCAGTCCCAGCTCCCAGCCGCGTCTCAGGTCTCCATGTTTGTCTCCCGCTGCGCAGAGAACATCGCTCACCTTGCGGAGAGCGCGCTGCGCTTCCTGGAGCTGGTGCAGGAGAGCAACGTGAACACGGAGCAGGATCCGGGCGGAGAGGACGCAGAGGAGAGCAGCCACCCCAACGAGAACTACGACTCAGGTGACGCCTAGACCCGTCAGCCACAACCCGTCAGCCACAACCCGTTAGCCACGACCCGTTAGCCATGACCTGTTAGCCACACCCTGTTAGCCTTGACCCGTTAGCCACACCCCGATAGCCACGACCCGTTAGCCTTGACCCGTTAGCCACGACCCGTTAGCCTTGACCCGTTAGCCACACCCCGTTAGCCACGACCCGTTAGCCACGACCCGTTAGCCACGACCCGTTAGCCTTGACCCGTTAGCCACACCCCGATAGCCACACCCTGTTAGCCTTGACCCGTTAGCCACGACCCGTTAGCCTTTACCTGTTAGCCACACCCTGTTAGCCTTGACCCGTTAGCCACGACCCGTTAGCCTTTACCTGTTAGCCACACGTTAGCCACGACCCGTTAGCCACACCCTGTTAGCCTTGACCCGTTAGCCACACCATGTTAGCCACGACCCGTTAGCCACGACCCGTTAGCCACGACCCGTTAGCCACACTGATCCGCCGCTGTGTGTTTGTGACCTCAGAGCTGCAGGCGCTGCATGAGATGGTGCAGCAGAAGGTTGTGACGCTGCTCAGCGACTCGGAGAACATCGTGAAGCAGACGCTGATGGAGAACGGCATCACGCGGCTGTGCGTGTTCTTCGGCAGGCAGAAGGCCAACGACGTGCTGCTGTCCCACATGATCACCTTCCTGAACGACAAGAACGACTGGCACCTGCGGGGGGCGTTCTTCGACAGCATTGTGGGTGAGGAGCCGGTGGCGGCGCGGCGCGGCGGCTCCTGGCTGCACACTAACGCTGTGTCGTGTTGAAGGTGTGGCGGCGTACGTGGGCTGGCAGAGCTCGTCCATCCTGAAGCCGCTGCTGCAGCAGGGACTGAGTGACACTGAGGAGTTCGTCATCTTCAAAGCTCTGAACGCGCTGACCTGCATGTGCCAGCTGGGGCTGCTGCAGAAACCGCACATCTACGAGTTCGTCAGTGACATCGGTAAGATGGCGGCTCCTCTCGCTCTGCATCGCAGCCGAGCTGAGAAAAGATTCATCGCTGCTTTAGGAAGCAGCGGAAAGCTGAGATCAGTGCTTCTCAGCCCTGCTCACCGCTCCACACCTGGCCACGCCCCTCTGTCTCTGGGCTCTAACTTGTCCTGCTCTGCTTGCCGTAGCTCCCTTCCTGTGCCACCCCAACCTGTGGATCCGCTACGGCGCTGTGGGCTTCATCACCGTGGTGGCGCAGCACCTCAACGTGGCCGACGTCTACTGCAAGCTGATGCCTCACCTGACCCCGTTCGTCACCCAGCCCATCATCCAGGTGCGTGTCCTCCTCGCCCTCCTGCTCTTCCTCCTCCCCCTCCTCACGCGCCCGTCTCCTCTCAGATCGATAAGGAGCTGGTCCTGCTGAGCGTCCTGAAGGAGCCGGTCAGCCGCTCCATTTTCGACTACGCCCTGCGCTCCAAAGACATCGGCAGCCTGTTCCGACACCTGCTGCTGCGGCAGAAGAAGAGATCCGGCTCCATCCCGGAGTGTCCGACTCCGGATGACCCGGCCATCGCTCAGCTGCTGAAGAAGCTTCTGTCGCAGGTCAGGACAGCTGCTCTGGAGAGTCTGTACCAGGATGATACAGCGCGCTAGCATTAGCTTGGTAGCGCGATAGCATTTGTTTTCTAGTGCGCCACCATTAGCTTAGTGGCACGATAGCATTAGCTTAGTAGCACATTAACTTTGTAGCGTGCTAGCATTAGTGTCGTAGTGCGATAGCATTAGCTTTGTAGCGCGATAGCATCAGTTTTGTAGCGCGATAGCATTAGTTTGTAGCGCGATAGCATTAGCTTTGTAGTGCGTTAGCATTACCTTTGTGACGCGTTAGCACGTTAGCATTACCTTTGTGACGCGTTAGCATTAGCTTTGTAGCATGCTAGCATTAGTTTTGTAGCATGCTAGCATTAGTTTTGTAGTGTGATAGCATTAGCTTTGTAGCGCATTAGCATTAGCTTTGTAGCGTGTTAGCATTAGCGCTTTAGCGTGTTAGCATTAGCTTTCTCTACATGCTGTGGTTCAGTGTGTTTCAGAACGGTCCAGATGCTCTGAAGCTCAGAACTCTGATCAGTCTCAGATCTACAGAGTCGTTCTGGTTCTGTGATCAAACCGACCCAGACTGACCCGAAACGACCCAGAACTTAAACCTTTTCCCAGTTCCCATGAATTAAACCTCAGCGTGTTCCTGTCCAGGGCATGACGGAGGCCGAGGAGGACAAGCTTCTGGCTCTCAAAGACTTCATGCTGAAGTCCAACAAGGCCAAGGCCAACATGGGGGACGCGGGACACCTGGGGGACGCGGGGCAGACGGGGGTCATCGACCTGGGCACGCTGGGCATCACGGGCCGCCAGGTGGACCTGGTCAAACCCAAGACAGAGTCTGACGACAAGAGAGGTGGGAAACGGTTCTGATCCGGTTCTTGTGTTTCTGGTTGCAGCAGCGGCTCAGATGGATCTGGAACCAGAACCTGCAGGGTCTCTGTTCTGGTTCTGAGCTGTGCTTGGTTTGATTATCTGTGGATCATTAATGAGGCGGACAGCTGGAGGCGTCCATGTGGGCCAATCTCTGGTCCAGAACCCGGTTCTGGTCCAGAACCCGGTTCTGATCAGGTTCTCTTGTTGGTCCCAGCAGCGAGGAAACACACCAAGCAGGACTCGGCCATGAACGAGGAGTGGAAGAGCATGTTTGGATCTCAGGACCCGCCGGCCACGCAGCCCTCCACGGTAACCGCGGTAACCCCGCCCCTCACTGTAACTCCGCCCCTTCCTCTGTGTGGTTTGTGGCTGGATCAGAGCAACACGACCCGTTTGTTCCGGTTCTGTTCAGTGATGATCTTTAAAGCTTCCTGCTCTCCCTCAGTCCGCCGACGGCTCTGGTAACCAGGCCAGGAAGTCGACTGCGGCTCCGACGCCACCCGTGCAGCAGGCGGTGGCCAGCGGCCCCGCCTACCAGCGCCGCATCAACACCTGCAAGGCGGAGCTGCAGCAGCTGCTGCAGCAGAAGAGGGAGCAGTGCAGCGCCGAGCGCATGGCCAAGCACATGATGGAGAGCGCCGAGTGGGAGAGCCGGCCGCCTCCTCCAGGTAACACCTGCACACCTGGCTGCAGCCAGGGGGCGCTGCGGTCCAGCTGCAGCCGTCTGACGCCTGGCTCCGTTTCAGGCTGGCACCCCAAGGGTCTGCTGGTGGCCCACCTGCACGAACACAAAGCGGCCGTCAACAGAATCCGCGTCTCGGACGAACACTCCATCTTCGCCACGGCGTCCAACGACGGCTCAGTCAAAGTCTGGGACAGTCAGAAGATGGAGGGCAAGACCACCACCACCAGGTGGGAGCATCCAGACTCACCTCTGCCTCCTACAGGCAGAACATGACCTTTCCAGTCCCATGGATCGGTTCTGAATGATCCGGACCGTCTCTCCGTGTTCCTGCAGGTCCGTGCTGACCTACTCCCGTATCGGGGGTCACGTGAAGACGCTGACCTTCTGCCAGGGCTCGCATTTTTTAGCCGTGGCGTCCGACAACGGATCCATCCAGCTGCTGGCCGTGGAAGCCAACAAGCCTCCCAAATCTCCCAAAGTTCAGCCGTTCCAGAGCCGGTAAGGTCCAGAACCCGTAAGGTCCAGAACCCAACACTCTACATGGAGATGGTTTTGGCCATCAGGACACAAACATCTGCTGCTGAATGCTCAGTTATATATGAATATATATTTATATTATTATTCATATTTATATGAATATATTATATTCATATATCAAACCAACTTTATTTATAAAGCACTTTAAAAACAACCACAGCTGATACAAAGTGCTGGACATTAAAACACAACATAAAAAATAAAAGACTTACAGTTTAAAACTAGATCCTGCTGTAAACTAGATCCTGCTGTAAACCAGATCCCCACGTAGAATAGATGGTTTAAGACGAGCTTTAAACAGTGAAGGGGCGTCTCTGACCTGCCAAGGCAAGTTGGTCCATAACTTTGGGCCCAGGACAGAGAAGCTCTGACCCTCTGAGCCTCCTGGACCTCTGGACCTCCAGGAGCAGCTGGACCTGAGAGACCGATGGGGTCAGTAGGGGTGAAGAAGCTCAGAGGTCAGCCGGGGCAAGATTATGCAGTGATTTAAAAACAAACATAAGAATTTTAAAATGAATCCTAAAATATACAGGCAGCCAGTGAAGTGAGGCCAGGTCAGGGGTCAGGGGTCACATGCTCCCTCTGTCCAGTTCCTGTTAAAAGTGGTGCAGCAGCATCTGAACCAGCTGCAGCGACTGACTGACTCCCAGATGAAGGGAGTTACAGGAATCCAACCGAGTGGAAATAAAAGCCTGGATCATGTTTCAACATGGAAAGAAAAGATTTCACTGACGCCCATCGCCTTAAAGGATAAAAGCTGGACTTAACCACGGCTCTGATCTGGCTGTCCAGTTTACAATCACCTTAAAACCAAGATCTGTAATAACAGGTTTAAAATAAACCGCCAAGGGTCAAAGGTCAACAGAGGAGGACTCACAGGAGCCACTGGGTCCAAACACCATCACCTCTGTTTTCATTAAAATTTAAAAAGTTCAGGGCCAACCAAGTTTTAATATCACCAAGACATACCAGGAGATGTTTGATGGACATCCTTCCATATAAATATATATTTATATGAATATATATTTATATAAATATATATTTATATGAATATATATTTATATAAATATATATTTATATAAATATATATTGATATGAATATATATTCATATGAATATAGGCGAAACCCTCTAAAGGTCAGTTTGACATTCATTTTGCTCCACTGCAGTGGAAGCTAACGCTAAAGCGCTAATTTTAACCATGTTGAAGCGTAACGTGCAGCTACACCCGACCTCCAGATCGAACCTTTCAGTCCTGCTTCGGTTTTATGGTTGTGGTCTGATACAATAATAAACATCATTGCTGCTCCACAGGACGCAGAACTTCAGAATAAGAGCCTGAACATAAATGTCCAGCTGCTTTAACACAATTTCAAACTTGATTCAGCTGAAAGTTTACAAAACAACCCAGAAAATTAGAGCTTCAGTTAGCAGAAATGCTAACTGAAACGTAGCTCTGCTGTTGGCGAACCCACCACCTCTCCCATCTTTAACACTCGTTAAAAACCAAACATCATTTTCTTATTCCAGCAGTGAGGCTCCTTTGCAGCTTTGCTCAGGGGGAAGTAGCGCCATCTGCTGCACAGACATTAAATTAATAAATGATCTTTTAAGAAGTGTCCGCTTCCTGCCAAACGATAAGGAGTAAATATGATGACCTGAGACATCAGATCCAAAATGGCTGAAAGTAAAAAACCGAATGAATGTTTTCCTCTGGTTCCGTGTGGTTCCAGGACTCTGGACCTGCAGGAAGACGGCTGCGCTGTGGACGTGCACCACTTCCACAGCGGCGCCCAGTCGGTGCTGGCCTACGCCACGGTGAACGGCGGCCTGGTGGGCTGGGACCTGCGCTCCAACTGCAACGCCTGGACGCTGCGGCACGACCTGCGGCTCGGCCTCATCACCTCCTTCAGCGTGGACGTGCACCAGTGCTGGCTCTGCCTGGGTCCGTCCCGGTCCGGGAGCCTTCCTGGTTCTGGTCCGTTTCCCCGGTGACCGAGCCGCTTTGTTTCTCCCCGCAGGTACGAGCAGCGGCACCATGGCATGCTGGGATATGCGGTTCCAGCTCCCCATCTCCAACCACTCCCACCCGGCCCGGGCCCGTGTCCGCCGGCTGCTCATGCACCCGCTGTACCAGTCGTCGGTGATCGCAGGTCGGCGCCGCCTCAGAACCGGGTCGGTCCGAAGGAGAACCCGTCTCACCGCCTGTCTGTGTCTCTGCAGCCGTCCAGGGGAACAACGAGGTGTCCATCTGGGACATGGAGACCGGGGACAGGAAGTTCACGCTGTGGGCCAGCTCCGCCCCGCCGCTCTCTGAGATGCAGGTGGGTCCGGTCCGGTCCGGTCCGGGTCCAGGTCCGGTCCTGCAGCGGTTCTGACGTCTTGCTTTGTGTTGCAGCCATCTCCTCACAGCGTCCACGGGATCTACTGCAGCCCGGCCGACGGGAACCCTCTGCTGCTGACGGCCGGGTCCGACATGAGGATCAGGTGAGCAGAACCTCTGGATCCGTAGAGATCGGACCGGAACATCGAACCGGCCGGTTCTGACGTGTTGATGTCAAACTGGAGGCCAAAAGGGAAATGTTTCGGTTGTTCTGCTCCTTAAAACTGTCTGAGGGTTTAATTAGAACCGGGTCGGGAGTTCTGCAGCTGCTGCATAGAGTAATCTAATCAGAACCATATGGACCATCAGAACCGGTCCTGGTCCCGGTCTTCACAGCATAAACAACCAGATTCTGCAGAAAACGATTCAAACCTCAGCAGCTTTTAACCAGGTGGTTCTGTTCAGGTTCTGTTTTCAGTGCCTGGTTCTGTTCAGGTTCTGTTTTCACTGCCTGGTTCTGTTCAGGTTCTGTTTTCACTGCCTGGTTCTGTTCAGGTTCTGTTTTCAGTGCCTGGTTCTGTTCAGGTTCTGTTTTCAGTGCCTGGTTCTGTTCAGGTTCTGTTTTCACTGCCTGGTTCTGTTCAGGTTCTGTTTTCACTGCCTGGTTCTGTTCAGGTTCTGTTTTCAGTGCCTGGTTCTGTTCAGGTTCTGTTTTCACTGCCTGGTTCTGTTCAGGTTCTGTTTTCACTGCCTGGTTCTGTTCAGGTTCTGTTTTCACTGCCTGGTTCTGTTCAGGTTCTGTTTTCAGTGCCTGGTTCTGTTCAGGTTCTGTTTTCACTGCCTGGTTCTGTTCAGGTTCTGTTTTCACTGCCTGGTTCTGTTCAGGTTCTGTTTTCAGTGCCTGGTTCTGTTCAGGTTCTGTTTTCAGTGCCTGGTTCTGTTCACTGCCTGGTTCTGTTCAGGTTCTGGGACCTGGCGTACCCGGAGCGGTCGTACATCGTGGCGGGCGGAGCCCACGACTCGCTGCACTGTCCGTCTGTCCTCTACAGCCGTAAGATCATCGAGGGAACCGAAGTGGTTCAGGTAAAGAACCCAAACCAGCTGGAGTCGCTCCGTAGCTCCAGCTGGGTTGATTTCCAATTAAACAGCAGCTTGTGAAACCTGATGGTAGTTCCTGGGTGGGCCGACATCACTGTAAATTAGCTAAAATTAAATCTTCAACAACAGAAAATTACATTAAAAGACCCATACTTGTAGAGCCAACTGATGTAGAGCGCAGTAAATCTGAGAGGAAAGGACCAGAGAAACGTCCCCGCTTCTCACAATGACCTCAGTTTGTGGGTGAAACTGGTGATGGAGGCCCCGCTTATGCATGAAAACAAGTATACACATACACACACAGAGTGGCCATGTTGTCTCCTCATGTCCCTGCAGGAGATCCACAGCAAACAGAAGAGCGGCGCCGCCGAGGACTCGCCTCGCCGAGGCCTGGAGTCACTTCCTGTTGGCCATCATGACATCATCACCGACATCGCCACCTTCCAGACGACGCAGGGCTTCATCGTCACCTCGTCCAGAGACGGCATAGTCAAAGTGTGGAAGTGAAGACGTGGACCGGCTTTTATTTTGAAGGGTTTTTCTGACGTCAGACTTCCTCTTCCTCTCCTGCTTTATCCTAATGCAACTTATCCCAGAATATGGAGGTGAGCTGTGGATGGACCCGGTTCTGGTTCTGTTCTAACCAATCAGACCAGCGAATGAGCCGGGTTCTGACTCGCCTGAAGGTCCGGTCTCGATGTTGATCCGGACGTCTTGGTTCTGCATGTCATCAGCACCATCTGGGTTCCGTTTAAAGAGACTCCCTGCAGCTCGACCCGGTTCTGGTTCTGTTCATCATGAGTCGCTTTGTTTTGTCTAACTGATGTGAAACTGGTTTGTTAATCAGACGTTCTGGAATAATTCAGAACCATCTTCAAGAGAAATAAAATCCCACTTCCTTCTTTCCAGCTCATTCGTATTTAATAAAGAAGCCAGACTCTTATTTTGAAGAGAATCTGTGAGCTTTACTTTGAAAGCCCAAGTTTGAAACTGAATCCTTCACATGATAGATAAACTCCTGGCGCCTCATGCACAGTGGCGGAGCTAGACTTTTAAAGTTGGGGGGGCAAAGGGGGGGCCAAGACTACCGCTGGGGGGCAAAATTTTAAATGTGTGTGTGCACATATATATAATTTTAAAAAATAACCAAACTGAATATTTGGTTATTTTTTAAGCCCCTCTGTCATTTGACATGTTATAATTAACAACTTTGACTGGAGCTCATGGAGACATGATGGACTTTACACAGATTCATCACAGAGGAAACTAGAATCAATAAAAGATATTTCTGAATATCATCTCATGGACTGAACTAAATGTCTTTCTGACCGGGAGCTGACAGCGTGTTGAAGAGTTACGGACACCTTGGTTAGGAAGCTCTGATTGGACAGGTAACAATATTTCTGATCGGACCAGAATGGACCTGATGGAGGTTCGGCTTCTCATGAGTTTACATTTAATGAGTTTGCAGCACACAGAGAAAAGCTAAAGAGAATGTTATGATCTACTTATTGTAGTTTAAATAGAGGAATAACAGCTGACTGTTGAGAGAGGAAAGAAATTAAAGTCCAGATCCGTTAGAAACCAGCGCAGAGCAATAAATGCTCCAGTTAATCACACATGAGGCGACAAACATACAATATATAGTTACACTGCTGAGTTAATGGTGTTTTAAAAACCAAACCAGTAGAAACTGAGTTAACATGACAGATTCCCTCCTCACCTCGTCTTGATGAGAACAGAGAGCAGTTCACTGGTTTCTGTCCAGTCAGCTGACCACTTGGTGCTCAGACAGTTTAACTTTACGCACAGAGAACATCGTGGAGCTCATTATTAATCATTATTAATCATTATTAATCATTATTAATCATTATTAATCATTATTAATCATTATTAATCATTATTAATCATTATTAATCATTATTAGAACAATATCTGTCAGAGAATCACCTCTGATCTGGACGCTTTAACGGACCAGAGGCTCTGGAGCGTCCAGCAGCTGATCCGCTTCTGGAGGAAGTGATGCGGGATCAGAACCGATCAGGAACCAATCAGGAACCGATCAGGAACCGATCAGGAACCGATCAGGAACCGATCAGGAACCGATCAGGAACCGATCAGAACCAATCAGGAACCAATCAGGAACCGATCAGGAACCAATCAGGAACCAATCAGGAACCGATCAGGAACCGATCAGGAACCAATCAGGAACCGATCAGGAACCGATCAGGAACCGATCAGGAACCGATCAGGAACCGATCAGGAACCGATCAGAACCAATCAGGAACCAATCAGGAACCGATCAGGAACCAATCAGGAACCAATCAGGAACCGATCAGGAACCAATCAGGAACCGATCAGGAACCGATCAGGAACCGATCAGAGTTCTGCTAATCACCTCATTTCCTGAAATGTTACCTGATTTCAAAAACGTTCCAACAGAGAAATAATAAATGTTTCGTTTGATGACTACAAACGGAAATAAAATGATTTTTTTCTTTGACGGACAACGAAAAACCTCCAACCCTCTGATCCAAACTAGAACATTGTGGTTCCTCTTCAGGTTTTTCTCTTTTTTGCGGAGGATCAATAAATAACTTATTGGTGTTTTACCATCACCACCAGGTATGAAGAGCTTTAGCCTTTGAGTTTCACCACAGCAGCAACTGAAACACCCAGGAGAAGAAGATCAGCTTGTTGTTATGAGTATAAAGGAGGCTGGTGATGAAAATCTATTTATTTATGTCACATGGACTTATATCAACTTTTACACATTTTCTTTTCATATATTTATTATTGTTTTCTTCTTTAGATATTAGGTTGACTTAGAATGATTCCAAATAACGTACAGGAATAACCTGGTGCTGTTACATGTCAATCATCAGGGAGGGCCACTGGGGGGCCAATCAGATGACAGGGGGGGCACTGGCCCCCTTGGCCCCCCCTCTGGCTCCGCCACTGCTCATGCATGAAGCTGCGCACAACAAAGTTACGTCCCATATTTTACACACAAGTCGGCTTGAATAAAAATGAACTTTGTGTAAATATAAACATTTTATCTCTGGGTGAAAATGTGCAGCAGAAACAAACTTTCTGTGGACAACATGAACACTGAAGTCTGACCAGTTATTCAGACCCAGAAGCACCAAACCTGATTTTAACATCTTGTTTAAACGATGAACTGAACCACGTTTATCCTCAGACTATAAGCTACAATAAATAAATACTGAAAACCTCAGTAGGACGTGAAGCTCAGGAAATGCGTCTGTGGGTCGTTTCATCCTGACTGACGGGAGGAAACGGGCTGATCAGCTGATTCACTCCAAGCTGCTGGTTGAACAACCAACAGGTTGATCAGCAGCTGGTCCAGGTGCGTCTGCAGCCACAGGAAGCAGCAGCTGGTCCAGGTGAGCAGCTTCCTGTGGAGCTCAGATGGAGGATCCAGAGGGAGGATTGATCACTGATCAGATTGATCTGATGGTTTATTGGTGATTAGCTTCATCCAGACTGATCCTCCTGGGTCTGAGCAGAACTTGGAGCAGGAGCCGGGCGGTACCGGTACCGGTCCAGCTGCAGCCTCCCGCTCTGTGAATGAGCCTTATGGACATGAAGCATCTTTATTCTGTAACTTATTAACAAACGTCCAGTTTCCCCCAGAGGCCCTCTGACTCTCTGTCTGCCCTGCTGAAGGTTTGCTGCTGTTCTAACAGGCGTTTGCAGGATCTTTATGTTTTATTTTCTTTAAAATGTGTTTTTATTTCTGAGGTGACATTATGAGCTTTTAAATAAAATATACAATTATTATAAATACTTATGCTGCTGTTAGCCAGGATGGTTGCCATGGTTACTGCTTCACCTGGCGACAGACTTCCAGGTATTTATACTAATTTACATTAATATGTATTTATGGAGGCGGAGCAGCAGCTGTTTCCCGCTGATTAGGGTTAGTAAAGGAAAGGTGCGCCGCACTTTTCAGAACTTTCTGTCCGCAAAGTTTTAGTGTCAAACCTGCGCAGCGTTTTATGCACGAGGCCGCTGGTAACGGAGGGCGGCCATGTTGGAGGGCGGCCATGTTGGATTAGCTTTGGGATGAAGAAGCTGCTGAGTGAGGAAATGAGCATCCAACAGCCATCCAACCTACATCCAACATCAGACATCCAACAGCCATCCAACATCAGACATCCAACAACCATCCAACATCAGACATCCAACAGCCATCCAACATCAGACATCCAACAACCATCCAACATCCATCCAACATCAGACATCCAACCTACATCCAACAACCATCCAACCTACATCCAACAACCATCCAACCTACATCCAACAACCATCCAACATCAGACATCCAACCTACATCCAACAGCCATCCAACCTACATCCAACAACCATCCAACCTACATCCAACAACCATCCAACATCAGACATCCAACCTACATCCAACCTACATCCAACCTACATCCAACAGCCATCCAACCTACATCCAACAACCATCCAACCTACATCCAACAACCATCCAACATCAGACATCCAACCTACATCCAACAGCCATCCAACCTACATCCAACAACCATCCAACCTACATCCAACAACCATCCAACATCAGACATCCAACCTACATCCAACCTACATCCAACCTACATCCAACAGCCATCCAACCTACATCCAACAGCCATCCAACCTACATCCAACAGCCATCCAACCTACATCCAACAACCATCCAACCTACATCCAACAGCCATCCAACATCAGACATCCAACCTACATCCAACCTACATCCAACAACCATCCAACCTACATCCAACAGCCATCCAACCTACATCCAACAACCATCCAACCTACATCCAACAACCATCCAACATCAGACATCCAACCTACATCCAACCTACATCCAACAACCATCCAACCTACATCCAACAGCCATCCAACCTACATCCAACAACCATCCAACATCAGACATCCAACCTACATCCAACCTACATCCAACCTACATCCAACAGCCATCCAACCTACATCCAACAACCATCCAACCTACATCCAACAACCATCCAACATCAGACATCCAACCTACATCCAACAGCCATCCAACCTACATCCAACAGCCATCCAACCTACATCCAACAACCATCCAACCTACATCCAACAACCATCCAACATCAGACATCCAACCTACATCCAACCTACATCCAACAGCCATCCAACCTACATCCAACAGCCATCCAACCTACATCCAACAGCCATCCAACCTACATCCAACAACCATCCAACCTACATCCAACAGCCATCCAACATCAGACATCCAACCTACATCCAACCTACATCCAACAACCATCCAACCTACATCCAACAGCCATCCAACCTACATCCAACAACCATCCAACCTACATCCAACAACCATCCAACATCAGACATCCAACCTACATCCAACCTACATCCAACAACCATCCAACCTACATCCAACAGCCATCCAACCTACATCCAACAACCATCCAACCTACATCCAACAACCATCCAACATCAGACATCCAACCTACATCCAACAACCATCCAACCTACATCCAACAGCCATCCAACCTACATCCAACAACCATCCAACCTACATCCAACAGCCATCCAACATCAGACATCCAACCTACATCCAACAACCATCCAACCTACATCCAACAACCATCCAACATCAGACATCCAACAACCATCCAACATCAGACATCCAACCTACATCCAACAACCATCCAACCTACATCCAACAACCATCCAACCTACATCCAACAGCCATCCAACCTACATCCAACAACCATCCAACCTACATCCAACAACCATCCAACATCAGACATCCAACCTACATCCAACAACCATCCAACCTACATCCAACAGCCATCCAACCTACATCCAACAACCATCCAACCTACATCCAACAGCCATCCAACCTACATCCAACAACCATCCAACCTACATCCAACAACCATCCAACATCAGACATCCAACCTACATCCAACAACCATCCAACCTACATCCAACAGCCATCCAACCTACATCCAACAACCATCCAACCTACATCCAACAGCCATCCAACATCAGACATCCAACCTACATCCAACAACCATCCAACCTACATCCAACAGCCATCCAACATCAGACATCCAACAACCATCCAACATCAGACATCCAACAGCCATCCAACATCAGACATCCAACAACCATCCAACATCAGACATCCAACAGCCATCCAACATCAGACATCCAACAACCATCCAACATCAGACATCCAACAGCCATCCAACATCAGACATCCAACAACCATCCAACATCAGACATCCAACAGCCATCCAACATCAGACATCCAACAACCATCCAACATCAGACATCCAACAGCCATCCAACATCAGACATCCAACAACCATCCAACATCAGACATCCAACAACCATCCAACATCAGACATCCAACAGCCATCCAACATCAGACATCCAACAACCATCCAACATCAGACATCCAACAACCATCCAACATCAGACATCCAACAGCCATCCAACATCAGACATCCAACCACCATCCAACAACCATCCAACATCAGACATCCAACCTACATCCAACAACCATCCAACCTACATCCAACAGCCATCCAACCTACATCCAACAACCATCCAACCTACATCCAACAGCCATCCAACATCAGACATCCAACCTACATCCAACAACCATCCAACCTACATCCAACAGCCATCCAACATCAGACATCCAACAACCATCCAACATCAGACATCCAACAGCCATCCAACATCAGACATCCAACAACCATCCAACAT
Organism: Poecilia reticulata; assembly: GCF_904066995.2. Classification (NCBI taxonomy): domain Eukaryota; kingdom Metazoa; phylum Chordata; class Actinopteri; order Cyprinodontiformes; family Poeciliidae; genus Poecilia; species Poecilia reticulata. The sequence continues at coordinate 424,766 of NC_088845.1, read as the reverse complement.
CAGACATCCAACAGCCATCCAACATCAGACATCCAACAACCATCCAACATCAGACATCCAACAGCCATCCAACATCAGACATCCAACAACCATCCAACATCAGACATCCAACAGCCATCCAACATCAGACATCCAACAACCATCCAACATCAGACATCCAACAGCCATCCAACATCAGACATCCAACAACCATCCAACCACCATCCAACAACCATCCAACATCAGACATCCAACAGCCATCCAACATCAGACATCCAACAACCATCCAACATCAGACATCCAACAACCATCCAACATCAGACATCCAACAGCCATCCAACATCAGACATCCAACAACCATCCAACATCAGACATCCAACAGCCATCCAACATCAGACATCCAACAACCATCCAACCACCATCCAACAACCATCCAACATGAGCCTGAGTCAGTGGATCTTGGTATGAACCGGTTCTGGTTCTTTTATTTGGGTTTCTGCAGCCATTACATCACAGGTTCTGATGGTTCTGGTTCCAGTATGAACAGAACCTGTCAGGACACTCACTGATGGGTTCTAAACTCAGACCCGGTTCCTGAACGGTTCTGCAGTTTGCAGCGGTCAGCCAGGTGGATCAGAACCAGAACCAGCTGTTTGAGGCCAAGATCCTGTTGTTACCGGGCAACAGCAGGTTGGTTCTGGTTCTGAGGGACTTGGATGAGAGCGTCAGTCTCTAAGCTCAGAGTGGACCGATCCCTGAGGAGGAACCGGGCCTGTTCCAGAACCTTTGGAACGTTTTCATATTAAAGATATTTACAGATTATTGGTTTCAGATTTTGACATGAATTTAAATGTTGTTACATATTTCCACCAGCAGGGGGAGCGTCAGTGAAAGCAGAGCTGCTTGGACAGGCCTGAAGGGGGCGCTGCTGTTTTGCTAAAACACTTCACAGAAACTTCAAATGTTGTGACCGATGATCCGCGGATCGACCCGCTTTCATAAAAATAGCACCTGATCCAAGGATGAGCGGAACCGGGTCGGTCCAGTGGGAGTTCTACGGAGGCCCTGAAGGGTCACTCAGAGTTTTGTTTGCAAGCTGAGGAGCTTTTCCCAACTAAGGTTCCCAAGACAAACTTCACAGTTCCAGGAAAGGTCCGTTTTGTTCTGGACCTATGGACAGAACCCGGACGGATCCGGATCGTCTCTTCAGGACTTTTGCTCACCACCTCTGGATTTTCCCCGGCCTGGACAGGAGGGATACCGCCGATGTTCTGGAGACGGCTCCACTTTCAGGATCGGTCCGGTTCTCCCGGGTTTTCTTGCAGCTGAACCGATGAAGTTCCTGAACGGGAAGAATCGGTTCTGGTGCCTATCGTCATGTTGGGAACGGGAACATCCGGGTTGGAAGGAGGAACAGCTGCTGGAGATGAATCCAGATCTGGTGATCAAAGGCCAAACGGGTCAGAGGGAACATTAGTTGGGAAACCTGGAAGAACCTCCTGAGTGTGGCCCTTCAGGGGTCCCGTAGTCCATCAAGAAGGAGAAAGCGCCTCCTTCTGGTGACATCAAGTCCTGTGGTCTCCTCTCCGGCCACGACCTTCGACCTCCTCATTGGATGTGCGTCAGACACAGGTTCTCGCACTCCTCCTGCGTCTCGAAGCGGTTAGCGTTACCGTCGCAGCCGCCGTACCAGAACCGGGCGCACTCGTTCTGAACGGTGTCGAAGAACCACATCATGGCGTAGTCCTGGCAGCCGCCGGGGTCCTGGCGCTGGAGGCAGGCGTCTGCACGGAGAGAAGAAGAAGAACGACACCTGACTGGAGGAATGGAAGATCAACGGTTCTGCAGAGGCCACCAGGAACGATCCATCAGGACGTCTACACACCCGCTAAAGCTAAAGCTAAAGCTAAGCTAAAGCTAAGCTACTGAACCTTTTCCACCTGCAGCTCTGACGGATCACCTGGAGGCTGAGGAGTGAGTGATCACCTTTAGAGAAGACCGTGATCTTCGGCTGCAGCCTCTTGTTGGGATCTGAGAGGGAAAACGGATCAGGACAGGTCAGATCTACAGGAAACAAACATCCACAGAAACCTGAGCTCAGATTCATGCAGACGTCAGGAAACCATGTCAACATGTCAGGGTTCCTGTCAGGTTCTTTGCATCCTGACTTTTCTCCAGGATTCCTGGAGAATCCTGGTCGACTCCAGGATTCCTGAGTCGATCAGCTTCTGGTTGTTTCTCAGCCAAGCTGAGCTTTTACCATAAACCATCTGCCACATAAAGTTGTTTGAATTTCAACAACAGCCTGAATACCAGAGTGATGTCTCAACGCCACAAACGGCAAAAAGACGTTTAACTTTTAACACAGTGAAGAATTTTTGGCTCACTGAAAGTCTCCATTTCTGACATTGTTTTATGCCTCAGTAGCAGATAATCGGGCCGCTACAATCACTGCTAACAGTTTAGCCGTTAGCAGCTAATGTAGCAGAGCAACTAGCATACCAGCGCCGAAATGCTAATACCGTAATTTTTCTCTCAAACATCGTCGACGTCAGACTGGCTGATGGAACAACAAATGCTAAACTATGAAAACATTATGGGATCATCTGCATGTATTTGGTGAATGTTGGAAACCTGGGATTGAACTAAAGTGGACAGGGCCGTGCAGAGACCTCTGGAGGGGCAGGGGCTCGGAGTTACAGGGGCTCAGAGTTACAGGGGCACATTGAACAAGAATCGCCGAACACCAGCGTAGCAACAAGCCATGGAATATTTAATCAGCTCAAACTGCATCACTGCCATCGTGACAATGCAAAGGTAGTTTATTTCCCCAACAGGTTTGTTGCTGTTTCCTGGAGGCTGAGCTGAAGCTGCTAGACCAGAGGAGAGAAGGTCAAAGGTCATGAAGCTATGAAATGAGCAAAATGCTGCTATTTTCCTAATTAAGCCCTAATAATATCTATTTAAGCTCCAGAGCAACTTGACCGTTTTATAGACCGAAAGGCTCAGAGGGGTTAACTCTACATCCGTTTTCTATGTTGGCACCTCAGATCTAGAATTATTAGGCTGAGATATCAAGGCAAAGAAAACTCAGTAGCTGCTGGTAGGGGCCTCCAGGAGCCTCTAGACATCCAGGGGCCTCCAGGAGCCTCCAGACATCCAGGGGCCTCCAGGAGCCTCCAGACATCCAGGGGCCTCCAGACATCCAGGGGCCTTCAGACATCCAGGGGCCTCTAGACATCCAGGGGCCTCCAGACATCCAGGGGCCTTCAGACATCCAGGGGCCTCCAGACATCCAGGGGCCTCCAGACATCCAGGGGCCTCCAGACATCCAGGGGCCTCCAGGGCCCCTCCAGACATCCAGGGGCCCCTCTAGACATCCAGGGGCCCCTCCAGACATCCAGGGGCCTCCAGACCTCCAGGGGCCGCTCCAGACATCCAGGAGCCTCCAGACATCCAGGGGCCTCCAGGGCCCCTCCAGACATCCAGGAGCCTCCAGACATCCAGGGGCCCCTCCAGACATCCAGGGGCCTCCAGACATCCAGGGGCCCCTCCAGACATCCAGGGGCCTCCAGACATCCAGGGGCCTCCAGGGCCCCTCCAGACATCCAGGAGCCTCCAGACATCCAGGGGCCCCTCCAGACATCCAGGGGCCTCCAGACATCCAGGGGCCCCTCCAGACATCCAGGGGCCTCCAGACATCCAGGGGCCTCCAGACATCCAGGGGCCTCCAGGGCCCCTCCAGACATCCAGGGGCCCTCCAGACATCCAGGGGCCCCTCCAGACATCCAGGGGCCCCTCCAGACATCCAGGGGCCCCTCTAGACATCCAGGGGCCCCTCCAGACATCCAGGGGCCTCCAGGGCCCCTCCAGACATCCAGGGGCCCTCCAGACATCCAGGGGCCCCTCTAGACATCCAGGGGCCCCTCCAGACATCCAGGGTCCTCCAGACATCCAGGGGCCCCTCTAGACATCCAGGGGCCCCTCCAGACATCCAGGGGCCTCCAGACATCCAGGGGGCCCTCTAGACATCCAGGGGCCTCCAGGGCCCCTCCAGACATCCAGGGGCCCTCCAGACATCCAGGGCCCCTCCAGACATCCAGGGGCCTCTAGACATCCAGGGGCCTCCAGGGCCCCTCCAGACATCCAGGGGCCTCTAGACATCCAGGGGCCTCCAGACATCCAGGGGCCTCCAGACATCCAGGGGCCTCCAGGGCCCCTCCAGACATCCAGGGGCCCTCCAGACATCCAGGGTCCTCCAGACATCCAGGGGCCCCTCTAGACATCCAGGGGCCCCTCCAGACATCCAGGGGCCTCCAGACATCCAGGGGCCCCTCTAGACATCCAGGGGCCTCCAGGGCCCCTCCAGACATCCAGGGCCCCTCTAGACATCCAGGGGCCTCCAGGGCCCCTCCAGACATCCAGGGGCCCTCCAGACATCCAGGGGCCCCTCCAGACATCCAGGGGCCCCTCCAGACATCCAGGGGCCCCCAGACATCCAGGGGCCCCTCCAGACATTCAGGGGCCCCTCCAGACATCCAGGGGCCTCCAGACATCCAGGGGCCTCCAGACATCCAGGGGCCTCCAGACATCCAGGGGCCTCCAGGGCCCCTCCAGACATCCAGGGGCCCTCCAGACATCCAGTGTCCTCCAGACATCCAGGGGCCCCTCTAGACATCCAGGGGCCCCTCCAGACATCCAGGGGCCTCCAGACATCCAGGGGCCCCTCTAGACATCCAGGGGCCTCCAGGGCCCCTCCAGACATCCAGGGCCCCTCTAGACATCCAGGGGCCTCCAGGGCCCCTCCAGACATCCAGGGCCCCTCCAGACATCCAGGGGCCCCTCCAGACATCCAGGGGCCCCTCCAGACATCCAGGGGCCCCCAGACATCCAGGGGCCCCTCCAGACATTCAGGGGCCCCTCCAGACATCCAGGGGCCTCCAGACATCCAGGGGCCCCTCCAGACATCCAGGGGCCCCCAGACATCCAGGGGCCCCTCCAGACATCCAGGGGCCCCTCTAGACATCCAGGGGCCCCTCCAGACATCCAGGGGCCCCCAGACATCCAGGGGCCCCTCTAGACATCCAGGGGCCTCCAGGGCCCCTCCAGACATCCAGGGGCCCTCCAGACATCCAGGGCCCCTCCAGACATCCAGGGGCCTCTAGACATCCAGGGGCCTCCAGGGCCCCTCCAGACATCCAGGGGCCTCTAGACATCCAGGGGCCTCCAGGGCCCCTCCAGACATCCAGGGGCCTCTAGACATCCAGGGGCCTCCAGGGCCCCTCCAGACATCCAGGGGCCCCTCTAGACATCCAGGGGCCCCTGTGCCCTGATGCTTTTAGAACTGCTACAATATTTTGTTTTGTGGGTCCAATTGGGCCGAATCTCCTTTAACAGCTGAGGTTCTGCAGTAACTTCTAGCAGCAGCAGCAGCAGCTTTAACCCGCCTGGTGGAACGTTGAGGAGAAGCAGAGCGAGCAGAGAGTGGTGGTACCACCTGGTACCAGGTGGAACCCGGTGGTACCAGGTGGTACCACCCAGTACCACCTGGTACCACCACTCTCTGCTCGCTCTGCTTCTCCTCAACGTTCCACCAGGTGCAGGTGGAACCGGGTGGTACTGGTAGGTACCGGGTGGTACCAGGTGGTACTGGTAGGTACCAGGTGGTACTGGTAGGTACCGGGTGGTACCAGGTGGTACTGGTAGGTACCAGGTGGTACTGGTAGGTACTGGGTGGTACTGGGTGGTACCGGGTGGTACCAGGTGGTACTGGTAGGTACCGGGTGGTACCAGGTGGAACCGGGTGGTACCAGGTGGTACTGGGTGGTACCAGGTGGAACCAGGTGGAACCGGGTGGTACTGGGTGGTACCAGGTGGTACCAGGTGGTACTGGGTGGTACCAGGTGGTACCGGGTGGTACTGGGTGGTACCAGGTGGTACTGGGTGGTACTGGGTGGTACCGGGTGGTACCGGGTGGTACTGGGTGGTACTGGGTGGAACCGGGTGGTACCAGGTGGTACTGGGTGGTACCAGGTGGTACTGGGTGGTACTGGGTGGTACCAGGTGGTACCGGGTGGTACTGGGTGGTACCAGGTGGTACTGGGTGGTACTGGGTGGAACCGGGTGGTACCAGGTGGTACCAGGTGGTACTGGGTGGTACTGGGTGGTACCGGGTGGTACCGGGTGGTACCAGGTGGTACCAGGTGGAACCGGGTGGTACTGGGTGGAACCGGGTGGTACCAGGTGGTACTGGGTGGTACCAGGTGGTACCAGGTGGAACCAGGTGGAACCGGGTGGTACTGGGTGGAACCGGGTGGTACTGGGTGGTACCAGGTGGTACCAGGTGGTACTGGGTGGTACTGGGTGGTACCAGGTGGTACCGGGTGGTACTGGGTGGTACCAGGTGGTACTGGGTGGTACTGGGTGGTACTGGGTGGAACCGGGTGGTACCGGGTGGTACCAGGTGGTACTGGGTGGTACCAGGTGGTACCGGGTGGTACTGGGTGGTACCAGGTGGTACTGGGTGGTACTGGGTGGTACCGGGTGGTACCAGGTGGTACCAGGTGGTACTGGGTGGTACCAGGTGGTACCGGGTGGTACTGGGTGGTACCAGGTGGTACTGGGTGGTACTGGGTGGTACCAGGTGGTACCAGGTGGTACTGGGTGGTACTGGGTGGTACCAGGTGGTACTGGGTGGTACCAGGTGGTACTGGGTGGTACTGGGTGGAACCGGGTGGTACCAGGTGGTACTGGTAGGTACCAGGTGGTACTGGTAGGTACTGGGTGGTACTGGGTGGTACCGGGTGGTACCAGGTGGTACTGGTAGGTACCGGGTGGTACCAGGTGGAACCGGGTGGTACTGGGTGGAACCGGGTGGTACCAGGTGGTACTGGGTGGTACCAGGTGGTACCAGGTGGAACCAGGTGGAACCGGGTGGTACTGGGTGGTACCAGGTGGTACCAGGTGGTACTGGGTGGTACCAGGTGGTACTGGGTGGTACCAGGTGGTACCGGGTGGTACTGGGTGGTACCAGGTGGTACTGGGTGGTACTGGGTGGTACTGGGTGGAACCGGGTGGTACCGGGTGGTACTGGGTGGTACTGGGTGGAACCGGGTGGTACCAGGTGGTACTGGGTGGTACCAGGTGGTACTGGGTGGTACTGGGTGGTACCAGGTGGTACCGGGTGGTACTGGGTGGTACCAGGTGGTACTGGGTGGTACTGGGTGGTACCGGGTGGTACCAGGTGGTACCAGGTGGTACTGGGTGGTACCGGGTGGTACCGGGTGGTACTGGGTGGTACCAGGTGGTACTGGGTGGTACTGGGTGGTACTGGGTGGTACCAGGTGGTACTGGGTGGTACTGGGTGGTACCAGGTGGTACCAGGTGGTACCAGGTGGTACCAGGTGGTACCAGGTGGTACCAGGTGGTACCAGGTGGTACCAGGTGGAACCAGGTGGTACCACCTGGTACCACCTGGTACCACCTGGTTCCACCTGGTACCACCTGGTACCACCCAGTACCACCCAGTACCACCTGGTACCACCTGGTACTGGGTGGTACCAGGTGGTACTGGGTGGTACCAGGTGGTACCAGGTGGAACCAGGTGGTACCGGGTGGTACCAGGTGGTACCAGGTGGTACCAGGTGGTACTGGGTGGTACCAGGTGGTACCAGGTGGTACTGGGTGGTACCAGGTGGTACCAGGTGGTACCACCTGGTACCACCTGGTACCACCCAGTACCACCCAGTACCACCTGGTACCACCTGGTACTGGGTGGTACCAGGTGGTACTGGGTGGTACCAGGTGGTACCAGGTGGAACCAGGTGGTACCAGGTGGTACCAGGTGGTACCAGGTGGTACCAGGTGGTACTGGGTGGTACCAGGTGGTACCAGGTGGTACTGGGTGGTACTGGGTGGTACCAGGTGGTACCAGGTGGTACTGGGTGGTACCAGGTGGTACCAGGTGGAACCAGGTGGTACCGGGTCTTTGAGGTGCGTACTGCGACGTGGTGACAGTCTCAGCACCGTCTTACATCAAGATGTTTATTCTGTCTGTCGGTGGTACCGGTACTCCTGTAGTGGACCGGGCTTTCAGCAGCCTGATGAAGTTACAGTCAGAAGTTTTCTCTGCAGCAGAACCGGTTCTGCACGGGGAAGCACTGCAACCCTGTGGTGTAACTCGGTACAACACCACAATAAACTGAATGATGTTAAACTAAAACATTACAATGAGATCAATCATAACTCATTTCATCAAATCCCTACATGTTGGATAAATAAGCAATTAGAGACGAAACCTTGAGTCTATAAAATACAAGAAAAGTCTAAATAATCAGAAATCTCAACAAGAACTGAGGTCCAGCTGAGGACGTCCCCGGCTCTTCCTGAGGAGGGCGCCACTGAGTTGCCCCCAGAAGGGAGCGGTGGAGAGCTGGGTTTTCCAGCCAGGCCAGCACCGGGTCAGAAGGATAAAATGCCATCAGCCTGACCCTGACCCCTGACCCCCTCCAGCAGTTAGAGGAAGAAGGATGAAAAATATACCCGACCCGTAAAACAGAACCTGCTGAGGAACCCATGAAGTTCTGGTACCTGGTGGCTGTTTGGAAAGTTACAAAGTGAAACAGCAACAATCTGGGAGATTCAGCCTGTCATAACGAACCAGGGTCATATTTTCACCATGATAATCATTCATTCATAAATGTCATTTTTCAAACTAAAACTCGATTTTAACTGAAATATTTAGCTAGAAAAGGCTTAGCTTGCTAGCTAAGCTTGTTAGCTTAGCTAAGATAGCTAGCTGCTAGCGACAAGCAGAATATTTAGTTTAGAAATTAAAGATTTAGTTTGGAGCTAAATATTTAGTGAGCAAACAAGATATTTATCTCCAAATGAACATTTTGTTTTCAAACATAATACATTGCTGGCCAGCTAGATATTGTGCTAACAACTTAGCTAAATAACTGGGAACCTAAATATTTATCCTGAAAGCTGAACTTGGTCCAGCTCAACATTTAATTTGGATAAATGAATATTTAGCAACCAGCGGCTCCCTTCCTGAAGCCGGTCCCGTCGGAGCGGAGACACGCGGCCGAGAGCGGGCCGGTGGCGGGACTTACTCTGGACGCCACACGTCCGGAAACATTCGCGCTCCGAGCTAAAGCGGTTGGCGTTGCCGCCACAGCCGCCGAACCAGAAGGGGGCGCAAGCAGCGACGGTTCTGTCAAAGAACCACCGCTGGACAGAGACGGTACACTGGGACCCGAAATCAACATCCAGCTGACAGCAGGCTGCAAGCAGAACACACACATTTACTGACCACACACACACACACATTTACTGACCACACACACACAGACACACACACATTTACTGACCACACACACACACACACACACACACACACATTTACTGACCACACACACACACACATTTACTGACCACACACACACATTTACTGACCACACACACGCACATTTACTGACCACACACACACACACATTTACTGACCACACACACACATTTACTGACCACACACACACACACATTTACTGACCACACACACACACACATTTACTGACCACACACACACATTTACTGACCACACACACGCACATTTACTGACCACACACACACACACACACATTTACTGACCACACACACACACACATTTACTGACCACACACACACACACACACATTTACTGACCACACACACGCACATTTACTGACCACACACACACGCACATTTACTGACCACACACACACATTTACTGACCACACACACACACACACACATTTACTGACCACACACACGCACATTTACTGACCACACACACACATTTACTGACCACACACACACACATTTACTGACCACACACACACATTTACTGACCACACACACACACACACACACACATTTACTGACCACACACACACACACACACACACACACATTTACTGACCACACACACACGGAGCTGAACACCATGACAGCAGGAGGACATTACGAGGACACCATGAGGACAGCATGAGGACAGTCTGCTGTCCAGGAGACGTCAGTCTGATCTGCAGCAGCGCCTGGACCCGGCGGCTGCAGGTCCCGGTTCTGAAGGATTGGACTGTCCTACCGTCCAGGTCCGCTCCCAGCTCCACCGTCTGACTGTCTCCTCTGCCCGGAGTCAGGATGACGTCCAGCAGGTCCGTCTGGGTCTGTGTGCCGGTCTGCTCCTGGAACCCCTGCTGCCCGGCGCCGCCCACCGCCCTGCAGACAGCAGCAACATGTGGGGTCAGCACCGGCACCGGCACCTCGTCTCGGGGCGCCGGGTCCAGCTGTCCTATCTGGTGTGTCAGGGAGCTGATTGGTCGACCAGCTCCCTGCGGACCAATCAGCAGTTCAGCTGATGGTCAGTGTGAAATGTTTTCTGAACGACTACAGGAGGCTCAGCTTTGACTAGGACAGGCTGGTCCGTGTTTCTGCAGGTTCTCACTCTGTGAAGGCGGTTTGTCCTCCTTCTGGGTCGGCCAGATCCTCACAGTTGACAGAAGCGGCAGGAGACCCGACGAGTCCCTCTGCAACACATGATGGGAACCGCGGTTAAGGCTCCTGCTGCAGCAGCGCGGCGGCGTGTCCAGCTGGGCTCTTACTGTTGAGAGCGGACAGGAAGACCCTGAAGAAGCGCAGGACGTAGCCGCGCTCCTCGGCCTGCAGCCGGCGGACGTGGACCAGGTGCTGCCGGACCGGGAGGCCGGCCAGCTCCTCCACCTGCGTCTGGTCGTAGCGTCCGCCCACCGCCACCACGAACACGGCCACGCCGTCGCAGCGGGCCCTGAGGGCGGCGCGGCGCAGCGCGGCGGCGCCGTCCGTCCGGGCCGCCACCACGGCCAGCAGCGCCCTCTTCCTGCGCGGCTGGCCGGCCTGCGGCGGCAGCGCCTCCTTCAGGGCCACGTCCAGCGTGCGGCCCAGCGCCGAGGAGCCGCTCTGCTGCCGCGCCGCCAGCAGGTGGGTCTTCATCCCGTCCAGGTTCTGGTAGGTCTGCGGGCCGAACTCCAGCCTGTCGCCCTGCAGCGCCGCCACCCGGGCCTGGGCGCCGGGCCGGCGGGGCTGAGCGCTGACGGCCAGCTGCTCCACCACTGAGGCCAGCAGCTGCTGGGCGCCGGCGTATTGGTCCGCCTGGACCTCCCTGGAGCCGTCCAGAACCAGAGCCAGGTCCAGTTCGGCCTGCAGGGGGCCCGGCGGGTCCAGGATGAAGGAGCAGTCTGAGGAGCGTCTGCAGGGGTCTGCAGGGACGGAGCAGAAAACCAGATGTAGAATTCAGATGGACGCTGGAGAAGTCCCGGTCCGGTCCGGTCCGGTCCGGTCCGGTCCGGTTCTCATGGTCACTGTGACCCGATGAATCCGGATCAGGAACTTCACAGGTTTACTTCTCTGGAACCAGCAAGGTTCTGTTGTACCGTAGCAGATTGCGCAGCTCCTGATCCTCCTCAGGTCCGACTCCAGGTTCTCCTGCCTCGTCAGCAGCGTGAAGATGGAGCTGCCCGAATCGTCGACCTGCCAGGAAACAGCCACTTCGTCTGACGGATCGCTCCAACGTGCAACATGTGATCGGTCCGGTCACCACAGCGACGCGTCGCTGAGCCTCACCTCCACGGCGTTCCGAATCCCAGGAGCTCTGGTCAGAGAAACGACGGCCGGGACGACGTTCATGGCGCGGAACTCCATCACCGCCGTCAGGACGTCGCCCACGTCCTCCGAACGGCCGGCAGAGAAGAAGACCGCCACCTTCCTCAGCAGCGTTCCGGCCCGCACGCGCTTGAAGACGTTGTGGCCCACGAAGCGCATGGCGGCGCCGAGCTGCGGCTTGTTGGACGTCCTCTCCAGGGCGATGTTCTGCACCGCCTCCCTCAGCTGGGCCTTCTGCCGGTAGTCCTGGAAGCGGATCAGGTACTTGGTGTAGCTGCTGAATCCCACCACGGCGACGCGGGCGCCTCGCGGACAGTTGCTCTCCGCCACATCGACGGCGTCCAGCAGCGACAGCAGGGCGGAGCGCTGCCTCTCGAAGGCGGCCGGCGTCACGCCGTCCGACATGTCCAGGCCGAAGACCAGCTCTGTGGGGAAGGCCGGGCAGCCTGCCTCACCTGGAAACCAACGAAGAAGAGAATAACGGCTCACTGCGAAGGTTTGGCTCAGAAATCATTTATCTAATTCAGACTGAAGAACATTATTATTATTATTCTGATTCTTCTTCTTCTGTTGGCCGACAGACGTGACCATGCAGCACGAAAACTGAGCACATCCTCTGAATCGACAAACTGGATCAAATGTTCAGAACGAGGCGACTGGGCTGCAGCGCCGCCATCTGGGTCGGTGCGGAAACGTACCGGAGGAACACGCTGTGAGGAGAGGAGACACGGTCAGACACCTGCTGCAGGTTCTGCAGGTTCTGAAGGTTCTGAACTCACCACAGTTGTCCCGGATGTAGGTGATCAGCTGACACTCCTGACAGACAGACAGACAGACAGACAGACAGACAGACAGACAGACACAGACAGACAGACAGACAGACAGACAGACAGACAGACAGACAGACAGACAGACAGACAGACAGACAGACAGACAGACAGACAGACAGACAGACAGACAGACAGACAGACAGACAGGTCAGCAGCTGCAGATCTGGACAGGTGAGACTTTCTCAGGTAAACTTACAGACAGAGAACGAAAGCCAGGCGGACCTCTGGATCCCTGCAGAGAGAGTCACCACTTCATTCATCCGTCCCTCATGTTTTCATCTTGTCCATTTGGACCCGGTTCTTCCGGGTCACTCACCCTGTGTCCGGAATGTCCCGACTCTCCAGGCGTTCCCGGCGCTCCGGTCCGGCCCGCGTTGCCCTGCAGGAACCCAAACACACACACCGGAGTCACACACACCCGGCCGAGGGAGAAGGGCGGTTCTGAATCCAACCGGGCCAGAACTCACCGCTCGGCCTCGGTTCCCCTTGCGACCCGGTTCTCCCTTGGTCCCCTGCAGCCCGTCCTCGCCCTGCAGGAAGAGACGCGATGGTTGACAGGAAGTGGCGGCTGCAGGAACTCTGAGAAAATAAAAGCTTCGACTCGGAGCAAACAGCCAGTCACCACGATCGGATCGGACCGGACCGGACCGGATCGGACCGGACCGGACGACTCTGTTTGGACCCGACTAACAGGCTCAGCACAGCAGCTGGAGGATAAGCAAGCCAGACCCGACCAGAACCAACAGGAACTGACAGGAACTGGGCCAGGGGAAAAATGTTGAGGTGGCTCCACAAAAAAAGTTCTTGTGGTGGCCATCTTGGTAGGCACCGTAACCAACTACCATGGCAGTTACTATGACAACAATAAACAAGCCACAGACTCAGAACGAGCTCTTTCCTAGCTTATAACCTAAATGAGTTCATTACAAATATTACTGGAGTTCAGTGATATTTACTACAATAAATAAATATCACTGAACTAGCAGCATTAGCTTAGCTAAAAGCGCGGCTATAGGCTATATTAGCGGTAGACATTGAGCGCTAATGCCGTGGCTTTTAACCTTGTGAATAATTCTCCAGAGCAGCCGAGTCCTCGCAGAGGGTTGGGATAAACGTCCAAACGGTGAGCCTGAGTCGGTCTGAGTGACAGGAGGCGATCGGCGCCACGGTTAGCTTCAGAGATCCAGTAGCGCTAGGCGGCTAGCGGTGTGACTGCTGCGCTACAAACTCTTGGTCAGGATCAATTCGCTCAGCGCAGCAGAGGCTTCCAGGCTGACTTATTGAAAAGATGAAGTGTTTCTTTTTTTATTTTTAAACAAAAACAAGCAACGCTTAGCCTGGCTGGGGCCAAGTAGAGCCTGGCGGCCCACCAGGCTGATGAAGCTCTGAAGGAATCGCAGCAGGAGAAATTTGTTCCGAAAGCAAAACTTTCAGAAAACAAAGAAAAGTTTTGAAGCAGCAGCTGTCGGTTCAATTATTGATCAGATATTCTCAGTTACTATCAAACCAAGAATTTTCTCTTTGGAAAAGTTTTGGACGCAATTTCTCTCCGTAGGTGTCAGGGTGGTTCTGGTCCATACGGCCCGGTTCTGCTGCCTGGTTGCTGGTTTGGTACCAGAACCGTTCAGCGGGTCGCCTCCAACAGCAGGCGGAGGTTTTTACCTCAGCACCAGATCACAGCGTACGCCGCGTCAACCTGACCTGGTTTCCATGGAAACGGACTCACCGTCAGGCCGGGGTAACCGGGGAAACCAGGATCTCCCTGTTCAGACACAGACAGCCAATCAAAACGCAGAAACTCAGAGGACAGCAGAGCGACCTGAGATCGGCTTTACCTTGGCACCGCTGGGACCCGCAGGTCCGATCCCGTCTCTGCCGTCCGGTCCCTGAAACAGAGCGCTGACCCGTCAGAACCAGAACCACAACCAGAACCAGAACCTGCTGTGTCATACCGGAGCTCCTCGGGGTCCCTGCGGTCCTGGAACTCCAGGACCTCCTGGATCTCCTGGTTGGCCCTGAACACAACACCTGGGTTAGTTCTGACCCGGCCCGGGTCCGACCAGAACATGGCCGGAACCAGAGAAGGCCGACGCTCACCTTGGGTCCGACCGCTCCGCGCCGCCCCACCAGCCCGGCCTCTCCCACCGGCCCCGCCGCGCCCTGCAGGTAACCACGGCAACAGAGTCAGGCCAGGCGGCGCTCTGAGGTCGCAGCGACCCTGAACGCATCACGGAGCCTCAAACGTTTCAGAACCAGCTGTTTTGTTCTGGGATTATTGTGGGATTATTCTGGGATTATTCTGGGATTATTGTGGGATTATTCTGGGATGATGCGTTTCAGGATTTCCTCCTCGTTTTCATCAGCAACAGAAATAACTTGATGAAAGTGAAAATATTAGAAAGCGATCAGAAACTGATGCAGCTTCAGTTTTTATCTGGACACGGAATCAATGATGTCAAACTCTGATCAATAAAATCTAATAATCAGATCGATCAGCTGATCAGATTCCAGAGTTTCACCAGATTGAAATCATATTTCTAGTTTTACATCTGACTTCCATTTTGTTTGTGAACCTGAAATAAATTGAAAGTATAAATCAATAATCCATAAATAGACATTAGACTCCGTTACAAATGTCTCTTAGCTAACAACGTAGCTTAGCTTGTAAAATTAGCCAAAGGACACTGAAGTAATTAGTTTAACAAATATATTTAAATGGTGATTTAAATCATTGAACATGATGGACAACGTCCACTAGGTGGCAGTAGAGCTCAACCACTGATGGAGACACAAGGATGGATCTGAAATGAGTCTTTTGACCCCACAGTTGCTGTCTGGCGACCCCCCGCAGGGACCCGACCCCCAGTTTGAGAACCCCGGTCCTGGTGAAGCTCCTTCCTGGTCCAGACAGCTGGACTGAAAGCGTCAGAGAGCCGTGGTTCTGGTTCTGTTCAGCCTTATGGTCGGCTGCTGCAGGAACCGCCGTAAGCTTCTGCCCCCTGCTGGTCATATAAACCTCCATCAGTGGTCGGCATGGCGACAGAAATCTGCAGCTGCTTCTTGCAGTCGGAACGTGAAACACCTGCAGCTAATAAACTGTTTACCTCCAGGACTAAAGGATAAACAGGCGCGTCAAACAGACGAGCTGCATGTTCATCATCAACACGCAGCAGGAAGATGGCGGCCGATCGCTGCCAGATGTGAGTCAGCCAGCAGAAAAACACAAATATAAACACAACGAGACGCTGAGGCCCGGCTGGGTCAGAGGGTTTACACTGGAGGCTTCTACTTCTGGCCACCTTTTCCACGACCTCTACCGTATTTTTACTATCGAGCCAATTTCACGCCGATTTCCTCAATTTCTGGAGATCCGCGGATATTTACGTACCTTTTACCTCGGAGCGGAATCCCTGACCAGGCGGGAAAACCCTGACCAGGCCGGAAAACCTTGACCAGGCCGGAAAACCCTGACCAGGCCAGAAAACCCTGACCAGGCGGGAAAACCCTGACCAGGCGGGAAAACCCTGACCAGGCCGGAAAACCCTGACCAGGCGGGGAAACCCTGACCAGGAGGGGAAACTCTGACCAGGCCGGAAAACCCTGACCAGGCCGGAAAACCCTGACCAGGCCGGAAAACCCTGACCAGGCGGGAAAACCCTGACCAGGCGGGAAAACCCTGACCAGGCGGGGAAACCCTGACCAGGCCGGAAAACCCTGACCAGGCGGGGAAACCCTGACCAGGCGGGGAAACCCTGACCAGGCGGGAAAACCCTGACCAGGCCGGAAAACCCTGACCAGGCCGGAAAACCCTGACCAGGCGGGAAAACCCTGACCAGGCGGGGAAACCCTGACCAGGCGGGGAAACCCTGACCAGGAGGGGAAACCCTGACCAGGCGGGAAAACAAACACGTGTTGTTGCTCACTGCTAACTACAACATGAGCTACGCTAATCACAAGCGGCATCCCTGCTGATGCTAAAGCACTACACCAACACAATAATTAGCAGAAGCTAATGCGCTATGCTAATAATGCTAAATTCAGCCAACAATTTATGTATTTCATAAATATATTTAATAAACTGCGCTGGTCGTTTTATTTGGAACAGAAAACAGCGAATGTG
Source organism: Poecilia reticulata (assembly GCF_904066995.2). Classification (NCBI taxonomy): domain Eukaryota; kingdom Metazoa; phylum Chordata; class Actinopteri; order Cyprinodontiformes; family Poeciliidae; genus Poecilia; species Poecilia reticulata. The sequence goes on along the minus strand of NC_088845.1, from coordinate 408,158 downwards.
AGGAGAGGAAACGGACCTGAATTCAGCCACTTCAAAATAAGAGCATGAATATAAATGTTCAGCTACTTGAAGGATTCTTGTATTGATAAAATGTTAATGAAGCAGCAGAATAAATTAGCGCGTTAGCTTCTGCTAAGCTAGTGGAAGCTAAGCGCGCTAGATGTTTTCAATCTCAGCTAACGCGCTACGCTAGCCGTGCTACGCTAAAGCTAGCCGTGCTATGCTAAAGCTAGCCGTGCTACGCTTGCTCCTTCTAGATGAAGGTGAGAGAAACTGTTGCAGCTGACCTGAGGTCCGGTCAGGCCCGGCACTCCTGTGGGTCCGGACGGGCCCTGGACGCCGCGGGGCCCCTGCAGGGACACGAGACAGAACGCCGTCACTCAGCCTGGTGCCGCCCAGAACCACCGCGGTCCAGAACCACCGAGGTCCAGAACCACCGAGGTCCAGAACCACCGGGATCCAGAACCACCGAGGTCCAGAACCACCGCGGTCCAGAACCACAGCGGTCCAGACAGCTGGAGCCCGGCTCGGCGCTGTGGCGGGTCTCACCTGGGGCCCGGCAGCACCTGGAGGTCCGTTTGGACCTGGAGAACCGGACGGTCCGGTCGAGCCCTGCAGGAACAGAAACGGTTAAACGGGTTCCAGGTGGGAACAGAACCAACAGAACCAGGAAAGTTCTGACCTTCTGACCCGCATTCCCTCGCCTGCCGTCCTGACCCTGAGGGAAGAGGAAGGTCATCATCATCATCATCACCATCATCATCATCATCATCATCATCATCTGTTGTGTTATTTTAGTGTTTGATGTTTATGATGTGAACATCATAACTGAAACTAAACCCAGATCTGGTTCTGATCCAGTGAATTTGGTTTCTCTGAGCAGCAGAAACTCGTCGGATCAGAACCAGAACCGCTGAGCCGCTCAGCAGAACCAAACATGGAGGTAAATACGGAACTGACCGCGTTTCCCATGATGCCGGGCTCTCCTCGCCGTCCGTCCTCTCCTGGAGCCCCCTGTGGGTTCACAAACGGGTCAGAGAGTGGACACAGCACAACCAGAACCAGAACCAGAACCAGAACCGGCCTCCTCTCCAGGCTGAACCTGAGCAGTGACCAGCCATCATGTTGTCTGTAACTTTCATTTCTTGAAGTTTCTGCAGAGAGAAACTGGATCTGCTCTAAGGTTTGTTCTGCGCCTCGCCTGATTGGCTGATCCTTTCTGCTCAGGTGCCTCACCTGGAGGAAGCCGCTCCCTACTGCGTGTTACCGGTAATCCTGGGTATCCGGCCTCTCCTTTGGCTCCTGGAGCCGTGTTGTCGCCGCCCGGCTCGCCCTGAAACACCGAGGGTTGGAGTGAGGACAGAAATATGAGCAGATGTAGCTTTAGGACCCTGAAGAACAAAAATAGTCGGCTTTCATTCGGCTTCTCGACATTCCCGGCGTTCCGTATGATGGAGCTGGATGGGTTTTACAGAGAGGAGCGTTTTTAAATCAGGCTACATATGAACCTGAGTTGATATGACCTTCGACCTTCTGGATTATGAGCATTTGAACTTGTGTGTGTGCTAATATCTGGGAGCGATGTACGTTTGGCAGCCATTTTTCTGGATTAATTTTTTTTAAAGAAGAAAGAACTAGCTTAAGCATGCTAGCTGTTAGCATATCCACCACAGACGTGAATACTAGACGCCCCGCTGAGCGCTGAGTCCTACGTAACAGCGTCCACCATCTTGAATGTGGCAGCAGAGGATCGGAGCTCCTTCAGTCCTTTGCTGCGTTTCAACCGAAACAAACTGGATTCATTCTCATTACCTTCCCAGGTCAGGATGAGAGATCAGAATCACTTTGCAGCCAGAAATTCGCTTCTGAACAACCGAGAAATATTTCCTAAGTAGCTAAATTGGCCCAAAATAACCGCTGATTGTTAGCGTAGCAGCTAATATAACCGCTGAGTGTTAGCATAGCAGTTGATTGTTAGCATAGCAGCTAATATAACCGCTGATTGTTAGCGTAGCAGCTAATATAACTGCTGATTGTTAGCGTAGCAGCTAATATAACTGCTGATTGTTAGCATAGCAGCTAATATAACTGCTGATTGTTAGTGTAGCAGCTAATATAACCGCTGATTGTTAGCGTAGCAGCTAATATAACTGCTGATTGTTAGCGTAGCAGCTAATATAACTGCTGATTGTTAGCGTAGCAGCTAATATAACTGCTGATTGTTAGCGTAGCAGCTAATATAACTGCTGATTGTTAGTGTAGCAGCTAATATAACCGCTGGTTGTTAGCATAGCAGCTAATATAACCGCTGATTGTTAGCGTAGCAGCTAATATAACTGCTGGTTGTTAGCGTAGCAGCTAATATAACTGCTGATTGTTAGTGTAGCAGCTAATATAACCGCTGGTTGTTAGCATAGCAGCTAATATAACCGCTGATTGTTAGCGTAGCAGCTAATATAACTGCTGGTTGTTAGCGTAGCAGCTAATATAACTGCTGATTGTTAGCGTAGCAGCTAATATAACTGCTTATTGTTAGTGTAGCAGCTAATATAACCGCTGGTTGTTAGCGTAGCAGCTAATATAACTGCTGATTGTTAGTGTAGCAGCTAATATAACCGCTGGTTGTTAGCATAGCAGCTAATATAACCGCTGATTGTTAGCGTAGCAGCTAATATAACTGCTGGTTGTTAGCGTAGCAGCTAATATAACTGCTGATTGTTAGCGTAGCAGCTAATATAACTGCTGGTTGTTAGCGTAGCAGCTAATATAACTGCTGGTTGTTAGCATAGCAGCTAATATAACTGCTGATTGTTAGTGTAGCAGCTAATATAACCGCTGGTTGTTAGCATAGCAGCTAATATAACCGCTGATTGTTAGCGTAGCAGCTAATATAACTGCTGGTTGTTAGCGTAGCAGCTAATATAACTGCTGATTGTTAGCGTAGCAGCTAATATAACTGCTTATTGTTAGTGTAGCAGCTAATATAACCGCTGGTTGTTAGCATAGCAGCTAATATAACCGCTGGTTGTTAGCGTAGCGGCTAATATAACCGCTGGTTGTTAGCATAGCAGCTAACGTTTCATACTGTTTTCTAATGAGAGCTGATGAGAAACGGCTGTTAGAGGAGAAGTGAATTAAAAACCAGAGGATTTAGTGAGTAAAGGTCAGTCAGGATCAGAGCTGGAGCTGCTGGTCTTCAGTCTGTTTCCAGCTCAGCTTCTCCATGTCGGTGTTTAGCTATAAAGATGCTACGAGTCAGAGCCCAACATGCTGAAAATGGCTTTTTATGAATGTGAAGGAAACATTTATTTTCTATTTCACTTTAGGATAATTTCTCTTTTCTTCGTGGCTTTAGCCTGTGAACCAGGACGTCTCAGAAGTCATTGAGTTCTCCCAGTGTGACCAGCAGACTGTGACCAGTGTTCCCAGTATAATAAATACATGTTTTATTCTTTCACTTTCTGTTTTAAATATCTCAGTCTGAAGTATTAGTGTAATAATGTAGCTTTTGTAATGAAATAAACATAATTTACTCTGAATTATTTTCACTCTTTGCTGTCAATAGCAGTCGACAAACTAATAATTTTAAAAAATATGTAGCTAATGTTTGATCAAAGTTTATTGTCTTTACAATAAAAACATAAATACAAGGAAATTAAATGTTTTTCTACATATCTTGAAATGTTAAATGTACATTAAATTATGTAAATATATTCTTTAATAAAACTGTAAAAGTGTTTGTTCATTAGTTCAATATAAAAATGATCAAATCAAACATTGAGCTCTTTATTCAGAAAACTATTAAATAATCACATCAAAAGTTAGAAACTGTCTTTAGTCATTTCTCTGATTGCCAAATATATTAATGTGTGAGAAAATTTATTAACTTAAAATACTCTGTAGAACGGCACTTTATAAAGTTCAGTCCATTTACCTGCATTAGCTACTGGCAGAGATGCCACATTCAAGATGGCCGACGCTGTTACGTATCGCAGCAACGGGCCGACCCGCTACATGACCTCTGACCCGCTCCATGACCTCTGACCCGCTCCATGACCTCTGACTCGCTCCATGACCTCTGACCCGCTCCATGACCTCTGACCCGCTCCATGACCTCTGACCCGCTCCATGACCTTTGACTCGCTACATGACCTCTGACCCGCTCCATGACCTCTGACTCGCTCCATGACCTCTGACCCGCTCCATGACCTCTGACCCGCTCCATGACCTTTGACTCGCTACATGACCTCTGACCCGCTCCATGACCTTTGACTCGCTACATGACCTCTGACCCGCTCCATGACCTTTGACTCGCTCCATGACCTCTGACCCGCTCCATGACCTCTGACCCGCTCCATGAGGCGTCTACCATGTCTATGGTATCCACTGCTAACGCTAATGCTAACGCTAATGCTAACGTTAATGCTACTTTCCCTACAGGAAGCTGTCACATGATCTATGGCAGATTTAAGGAAATGGATCCGGTCCTGGAGCAGAAACCGGATCCAAAGTTTCTTCTTTCCTGACATTTTATGGAGGAAAATGGAATCTTCCTGCTGTTCTATCCAGGAACGTTCCAGGGGAACGTCATCCTGATGTTTGTAGAGGAATCATCATCCTCTGACATCATCGCCTCCTCTGTCTTCTGATTGGACGTTTGGAACCGAGTTGAGTTTGAGGAGGAGGTCAAAGGTCACTTCTCCTGGTCTCACCGGGTCTCCTCTCAGTCCTCGCTGTCCTTCCGGCCCACGCTCCCCTCTGAGTCCAGGGATGCCCTGAGGAGGAAAAGGTCAAAGGTCAGGATGTCCAGCCTGGGTCAGAACCAGAACCAGAAACGATTTCCTGCTTTATGAAGCCTAAAAGTTAATAAACTGAAACATCTGAACCTGGAGAAGCTGATGAATGGATGAATGGGTGAATGAATGGATGAATGAATGAATATGAATGAATGAATGTACGGGTGAATGAATGAATATGAATGAATGAATGAATGAATGAATGAATGAATGAATGAATGAATGAATGAATATGAATGAATGAATGTACGGGTGAATGAATGAATATGAATGAATGAATGAATGAATGAATGAATGAATAAATGAATGAATGGGTGAATGAATGAATGAATGAATATGAATGAATGAATGGATTAATACATGAATGGATGAATATGAATGAATGAATGTACGGGTGAATGAATAGATGAATGAATAAACGGGTGAATGAATGAATGAATGAATGGATGAATGAATGGATAAATGAACGGATGAATGAACGGGTGAATGAATGAATGAATGAATGAATGAATGAATGAATGAATGAATGAATGAATGAACGATCAGGTTTAGGTACCGGGTTTCCTGGATGTCCTCTCTCTCCTCCAGCTCCATCTTTTCCCGTTTCTCCCTGGAAACAGAAATCCGTCCAATCAGCTTCCGGATCATTTCCAGAAACCGAACAGAACCAGAGCGGATCCGGGATCAGCTGGTGGAACCGACTGGGATCGTTCATTAATGTCACAATATCTAAATAAATATTTACTTCACAAGATTAATATTAAGCTAACTATGAATAAAAGCTAACTATTTAGCTCCAAGCTAACTATTTATGCTAGCTCACATAGAAACATTTAGCTGCATATTAAACATTTAGCTAGCCAGATAACTTCATTAAACATTTATTAAATATTCACTCAGACAGCTAGTTATTTAGCTTCACACCGAATATTTAGCTAGCAAGCTAACTATTTAGCTTGGAGCTAAATAGCTAGTAAACATTTAACTAGCTCAGAGCTACATTTTGACTGCGTAGCTTTAGAAACGCTGGTTTTGGTCCCAGGATCTCGGATCTGCTCTGAGGATCCACCAGAACCGACGCGCCGATGCTGCTGCGGTGCTGGTACCTGCTCCCCGTTGATCCCGTTCAGCCCGTCCTCTCCGTCTTCCCCCTGCAGACACAGAAAATCAGTCAGACGCTGTGCGGACCGGACTGTTGGTCCAAACGTCCGCCGTCCAGAGGCTCAGCGTCACTCACCCGGTTCCCGCGCAGGCCGCGCCCGCCCTGCAACACACGCAGCCGTTAGAGCAACACAGGCAGCAAGGAGTCATACAGACCGGACCGGACCGGACCGGGTCAGAGCCCAGAGGCAGGGCCGGGTTTTACCTTCTGTCCTCTGAGTCCGGGGCAGCCCTGGACTCCTGGAGGTCCGCTGGGCCCGGGAGCGCCACGCTCACCCTGCAGAGACGGAACGGGTCAGATCAGGCGGCATGGAGGAACCAGCAGAACCCGAGCAGAACCCCCTGCGCCCCTCCCCCCCAGAATTTAAATACTTCTGCCAATCTGTTCATATTTAATCGTACAAACCAACATTGGATGACCTCATTATCAAAACCGCCGTTTTGTTGTTCTAAGAATTAAAAATTATTTCCAAAATCAGTTTATGAGTGAATCACTAACATTTAACCAAAATGTTGGCGCTGTGGCTACTTCTACTGGCAGCCTGGTGATTAGTGTGAACGCTGCTGCCACCCAGTGGCCGGAGGCGAGTTTATCAGGTAACCTCCATAACAACACTTAGGAGCAGGGACAGGAAGTGGACACAACAGCACAGGAAGTGGAGACGACAGGACAGGAAGTGGAGACGACAGGACAGGAAGTGGACACAACAGCACAGGAAGTGGAGACGACAGGACAGGAAGTGGAGACGACAGGACAGGAAGTGGACACAACAGCACAGGAAGTGGAGACGACAGGACAGGAAGTGGAGACGACAGGACAGGAAGTGGAGACGACAGGACAGGAAGTGGAGACACCAGGACAGGAAGTGGAGACGACAGGACAGGAAGTGGAGACACCAGGACAGGAAGTGGAGACGACAGGACAGGAAGTGGAGACGACAAGACAGGAAGTGGAGACGACAGGACAGGAAGTGGAGACGACAGGACAGGAAGTGGAGACGACAGGACAGGAAGTGGAGACGACAAGACAGGAAGTGGAGACGAAAGGACAGGAAATGGACACAACAGCACAGGAAGTGGAGACGAAAGGACAGGAAATGGACACAACAGCACAGGGAGTGGAGACGACAGGACAGGAAGTGGAGACGACAGGACAGGAAGTGGAGACGACAGGACAGGAAGTGGAGACACCAGGACAGGAAGTGGAGACGACAGGACAGGAAGTGGAGACACCAGGACAGGAAGTGGAGACGACAGGACAGGAAGAGGAGACATAATTTCTAAAACAGGAAGTGAGAGTAAACGGATGGACTCACGGCGCCGCCCTCGTCTCCAGGGAATCCTGGGTAACCGTTCTGTCCCCGGACGCCCTGCAGCACAAACACAGCACAGATTACGGACAGATAATCCAGATTATCGCTCTCTCGTCATCCTGCAGATTAAACCGTTCTAAACCAGACGCCAGAGAATTGGCTCTGCTGGTCGTCACTGTCAGACGCTGCAGGAACTGCCTGGCAGCCTGATGGCTCCTGCCCTCTGCTGGTGGTTTTAGACATTACAGCTGTGTGGACCGGGTGGCTGTGACTTTAAAATGGCCAGCAGTGGACTCCATTAAAAGTTTCATTACTGTGAAACTATTGAAGAAAAAACCAAAATCTTTGTTGTTGAGATGAACATCAAAGATTTTTGTTATTTTTAATTCTCAGGTTTTTTGTCAAATTGGAGCAAAGTTCATCTTTCCAGAGTTTCTCTGATCATTCATGGAGCTTCTTTAGAAATCTAGACTGTGGACGCTAACATTAGCGTTAGCTGCTACATGTTAGCATTGAGATGCTAGCTTGTGATAGGCTAACTGCTGCTATCTGCAGGTTTGAGTCATGAGGCTCGGCCCGATTCCGCCTCTCTGGAATGCATGAAATCCGTCCTGCAGGGATCTGCTTTCATGTTCCTGCAGTTCAAACGGAAGCGGCGCAGTCACCTTTGACCCCGAGCCGCCCCGGGAGCCTCGGACTCCTTCTGGTCCAGAACATTTGCACATGACGTTGCAGCACTCCCTGTTCGACACCGAGTCCTGCAGAAGGGACAGGAAGCAGCAAGCGGGCCGGTAAAGACACGAGACGTGGGAACAAAAGCACATTTCATTTCAAGACACCAAAGAACAACAGAAACGAAGCTCCGATGTTCAGGAGAGCCAGGATTCGTTCCAGATGTTTGGTTTTTATCATTCAGGAACTAAACGCAGCGTCTGGTTTCCCCCATCAGCAGTTACTGCGTGGCGGCCGTCTCCAGGCGGGCGCCACTGACCTCTGACCTCTGTGAGGAAACCGTTCCTGAAGCAAACGACCGAACCGGACCGGACTGAACCGGACCGGACTGCCAGTTAGCAAACCTAACCCAATCAACACGTATGATATTGGACATAATCCTCAGAACATGGCAGAACCAGGATCACATTCCTCCTCCTCTTCGTCCTCCTCCTCCCCCCCTTCCTCCTCCTCTTCTTCCTCCTCCCCCCCACCTCCCTCCTTCCTCCTCTTCTTCTTCCTCCTCCTCCCCCTCCTCTTCTTTCCCCCCTTCCTCCTCTTCTTCTTCCTCCTCCTCCTCCCCCCCCTCCTTCCTCCTCCCCTTCCTCCTCCTCCTCCCCTCCTCCTCCTCCCCCCACCTCCTTCCTCCTCCTCCTCCTCCTCCTCACAGTGACATTCTGGTATTCGGCGCCTCCACCTGCAGGCCGTGCGGAGGTGAAGCGGTTCTGCTCGCCTCCTGCTGGGCGGCCGCCAGCAGCGGCTCGGTGAGCCTTCATCATGTTTGAGCTGTAAATGAGTCTCTGGGGGGTTTTCCTAGGAAAGGAAAACCTTTGATCCAGCTGCTGGAGCAACGCTGATTAATCAGGAGCATGTGTGGATGAGAGGCCAGAATAATGCAGATTTCTTCATCCTGTGGATTAGCTGCAGCAGCTGTAGGCGGGAATGACGGGGAATGTTGATTAGCCTGTCAGGTTCGACAGCAGCAGGAACATTCCTCCTTTATCAGGGTCGGCCTGGAGCAGCGGCTCATTTCCCCGGAACAGATCAAAGCTTTGAGTGAATCACACGAACGTCTCCAAAAACACTTCACAGGATCAGAGGAAAGCTAAACGATGACGTTTGAAACAGCTTACGATCTGTTTGAGGACGGCGCTCCCGACGCTCGGCATTCCGATGGTCAGAGGAAGTTTGTATCCGAACCCTCGGCCGAACTCCACCATCTGCAGCTGGGCGGCGTTACGCACGCCCTCCAGGGCCACGACGAGCAGCGCGCTGACCCCTGCCGACAAACGTACACACCGGTTACCCGCTTGCCGTGTGACATGTTGCCGTGGCAACGCCGGCGTCGATCCCGGTCAGCTCGTTACCCGACTGCCGCAGCCTCTCAGACTCGTTCTCCAGAGTAATCACGTCTTCATCGAGTCCGTCTGAGAAGATCACCAGCACCTGGTGGAAGATCACAGGTTAGATCAGAATTCAGGAACGCCGCTGGTCCGGTCGGAACCATGTCGGCCCCGGAGGTCCGGACCGAACCGCAGGAAAACCTGAGATGTTCAGAAACTGTTGGTTCCTTTTACCAACGACCAAAAACACCAAACAACAGCTCTGGATCAGGAAGTGTTGGGAAGCGCCAACTAGGAATCAGGTTACAATAACCATAACATTAGCTCCACTAACGCAGAACACCAACATGGCATTTAGTGGAAGCTAATGCTAAAGCGCTAACCATAACATTAGCTCCACTAACGCAGAATACCAACATGGCATTTAGTGGAAGCTAATGCTAAAGCGCTAACCATAACATTAGCTCCACTAACGCAGAATACCAACATGGCATTTAGTGGAAGCTAATGCTAAAGCGCTAACCATAACATTAGCTCCACTAACGCAGAATACCAACATGGCATTTAGTGGAAGCTAATGCTAAAGCGCTAACCATAACATTAGCTCCACTAACGCAGAATACCAACCTGGCATTTAGTGGAAGCTAATGCTAAAGCACTAACCCTAACATTAGCTCCACTAACGCAGAATACCAACCTGGCATTTAGTGGAAGCTAATGCTAAAGCGCTAACCATAACATTAGCTCCACTAACGCAGAATACCAACCTGGCATTTAGTGGAAGCTAATGCTAAAGCGCTAACCATAACATTAGCTCCACTAACGCAGAATACCAACCTGGCATTTAGTGGAAGCTAATGCTAAAGCGCTAACCATAACATTAGCTCCACTAACGCAGAATACCAACATGGCATTTAGTGGAAGCTAATGCTAAAGCGCTAACCATAACATTAGCTCCACTAACGCAGAATACCAACCTGGCATTTAGTGGAAGCTAATGCTAAAGCGCTAACCATAACATTAGCTCCACTAACGCAGAATACCAACCTGGCATTTAGTGGAAGCTAATGCTAAAGCGCTAACCATAACATTAGCTCCACTAACGCAGAATACCAACCTGGCATTTAGTGGAAGCTAATGCTAAAGCGCTAACCATAACATTAGCTCCACTAACGCAGAATACCAACATGGCACTTAGTGGAAGCTAATGCTAAAGCGCTAACCATAACATTAGCTCCACTAACGCAGAATACCAACATGGCATTTAGTGGAAGCTAATGCTAAAGCGCTAACCATAACATTAGCTCCACTAACGCAGAATACCAACATGACATTTAGTGGAAGCTAATGCTAAAGCGCTAACCATAACATTAGCTCCACTAACGCAGAATACCAACATGACATTTAGTGGAAGCTAATGCTAAAGCGCTAACCATAACATTAGCTCCACTAACACAGAATACCAACATGGCACTTAGTGGAAGCTAATGCTAAATCGCTAACAATAACATTAGCTCCACTAACGCAGAATACCAACATGGCACTTAGTGGAAGCTAATGCTAAAGCGCTAACCATAACATTAGCTCCACTAACACAGAACACCAACATGGCATTTAGTGGAAGCTAATGCTAAATCGCTAACCATAACATTAGCTCCACTAACACAGAATACCAACCTGGCATTTAGTGGAAGCTAATGCTAAAGCGCTAACCATAACATTAGCTCCACTAATATTCACCTGTTTTATCTGGAATGGAAACGTGACTTTAGTGAAACAGACCTTTTTATTATTTGTGGTAAATATAATATCCAAACCTTAAACATCTCAAACAAAAATGTAATTTCCAGATTTTTTGATCTTCAGTCATTTGGAGCTCTATGTAAAATCCTTTAATCAGGTTTAAATGCTAAAGCCACTCATATTAAATCTACTCTTAAAGACCCTCGAGCAACAATTTAATTTTTAAATGATCATTTAAATGTTTATGATGCTTTTTTGTTTGCTCCAGTACGTTTTGTGTTTAAATAAAGTTACTGAGGAACAGTGGTGTGAAGTACTTCGTTACTGTACTTAAGTACAGTTTTCGTGTATCTGTACTTTACTTAAGTAGATTTAATAATGGGTACTTTCTACTTTTACTCCACTACATTTTACAGTAAGTATCTGTACTTTCTACTTCACTACATTTCTACAAACTCTCGCGTTACTCGTTACATCCAAGTCTCGTTGCTCTTTTCTTCCGTTAAAATGTGAAGTTCAGGGATTTAAGGTGGCGCCGTAAAATCCCAGCAATAACGTGACGTAGTGTCTGTTGTCACCCATCGGCTCCACCTTTACTCGCTGCGGAGCTCCAGACATGCGCAGTGGTTTCCTCTGAGCGGGAGAAGATGTCTGTCTAATGTCAGTTATATAATAGCTGCATAAATCATAGATATGGCGACATGTAAAATCAGCAGCGCTTCGCTTTCACAGACGGTGGGACTTCGTCCAACTTTTAGCGTCACTTGGAAGGAAAGCTTAAAGAAAGGTAAGATCTGTGGACGTGATGCTAGCTAAGCTAGCTGTACAGAGACACATGCTGCATCTGATGAAAAACAGTTTGTCACTCATGCGCTGAATTACTGTGTGGAGGTTTTGACTGAGGTGTCGCAGATATGGGACAACGCTGTGACCAAAGTGCAATATAGTGATATGACATTCAGGAACGATCCGATTCTTCTGGACGGATCTTTATTAAGGTTAATAGGACTGAAGCCTCACTGCGTGCTACACTGCAGTTATTTTATTTCACATATGTATGTTTATTTATTTATTATTTATTTATGTATTTATTTAATTGGCGAATAAATAAAACAACAACATAAGAACACAGAACATGATCATTGTTCTTTGGACAATATGGGGAACCGCCCAGGGCGTTATTTTTCTAGGGATGGCAGGAGACCTCTGTGGATCTTAGCAGAGAGATGAAAGCAAAACAGAATGAAGAAGAGTTTGAATTGATACTGGTTAAATTTATTTCAGCTCTAAGTATTTAATATCTAGGTGTTTTATGGGAATGTGGATCTTTCAGATCAATTTGAGAAGCAATTTTGATAGGTAAACTTAATGTTATTGTCATGTAGCACGGGGTGCTGGTTTTGATTTGGTCTTGGGTTCGGTGGTCCAGACTACAACTCTGCTACGTGGCTCCTTGGTTCCATGTCCTCCTCTGCCAGTTGGATTTCTTTCAAAATAAATGTGTGGCAAAAAAGGTGAAGTTCATGTTATGTTAGGACAGGAGACGAGATGTTTCCATCCCTGAAATGATGATGCATAGAATCACATATCTAAGTTTAAACTATGTTACAGAGTAAACTCAATAAAAACATGTTTAATCTGTGGCTGTTCATTAAAATGACACATTTATAATGTATTAAAATTAAATACGATCGGTTCACTTAATGATATTAGCGATTAGGTAATGCATTAGCAAGTACTTTTACTTTTAATACTTAAGTATTTTTAAAAGCCAGGACTTTTTTACTTTTACTTAAGTAAAATGTTAATGTGGTAGTTTTACTTTTACTTGAGTACATTTTTTGACTGCTGAGGAAGAAATAAAAGAAAGAATGTGAGAAAAGTAAACAGACCTGCGGCGTGAACAGTCATTTCAAAATAAGAGCATGGAAGAAATGGCTAAGAATTGAAAACTTCAACACAGATGTCGAATTTTATTTGACTGAAAATTTATAGAAGAGCCTAGAAAATTAGCGCTTCGTAATTAGCTTAGAGGAAGCTAAGTGTGCTAAACATGTTCAAATCAGCAAAAAACGGTAAAGTGCTAATCTGGGAGCTAGCGCTGATATTACCACAGCAGGAGAAGCGTGGCATTGTGACGTGCTTCACTTCAGTTTGGATGAATAAACCTGCCTTGGCTCCCTGGATGTTCCAGTCCAGCTTTGACTGTCCTGAAGTTTTATTATCACAGGATCCGGTTCCAACGCTGGTTCTGAAGCAGAACCGCGTCCGTTTCCCCAAACGCGCCGCCTCTGACTCACCTTCACGCCGGTTCTGGACTCGGCCCTGAACTTCGCCTCGAAGGACCGCAGCAGGGCCGAGTTGAAGAACGTGGGCTCCCTCAGACTGGAGGTCATGACCTTCCTCACCACGTCCTCGTTGTAGGCCTCAAATTTGAAGTCGTCCAGGATGCGGCCGTCCCTGGCCACCAGGCGATAGGCCAGGCTGGGGCTGATGGCGCTGTTGGTGCAGCACAGGCGTGGCACTGAGGAAACGTAGCGCGCGATCTCGGGCAGGAAGGCCTGGAGTTTGCTCTGGCTGCTCACCAAAGTCTCGCCGCTTCGCCGAGAGATATCAAAGCCCATGGCGATGTCGATGGAGCAGTCTGCAGGGAGGAAAGCTCATGTTTGGTTCTGATGGAGAATGAAACACAGCCTCAGACTGAACTTGTAACTCACCAGGCTGGTCTGTTGAGGGTTTGGACTTGCAGATGGTGTCCACTACCTTCTGCTTGATTGCATCCAGGCTGCCAAAGTTCTGCACTGTGAACATCTTCCTGGGGTCTTTGGTGATCTGCAGCAGCTGCAGGTCGTGGACGTCGCCAACGCCGATGGCGAACATCTCAATCCCCAGATCTCTGAGAAGATCGGCCGGCTGTTCCACCTCATCCTGTGAATCTCCGTCCGTGATCAGGACCAGATTCTGTGAGATTCCTGAAGATCTCCGGCTGCCGCGAGAAGCTTCAAAGTATTCCCTGATGGAGTCCAGAGCCAGTCCAATGTTGGTGCCTCCACCCGTATTCCTCATGTTGAAGATGTGGGCAGAGACCTCCGTCTCCTGGTAGAACTGGTTCAGGTAAAACTCATGCTGGAAGCTGCTGCTGAACTGGGCGAGTCCAACGCGAACCAAATCCTTACCGACTTTAAAGCTGTTCACCAGTTGAATGGTGAAGTTCTTCATGATGGAGTAATCGCTGGAGCTGATGCTGCCAGACTGGTCGACGAGGAAAACCAGGTCAGCCTCCTGCTTCTCACAAACTGCAGAAGCAACGACAGGAAGTAGCATGAGGACAGCGGCAGGAAGTAGCATGAGGACAGCGGCAGGAAGTAGCATGAGGACAGAGGCAGGAAGTAGTATGAGGACAGCAGCGGCAGGAAGTAGCATGAGGACATAGGCAGGAGCATGAGGACATAGGCAGGAAGTAGCATGAGGACAGCAGCGGCAGGAAGTAGCATGAGGACATAGGCAGGAGCATGAGGACATAGGCAGGAAGTAGCATGAGGACAGTGACAGGAAGTAGCATGAGGACAGCGGCAGCTAGTAGCATGAGGACAGCAGCGACAGGAAGTAGCATGAGGACAGAGGCAGGAAGTAGCATGAGGACAGTGACAGGAAGTAGCATGAGGACAGCGGCAGCTAGTAGCATGAGGACAGCAGCGACAGGAAGTAGCATGAGGACAGAGGCAGGAAGTAGCATGAGGACAGCAGCGGCAGGAAGTAGCATGAGGACAGAGGCAGGAAGTAGCATGAGGACAGCAGCGGCAGGAAGTAGCATGAGGACAGAGGCAGGAAGTAGCATGAGGACAGAGGCAGGAAGTAGCATGAGGACAGAGGCAGGAAGTAGCATGAGGACAGCGGCAGGAAGTAGCATGAGGACAGAGGCAGGAAGTAGCATGAGGACAGAGGCAGGAAGTAGCATGAGGACAGAGGCAGGAAGTAGCATGAGGACAGAGGCAGGAAGTAGCATGAGGACAGCGGCAGGAAGTAGCATGAGGACAGAGGCAGGAAGTAGCATGAGGACAGAGGCAGGAAGTAGCATGAGGACAGCGGCAGGAAGTAGCATGAGGACAGAGGCAGGAAGTAGCATGAGGACAGAGGCAGGAAGTAGCATGAGGACAGAGGCAGGAAGTAGCATGAGGACAGCAGCGGCAGGAAGTAGCATGAGGACAGAGGCAGGAAGTAGCATGAGGACAGCTGAACATCTCAGAGTTCAGTGATCCCAGCAGTGGTGCCACCGCTAACTACAAGGCTAATTGTCCAACACTAAAGTGCTCTACTAACATAGTAGTTAATGGAAGCTTATGCTAAAGCACTATATCAATGCGGTATTTAGCTGATGCTAATGCTAAACGCTATACAAACACAGTATGTAGAGGAAGCTAATGCTGAAGCACCATATCAACCTAGTAAATAATCTATTAATAAGCATGATACCAGTATTAGTGGTAGCTAACGCTAAAGCGCTAACCATATATAGTAGTTTTCCTTATATGTTAACCCATCGTGGGAACAACAGTATAAACACCTCATGTCAGATATTGTTGCCATGTGGAGCTAATGACAGTAAATGAACATTTTATTGTTCAAAACTAATATTTCTCTTGATCTGTGTATAATATTTAATCCAACCTGCTGTCAGTGAGCATCACTTGGTGAGTTAATTACTCAGTGCATTGTGGGACATGTCCACTGGGTGATCAGACAAGATGAGCACAATAAAAGGCCCCAACATGTCGCATCACGTCAAAGCCTCAGATGTCATGTGGAGCCGTTGGCGTGTTGGACGTCCAGCAGAGCAGCAGCTGCCCGGCTCAGTGCCCGTTATCGGACCGCCGGCCGTTTAAGAGCTGGTTTCCAACAGACTGCAGATCCTCGTCTGACCGACTCGCCACATCGGCTCGTCCATCGGAGGATCGGCTCAGACCAGCGACTCACAGCTGATTGGTCTGAACTCCAGACGCATCAGACTGTTCCCGCCTACAGGAAGCCAACTGGGTCAGAATCAGACTCCTCATCCTGACCCCGATCATGACTGTCAATCCGCTACAAACGCCCGAACCTGATATCAAATATCAATGCCGATATGAAGATCGGTAATTACTGAAAATATAGTTTGAGTTTCTCTATGCTGCGTAACCGAAATGTTCATGAAACTCTTATATTGGACACGGGGCTTTACATGTTTGTTGAATATCCACAATGACACAACATGTGCTACAACAAAGTATATCGCCCTCCACAGGGTCAAAACTGCTACTACACGCCTAACTGTGCCGTTCTTCTTTAATGTGTTCGTGTCAGTAATACTCCTTGCGTCCGTTCATTTGTGTAAATGTATATCAATAGGAAGCAGAACTGAAAGGACTTCAAAATAAAACCTAAGACGTGTAACTACTTGAATCCTTGACCATTGAAAAACAAAACTTCAACACAGATGCCGCACTTGATTAAACTGAAGCTGAATCAAGCTATTAGCACGTTAGCTGGAGCGTGCTCCCACTGCAGCTCGGGTTCTTGCTGTATCGTCGGATGAAAGGGACCGTCTCACCTGGCTTGGTAGAGTTGCAGAGCACCTGGCTGATGTTCTTGTGGAGGCTTTCCAGGGCTTTGAAGTTGTCCACGTAGAAAACCTTGGACTGATCGTTACCAGCCATGATCTCCAGCTGGGTCACGTTGGCTCCTTCCACCCCGATGCTGAACACGTTGACTCCTGCGTTCATGAGCGCCACAGACGGCTCAACCAGGCTGTAGCGGTCGGTAGCGTCTCCGTCCGTGATCACCATGAGGATCTGAGGCACCTTCAGCTCCGCCCGCCCCCCATGCTCAGCACCGAAGAACTGCAACGAATACTTCAGGGCCCGTCCAGTGAAGGTGTCTCCCAGCGGGGACCTCAGGGCTGTTATGGCCTTAAAAACCTCTTGTCTGGTGCCGTACTGACTCAGGGTGAAGACAGACTTGGGGTTGGTGGAGTAGAGGATGACGCCAAAGCGAGTCAGGTCTTTGCCCACCATGGTTTGGTTCACCATGGACTGCATGAACTTCTGCATGCTTCTGAACTTGTCCAGGGTGATGCTGGTGGAGCCGTCCACCAGGAAGATGATGTCTGCCTGTTCCGTCTTCTTGCAGTCTGGAAGTGAAAAGTGAAAGCCGGTCAGAAGAGCAAAAGCAATCTTGCCCTATGTGGCAATCATGAATCAACCCATTTTATGATTCAGTTTCACAGTTGATGCCCAGAAATCATCTAAATAGAACCTTTCTGACAACAGGAAGTAGGCTAGAAAACCTCAGAAAGTTACTGTCACTATCCTTAAAATGTTCTGTGGGGCTCTGGTGTAAGACTAACGGCATCTCAGAACCAGAACATCACATAGCTACAGTCAGACACGGTGGTGGTAGTATGATGGTCTGGGGATGCCTCAGGCATCATCTGTGACCTGAAGCTCACTGAAGGATGTAGAAAGACAATGACCCGCCGGCAGGTTAACCTCTGCATGGCTCCAACCAGTAAAGTGGACTTCAACCTCAAGTCCACTCGACTGGAGACAGAAGCTACAATAAGGAAAATAAACAAACACCTTTCATAGCCTGGAAACATCACACTTTCTGACCTCTCTCTGGATCACACAGATCCAGGGACAGCTGTCTCTCCAGATCCTTCAGAGCATCGAAGTCCCTCTCAGCGTAGATCCTCTCTGCAGAGCCGCTGACCTCCAGCAGCTGGGTGGTGTTGGCCTCCATCACTCCAATGGCGTAGACCACAACTCCCTTGGCCCTCAGTTCCTCAGCAGGAGCTTTGACGTCGTCTTGAGCCTCGCCATCAGTGATCACCACCAGCCTCTGCGGCAGGTCTGGGCGTCCTCCGCTGGCTGGATCGAAGAGCTGGGACACCGCTGAGATGGCTGCGCCGGTCTTCGTTCCTCCGCCCATCTGCGTCATGCCGTCAACGGCCACTATCATGTCATTTTTGGTGAAGTGGTCAATGAGGGAGAACTCGGGCTTCTGGCTGCTGCTGAACTGCATCACACCAACGTGAACCTCATTCCTGCCAACCAAAGACGTTCTGATGACAGATTTCATGAAGTCCTTCATTTTGTTGTAGTCGTCTGGGTGAATACTTCCAGAGCTGTCGATGAGGAACAGCAGGTCACCTGGTACATCTTTACAAACTGTAGACAAATGGACACAGACATGGGATGAGAAACCTTAAAAATGTTCATCGTACCTCTGAAATCCATCTACAAACTTTTACTAAACATTCTCCAAACTTTTCTGAAGGATGTCTACTTTCCACCGATCCTCCCGAATAAAGCAGTACGCTTACCGTCTCTGGTGCAGATGTCAGTGATGATGTCGTCCTTGATTGGATTGAGAGCATCAAAATTGTTAACGAAGAACATCCTCTTTGGGTTGCCAGAAATCTCTTCCAGTTCTCTCTCAACAGCGTCCTTCACCCCGATGGCGTAGGTGATCACGCCCTGCGCCCTCAGAGCCTCTGCAGGAGCCTTGACCTCATCCGCAGACTCTCCATCAGTGATGACCACCAGGTACGCAGGAACTTTGTGACCGCGGGTCACCGTGGCTCTTTTAAAGAGCGGACCCATAAACTCCAGAGCTTTCCCAGTCATTGTGCCGCCTCCCACCTGTCCGATCTCCTCCACCGCTTTCTTCAGCGTCTCCTGATCCGAATGGGTCGTCAGATCAAATTCCAGTTCTGGCAAATCTGCATATTTTGCGACTCCTATGCGGATATGTTGTGGTCCAATACGGAAGATGTTGATAAACTCAAGGATGAACGTCTTCATGTCTTGAAAATCAGACGGGTAAATACTTCCTGAGTGGTCGATGAGGAAGAAGATGTCAGCTTCATCTGTTTGGACGCAGCCTGTGAAGGAAACACAAACAGGACATTTGTTCCCAGTAGGTTAGTGAAAGCTGGTCAAAGTGCAAATATCTGTAGGTTGTTTCTGTTGCAGACCTTCTCTGATGCCGGATCTTCTTGCGCTGACTGACACCGCCTGGCGGATGATGTTGTAGCACAGAGTTTTCTGCAGGTACTGTTCCAGTGATTTCAGTCTGGCGAAGCTGTCCACCACGAAGACGTGTTTCTGTGGAGGGTGGGAGGCTATCTGCCTCAGCTCCTCCTCATTGGCATTTTGGACTCCCACGGAGTAAATGGTGACTCCGGCACGCCGAAGCTCAGCTGCTGCCTGGCTCACGTTGTCCTGAGACTCTCCATCGGTGATCACTACAGCCACCTGCTCCACACCTTTATCCTTCCTGCTCCCTTGCTCTGTGATGAAGACGTTCTCCCGCGTGAAGTTCAGGGCAGCCCCGGTGCTTGTACCACCTCCACGGTAAGGCAGGATTTTGACGAAGTTCAGTAGTTCGGTTTTCTGCTTGAATGTGTTGAGGTAGACCTGCGCTGTGGGTTCCTCGTTGTACAACACGATCCCCACTCGGACTCTGTTTGGATCGATTTCCAGGCCGCTGATGATCGAGTACAGGAAGGAACGGACCAGCTGGAAGTTTTGGACGGTGATGCTTCCCGACTCGTCCACGATGAACACGATATCGGCCAGTTTGGCAGCTCTGCAATCTGCAGAAAAATCAGAAATAATGTCAAACACCCAGCTTGGGATGATGTGCTTAAAGTTATCCGTAAGTGCTTAAAAAGCAGATCGTTTGTAAATGCGCTGATCAAATTTACTGATGCCAACGTCGGAGCAGTGCTCATCTTGAGTGGATGAGCTGTAGCAGCAGGTAGTCAGGCTACAATTAAAGTTAAGTGGAACTAACCTTGAGTCAGAGACGTCTCGGGTTCCTCAGTCTCAAAGATGCGTCTGAGCAGAGGAACAGTGGTGGTGTTGACCTGGTAGACATGCTGTCCAGTGGCAACAACGCGCAGCTCCTCCATGGACGCTCCGAGGCTCATCCCCACCACAGTGATGGCTTCTGACTGGATTTGACGGGATCCGAAAAACACATGATCACTGGAGTCATTCCCGCTGATAACAACCAGGAACTGTCTGTAGCCTTGATCTGCTCGGCTTCCCGCCTCCTTGGTGAAAAAGTTGGCGCTGGCGTAGATCAAGGCGGCGCCCAGGTTTCGTTTTGCAGCAGGTGGAAGTCGGAGATATTGGAAGCTCTTCACTGCAGCCTGGATCTGCTCTCTGGTTTGGTGCTGGTTGAGGAGAAACTCCACCTTCACTTGTTCACTATACTGGGCCAAGCCCAGGCGATAGGCAGATGCTCCAAAGTTAACCTGATTGGCCAGGCGGGTGAGGATCGTTCTGACCTGCTGGAACTGAATTTGTGTCATACCGCCGTCCACCAGGAAGAAGATGTCTGCAAACTTCTCTGCCAAAGCTGAAAGAAGGAACAACACTGAATGAGTTCTGGAGGTCAGACGTGCTGAACTGGTCCAACTCAACCAGCAGCCAACTCTAGACTGGGAATAAGAAAGTCTCTAAGCTGATGCTGTTCTTGAGACCAAACGTTGACCTCGAGCATCACAGGAAGCAGAACTCAGCACATCCTGCTTCTAAGACCAGCTACAATGTGAAACACCAGACAGCAAGAAAATCTGACACTGACGTCTGCTTTAAATCCAAAAGCACCATGGAAAGAACTACTGAGGGACTTTGGAGGCCCTGCAGCTCTCACCTTGTCGTTGGTCCTCCATGGAGACACAGACGGTTTGCAGCAGACCCCCCGTCAGCCTCTGCAGGGCCTCGTAGCTGTCGATGGTGAACAGGAAGCGCTGTGATGGCCGGTTAGCGATGTTCTCCAGCTCCTCCAGATTGGCCTTTCCCACCCCGATGGCGAAGATGATGACCCCCTGTTCTCGCAGTCGCTGGGCCGGGTTCGTCACGTCGTCTGACGAGTCTCCGTCAGTGATGATTACGGCGATCTGAGGCACTCTCTGACTCGCTCGGCTGCCTGCCTCCTCCGTGAAGTACTCCGACATCAGAAAGTCTATGGCCTTGCCGGTATTCGTCCCTCCGGTCCGGTAGGGAAATTTCTGTATTGCAGTCATCAGAGACGGAGCGTCCAGGTGCTCCTTCAACAGAAACTCTTTGTGAGGGTTGGTGCTGTACTGAGCCAGGCCGACCCGGACTTTGTCTGGGCCGATGTCAAGACCGGAGACAACGCTTTGGAGAAACAACCGAACTTGCTGAAAGCTGGGGATGCCAATGCTGGAAGAGCCATCGACCAGAAAGACGATGTCGGCCATGTTGGCTATGGCACATTCTGCAAAGAAGAAGAAGAAAGTTAAACACTGCAAAAACTGGTTCTGGTCCGAGTGTTTCTGAGCTCTGAGTGTTTGGAAGAGAAACATCCTACAAACCTCAAAGGTTTCTGTTCTGAAGAGAGATTATTTAATCAGGCGTTTCCCAGAGCCGAGTTGCAGAACTCACCATTCGATGATCTGCCGTCTATTCATCAGTAAAATGTTACTCAGCAGGGTTCGCGGAGGCAGATCCTTTAGTTTTCTGGCTCCTCTCCTGTTGAACGAGCTTCTCGTTTACTCAGACAGACACCCTGAATACTTTCTGGATTAGGCCTAAACTTTCCTCTGACTGGATCAGGTTATTCTGAAACACCTCTGGAGTTTTTTGTATTTACTGACATCCTAACAACCTGCCTACTTTCCTGTAGAAACTCCTAGCTCAATGATTCTGTGTGGAAAAAAGTTGCGATAGATTGTTGCCTATATTGTTTTTGGGTCTCCTGAAGTTTTCCTCCTGTTAAAGGGTTTGTTCCTATCCACTGTCACCCTGCTCAAAGCGAGAGTGATTTAATCTGTCTGTTTTTAGCGAATATCTTCCCAGAGCTTTGATTAGGATCTCAGGACCTCGACGATCAGCTTGTGGCCCCCAGGGACCAAACTGGGTTTATCCTAAAGGAAACGGACCAATCACAGCTTTCCAGATCAGAGCTCTGGATGTGCGACCAGACCGGTCTTTACCTTGAGACATCTGCTGGACTTGTCTCTTGGCCTCCTCCACGGTGGTGCAGAGCGTCTGGGCGATGTTCTGGGAAATGCCCTGCAGAGCGGAGAAGTCCGACACGCTGTGGACGTGCTGACTGTGCGGCTGGTTAGCTATCTGCTTCAGCTCATCTGCGTCTGCGTCCTTGATGCCGATGGCGTACAGAATGATCCCCTTGTTCCTCAGCCTCTCCGCATGGCGCTCCACCTCGTCCTGTGATTTGCCGTCGGTGATGATCACGGCGATCTGCGGCACACTCTGCGCCACGCGGCTCCCAGCTGACTCCACAAAGTGCCTGTTCAGCAGGAAGTCCAGGCCCTTCCCAGTGTTGGTTTCGCCCCCCGAGTACGGTAGGCTCTTGATGTACTCCAGGATCTCCTTCTTGTCCTGGAAGGTGTTGAGCTGGAACTCGGTACGCGGCATGGAGCTGTACTGGACCAGGCCGACCCGAACGTGATCGGGACTGACGTCGAAGCTGTTGACCAGCGTGTAGAGAAACTGACGGATCTGATCGAAGTTCTTGGTGCCGATGCTCCATGAGCCGTCCACCAGGAAGACCAGGTCAGCTACGGCCTCTTGGGTGCAGACTGAGGGAGGGCGGAGGTCAAGGAGAGCGCTGACAGAATCTAACAGAACCGGACCGGACCGGACCTCTGGCCGCAGGTGAGGAAGCGTAGCGTGATTTCAGGGTACAGGTGGTGAGCTGATCATGTTGAGCGAAAGGAAAATAAGTAGCGTGATTCCTGATTCGGTCCGGTTCTGGAAGGTTTCTGGACGGCAGCAGCAGGGATAGAGATCACAGCCAATCCTAGAGCTCCTCTAAAAACGCTTCATATTAATACGCACCGTGGAAATCGGCTTGGCTAATGTGCTATTAGCAGAGCTAATTAGATCTTTTTGATAACTTTGAAAACATTTAGCATACTTAGCTACCCCCAAATTTATTTTTACAGATAAATGCTACAGCGTTAACTTACTTAGCTGTTTTGTGAATTTTCAGTTAAATTAAGTTACTCATGCTCTTATTTTGAAGTCTGTTTATGTAGCAGTTCCGTTTCCTGTCTTCACGTTCTCCACCTGTGATCCAGTTTTAAATCTTCTGACGTCCTGCGGGCGGGACGGACCGCTGTCAGTCTCACACCTTATTTGGAAATGGGACCATTGCACTCCGGAAGTGAAGGGGGCGCTATTTCCTTTTTTATCAGCAGTCTCCCGTTTTAATTTTCTTTTGAAATCGGTGATATATCTTCATCTGTAGGAAGGAGTTTCTCTCTCAGCATGTATTTGAACTTCTGTCATTTATTTACTTCAGCGCAGCTCACAGCTTTTAACAATTTCCGTAGCTTTCTGTGTACTTCTAAATCTGCTCCTTTTTAGCATCTTTTCGAGCCTGCTACTGCCTCTAGTGGCGTGGTGGTGGTAACACAACTAATATAAATATATTACTAAATCAGAATAAAAAAATTCTTTATTATTTATTATTAATTCTGGCATTACTGGAACCGCAAAAGATAAAATCCCTCACATCAAACCTTTTCATTTTCTTAAGGAAGTAGAGCTAATTAAATGACATAAACAAAACCTGAAAGTGGTTCCAGTTTCACTCGTTGGCCAACCTGTTGAAACTATGGAAAGTTTTAAATACCTTGGATTATTCCAGGACAGTCAGTTCAATTTTGCTGAAAACACTGGCTACATTTTTAAAAAACGTCACTTTATCTTTTAATAAGACCCAGTGATCCTAACCCTACCCTACCCTAACCCCTAACCTAACAAGTGCAACTCATGCAAAACCTCTAGTTAGCTAGTGGTAACATTGGCTAACATTACCTCTAGTTAAGTAATGTTAACATTTTAACAATGAGTTAAAATGTTAAAACTTAAAAATGTAACTTAAGTTTTAACTCATCTCAAGTTTTAACTGTTGAGTGCTTCAGCTTTTCATCTCCTCGGCTGGTTTGGTCACATGAGCTGCTGACTAACAGACAAACTTTTAAGAATATTTGGAATAGCAGGAGAAATAGTAGGTAAATGATGGTAAAACCAAAAGCATCTCTGTCTAAACTAGAGCATCCATCCTCTTTATTTATCAGTTTGAGCTCATGAAGGTGTCACTGTGTTCCTCTGGTTAAAATAGAACATCTATTAGACGTCATTCACTGACAGTGCAATAATTATTCTGAGCCAAATTAAATGATAACATTAACCTGTAGCATGCTAAGTGTTTACTTGATGCACAAATTGTTGATATTGTGATTCTATTAATTAGTTTTATTTTATTGTTTTAGAGTCAAATAAAAATTTCCACCTCCAAAACGGGAGACTGCTGATAAAATAGGAAATAGCGCCTCCTTCACTTCCGGAGTGCAATGATCCCATTTCCAAATAAGGTAAGAGACTGACAGCGGTCTGTCCCGCCCCTTCCTGTTTGCTGCAGCAGGTCGTCAGCAGATTTAAAACTGGATCACAGGTGGAGAACGTGAAGACAGGAAACGGAACTGCCACACCGCTAGGTCACGCTAAATCAGCAACAGTTAGCAAAACTCAGCATCAAACTGAAAGCAGGTCTCAGTTCCTAAAGCACTAACCACGCTGTCCTGTAGAGGGTGCTACACTACACTGTGCTTCCATCAGCGGTGTTTTAACATTTGCATTAGAAAAGGTAGATGGAAACTTTTTGGAAAAGATGTCCTAAGTTCTATGGTTGATTTTCCCTTTTCTGACAACGTGTTAACGTTTTCTAAATATGTTCTGACGCAGCAAACTCTCCCATCCACCGGTGAGTCTGTGCCTTACCAGAGACACAAAGCTTGGAAACTTGTTAAAGTGCAAACCTCCAGCTTGGAGGACTCCCTCCACTTGTGTGGTTCATGCTAGCTCGCCACCCGTACCTTCTGTTTTACAGCGCCATCATCTGGCAAAATTAAGCTCTGCAAAGGTTACATGGAAACAAAAATGGCTAATTCGTATTTGTTTTTCGCAACATTTTCCAAGTTTGTTGGATGGACGGAAATTCAAATGACAGTTGGATGGAAACATAACCAGTGACACTTCATGGTTATTGACGTGGTTGAATTTAGCACTTTAGCCACAGCCTCCAATAAGTACCACGTTGGCATAGCGCTTTAGCATTAGTGCCATAGAGCACTTTGTATCTTCGATGTGCTCTTTGGAAGTATCCATCCGGTGTCACGCTCTCTGTAAATCCTGAACCGTGAAAAGGCGACGGCTCACTGAAGAACCAAGCAGATCCAAAGCAGAACCGTCTGTGGCTCAAATCCTAACATGTCAGGTCGTTTCCTCTGCTACTCCTGGCTGGAGGATTCCTCAGACGGGGCTCTACATACTGACTGCTCAGCGCTACACCAGCTAGCCCCAGTTAGTGTCCTGCAGCTGAAGGGGAAGCCCTGCTGTGCTGGAGGGCAGCGTGAGGGTGGAGCAGAGACATGCAGCTCAGGCTGAGTTAATCTCTCCTACAGATGTTACAAGTGAAGCGTGGGAGTGTGTGCACGTGAAGCAGAGCAGCATCATCGCACCCACCTGTCGTCTGGGCGGCGTTGCCATGGAAACACGCCGCCACGATGAGGCCCAGCAGCAGACTCCGGCCTCCCTCCATGATGGTTCTGCCCTCAGGTTCTTCTCTTCCTGAAACAAACAGACAAGTTGGAGATGAACAGGCGCCATCTGCACAACATCTGGAAGGGGGAGGGAGGTCCAGCTGGGCGGTGGGAAACCAGAACCAGAACCAGAAGTGAAGTCAGGTGGAAAAAAAGTACTTTAGTATATTTCAAACATACTTACATTTGTGAAAGTACATTTTAAGTATACCAAGTATTAAGTGTACTACTCTTAAATATATATGAAGTATACTAAAAGTATACTTGTACCAAATTCTAAATTATAACTTTAAACGCACTTAAATATAATTGTACCAAAATACACTTTTAAGAAATATATATAAAAAGTATACTTTAAGTGAACAAAATATGTATTTGCCCAAGTGTAAATATACACTTGCTGAAGTATATTTAAAATATCTGTCAAAGATATTTTGTGTATATTTTAAAATATATGATCAAAATATAATTCTTTAAAATTCACTTAACGCTTTAGATAATTAATTTCAGTATGTTTTAAATGACATCTCAGTGTATACTTTAGGCTAATAAAGTTTGAGTTTTTAGGTGCTTTAATAATCTTTTACTACTTTTGTTAAAATGGCAAAGAATAAAAAATGATAATCCTGATGTAATGTTGTTTAACAAAGTAACTAATCTGTTCACGCCTCAAAATATCCAACATTTACACTTTAGTGACAGAGGGGCTACAACAAAACCAATATTTGTCCTCAACTCTGAATGTAGCAGGTGTTTTACATCTCTCCCGATATGATCTGTTGTTTTCAGTGTTTTAACTAAAACACGGAAGCTGATTTTACCCAATCCATCTTCAGACGTATGATGCAAGATCTATAAGACAACGGCAGTAGCTGCAGTTCACACTCCAGACCAGATGGTGGCGGTATTGCACACTCTCATTTTTTTAAAAAACGCTATAAAAAGAAGAAAAGCCTTGACGCTAGGATAACAGACGCTGTTCAAATTCGCCATTTTTACTCGCATAATATTGGGACAACAAACGATGGAAATGAAATGTGGGTCACGAAAGAAGCCGAAGGGACGAAGGCTGCTAACGTGTTGCTAGCTGGTGGTGAGTTAGCTTATTAATTATAGCTTAATTGTAAACAGTGCAGTAATTATAGATAGCTTACGTTGGTTTCATAAATAATCTTATTTTTTACATTTTTGTTCATTGTCATCTCTAACAATATTAATTTCTATTTAAAATGATTAAACTGTTGTATTTTTGCTTTTTTTGTCAATATTGCAGGCTAAAGTTGGTGACCAGGCTCAACAATCAACACCCAGTCAGAGAATGGCAGGTTTATTTGTTGGCATTGAATTACATTACTAACACATGCACCAATCAGTGGTAATTAAACATTTACTCTAATATAATGTCACTTAAATAATTTATATACACTGCTCAAAAAAATAAAGGGAACACTTAAACAACACAATATAACTCCAAGTAAATCATATATTGTGTTGTTTAAGTGTTCCCTTTATTTTTTTGAGCAGTGTATGTATATATATATATATATATATATATATATATTGTTGAAATACAAAATGCAACATGTTTTTTGGTTCATTGCCAGATAGTGTAACATAGTCAGTATTGATGAAAATGTTTTTGTTCTGTTCTGCTGCTCTATATGCGCCTAGCTATCCGTCACAAATGTAACAACGAACACTTCATGAAAAAAAATAGAAATGAGATGTTCACATTAAAATGTTCTGTTATTTTAATGATCTGTTTTTGAATTATAAGTTTTTATTTTTGTTCTTTAAAGTAATTAATTAGCTTTTCAGTCACACTTAAATGTTCATGTTCATTGTGTTCACTTCTGACTTGTCAACTGGTAATTTAAAGTTCATAAAGTTGTGAGTAAAATTGGACAATTTCAAAATGTCGGTAATAAAACAAAATATTTGAATTACCTTGAACATCTTATGTAATTAATCTTTCCATGTAATTGTAGTGTAGTTATGCATGTAATGTACAAAATAGGAAAGTAGGAATAAAAAAGACTTATGAGTAATTAAAATTGAACTTTATTAGCAATAGCAGTAAATAAAAAATAAAAGTGCAATTTAAATACATTACTATATTAGCAGTATATTTAAAATATACTTAAAGTATATTTTATTATAATTCTATGACAGAATTGGTAAACTCAAAGTATACTAATCAAGCTCTTGAATAGTACATAAAAAAGTATGCAAAGTACTACTTGAAGTTGTTCCAAAAAGTATGTTTAAGTATACAAAAAATTGTAAATTAATATTATTTAAATACTATTAAAATATACTAAGCACAAAAAAAGTTGTTCCAAAATAGCACAGTTTAAGTACATCAATCAAAGTATGCTAAAGAATGTTAAAATATACTAAAGTATACTTTTTTTTTTACTAGGGCAGCCCTCAAGCAACAAGAGCTCAGAAATAAAAGATGAAGAATATGAAGCAGAAATCCCAACACGACGTTCCATTGAGTGCACAAAGACTCAACGGGGTCACAAGTACTCAGCCCACGCCATGAGTCCCATCATCCTGCTGCCTCCTCTCCTAGCACGCTCGCTTTGTTTGGACCCAAATGAAGGCAGGATGTAAAATTAGGAGTTTTAATGAAGAAAACAATCCAAAAACCTCCAAGCTGTCACGAAGGGACCAGGAAATGAAGTGGCAACAGTGGTGGGTGCTAATCCGCTAATGTGCTAATAGTGTTGCTGATTGTTGTTTAGTGCTGTAATGTTTTTGATAACTTTGAAAACACTTAGTGCCATTAGCATCCCCTAAGCTAATTTTTCCCCAAAAATTCTAAAGCACAGATTTACTTTTGTAAACTTGGCGATATAAGACGTGTGTCACTGAAACAAGGCGGGTAACAGGGTTGAAGTTAGCATACTAGCATTAGCTTCTACTAGGCATCATTATTAGTCCTTTATACTGGAAAATCTCGTCATACTGTCAAGACAGACCTGTTAACAAGAGATACCTGTTACTGTTGCTTTAGCGCTTTAGCATTAGCTACCACCAAATAACATGTTGGTATAATGTCTTGGTTTTCACATGGCCATTGTTTATGCTCAGTGTTTTAAGTAAGCGCAGCTAGCTTTGCCGTTAGCGCTGAGCGGAGCAGAGGAACAGGAAGGAAGCCAGAAAATTCCTGCAGAAATTTTACGGGGCCTTCCTAAGTGTGCCCGTCGGCTTGAACCAAACAATTTAGCTAAAGTTTGCACAAATGGACTGCTCTTTACAGCTGAAATGAATAGGGAGCATAAACATACAACACTAATAAGCTTTACATGGTTCAACAGCGTCCAATGACTGAAGCTCTTGCCAGATCCATCTCCATACTTCTATGGCTGATCTGGTTCACTGCAACAGTAAACTGGCAGAATGTTTAAAGAGCTTCAGTCCGAGACTGACGACTATTAGCTTCGCACATCTAGTTCTCACTCACGGTCCAAAATAAAAAACATAGAGACGATCATTGTTTATTTCTCTAAATCTTTCATACTAAGGATTTTAATTCACACTCAAAAATTCAGAGAAATAATAATTTTATCTAAACAAAATATGAATAGTCACAGGAAATATGTATTCTTCCCACAATGCATTGCGAGACCTGCCTCTGCGCCTTTTTGTGAGACTACTCACTGCCTCTCTCTGGCCCGTTGCTATGGTAACCAATTATCCGCACTGGGCTGGCTGTGGAGACAGAGTTTCTATACTTGGGAGACACCCAGCGTCAGTCTCAGGGACCCTGACAAAAAACCACAAGCCCTAGAGAAATGTTGAAAACATTTTACGGGAGCAGGCGTGTGCATCTATGTCACGACCGACTTTCAGACCAATAAGGTGATATTTGTGCCTGTGAGGGGGAGTTAAAAAGAGTTTAGGAGTCAGAAATCCACAGTCCTGTGTGTGTGTTTCAGAGAGAAAGATTAGTGATTCTGTGAGACTCTCAGCCTCAAATTTTATCGTTTCTCTTAATTTATGTCGTCATTTTAACTCAGAATCCCACTAAAAGTAACAGCTGCCTTCTCGGCATCAAGCTGAACGTTTTGATACCATTTTTGTGGGGGAGCACGCAGCGGTTCAGGCCGCATTAACGGTGACGGAAGAAACAAAAAGAATAGTTGGGTGTAGAACAGTTGGGGCCTGCCATGCATGCCTGGAGGCAGTGACTGCTCTCCCTATTGGGGCCTGCCATGATTGGGGCCTGCCATGATTGGGGCCTGCCATGCAATGCCTGGAGGCAGTGACTGCTCTCCCTATTGGGGCCTGCCATGATTGGGGCCTGCCATGCAATGCCTGGAGGCAGTGACTGCTCTCCCTATTGGGGCCTGCCATGATTGGGGCCTGCCATGCAATGCCTGGAGGCAGTGACTGCTCTCCCTATGCATTGCTGTGGCAGGCCCCAACTAATCAACACAGAAGAAACATGGAGACAAAAACAACACAGATAAAGAGAACCAAACCCAAACACACAAAGAAGAAAACTCCGGAGCAGAGAACAAAGGAATTAGCTGTATATGGCAACACCATTTAAACACTAATGAGGACGTGGAAATGAACAGCATATGGCAAGACCTACAGAACATGAAGCCCAACGACGAAAACAAAAACACACCGCAGGACTGTGACAGATGATGGTTTAAAAAACAGAAACTTTAACCCAGTTGTTGCCTCAGTTGTCAGTAAATCTTTCTTAATTAAAACAAAATAA
The DNA here is from genome assembly GCF_904066995.2 of Poecilia reticulata. NCBI lineage: Eukaryota > Metazoa > Chordata > Actinopteri > Cyprinodontiformes > Poeciliidae > Poecilia > Poecilia reticulata. The sequence continues at coordinate 377,703 of NC_088845.1, read as the reverse complement.
GAAAATTCTGCTTTAAAAAAGGCATTTTAAAATTATACTGATTATATTGTTTATCATTATGAAGAAAATTTCCACATTGATCCAGTTTCATGATTTATCTTTGGTTTGTGGTTGAACCAGGATCTTGATTTATTTCATGACACTGACATAATTTTTCATGAAATGAGTCGATGACCTCATTGGACGCAGATGTTCAAATGAGTTAATTAAAGTCAGACTGAACCGTTTCAGAGCCGCGTCTCCTGGTTGCTTCACGCCGTTTCCCAGCAGCGTTTCCTCCTCTCGGGTCAGGGGTCAGAGCGACGCCACGCAGGAACCGCAGCTCGCAGAAACAACCGTAAATCTGTCGCAGTCACAGGAATCAGCTCGCAACCACAGGAAGTGATGTGTGTCACACATCGCCGGAGGTGCCGGCCCGTCAGGCAGTTCAGTTTTCATCTGGGCCAGGCACGTGCAGAGGGGGGGGCTGTGGGGGCCTGAGCACCTGCCCCTTTTGCTATTCCTGAGCGACGCCTGCGGAGAAGCTGCATCTGATCATTACTGTGTGCTCTGCTGCCCATCCGTCGCACCAAAGGCGACACATTTACAGATGACATTCAGATTCCCGAATCTGCTCCAAACAGTCGCTGCAGGTTTTCCAGAGCAGCGAAAATCTTCACATTAACCCTTTCAGCTGCAGCAGGAAGATGGAGGCCAGACGGACGGGAAGGAGAGAGACGGCAGCACCATCGGCACGAATCAACCACCCCTAGTAGAGGGGTCAACCACCCCTGGTAACGGGGTCAACCATGGGGTCAACCACCCCTGGTAACGGGGTCAACCATGGGGTCAACCACCCCTGGTAACGGGGTCAACCATGGGGTCAACCACCCCTGGTAACGGGGTCAACCATGGGGTCAACCACCCCTGGTAACGGGGTCAACCATGGGGTCAACCACCCCTAGTAACGGGGTCAACCATGGGGTCAACACCCTTAGTAACGGGGTCAACCACCCCTAGTAACGGGGTCAACACCCCTAGCAACGGGGTCAACACCCCTAGCAACGGGGTCAACACCCCTAGTAACGGTGTCAACACCCATAGTAACGGGGTCAACCATGGGGTCAACCACCCCTGGTAACGGGGTCAACCATGGGGTCAACCACCCCTGGTAACGGGGTCAACCATGGGGTCAACCACCCCTAGTAACGGGGTCAACCATGGGGTCAACACCCTTAGTAACGGGGTCAACCACCCCTAGTAACGGGGTCAACCACCCCTAGTAACGGGGTCAACCATGGGGTCAACACCCTTAGTAACGGGGTCAACCACCCCTAGTAACGGGGTCAACACCCCTAGCAACGGGGTCAACACCCCTAGTAACGGGGTCAACACCCATAGTGACGGGGTCAACCACCCCTGGTAACGGGGTCAACCATGGGGTCAACCACCCCTAGTAACGGGGTCAACCACCCCTAGTAACGGGGTCAACCACCCCTAGTAACGGGGTCAACCATGGGGTCAACACCCCTAGTAACGGGGTCAACCACCCCTAGTAACGGGGTCAACACCCCTAGTAATGGGGTCAACCACCCCTAGTAACGGGGTCAACCATGGGGTCAACACCCCTAGTAACGGGGTCAACCATGGGGTCAACACCCTTAGTAACGGGGTCAACCACCCCTAGTAACGGGGTCAACACCCCTAGCAACGGGGTCAACACCCATAGTGACGGGGTCAACCACCCCTGGTAACGGGGTCAACCATGGGGTCAACCACCCCTAGTAACGGGGTCAACCACCCCTAGTAACGGGGTCAACCACCCCTAGTAACGGGGTCAACCATGGGGTCAACACCCCTAGTAACGGGGTCAACCATGGGGTCAACACCCATAGTAACGGGGTCAACCACCCCTGGTAACGGGGTCAACCATGGGGTCAACCACCCCTAGTAACGGGGTCAACCATGGGGTCAACACCCTTAGTAACGGGGTCAACCATGGGGTCAACACCCCTAGTAACGGGGTCAACCATGGGGTCAACACCCCTAGTAACGGGGTCAACCATGGGGTCAACACCCTTAGTAACGGGGTCAACCATGGGGTCAACACCCCTAGTAAAAGGGTCAACCATGGGGTCAACACCCCTAGTAAAAGGGTCAACCATGGGGTCAACACCCCTAGTAACGGGGTCAACTCCTCACTAAGTTGGTATTCTCTGTCCTCTCCTCTCTGAGTCGCTCTCAGCAAATATCTGAATCTCTCTGAAGCTTCAATAGGAGATCTATGTGAGGAGATCTATGCAGCACTCAGACTCTTGGTGAATTTCAGTCGTGGTGTTTACCGATCAAGAGGAACCCGCCGTTTTAACGACTCCAGACTGCTGTGGGCCCAACTTGGGTTCCTGCTGGTGAGAGCAGGGAACTCTGTGGCTCTGACAGCTTAATGAGCCTTAATGGTTTCTCCATGGTGAGCGCTGAGCCTCAGCATCTGGCTGCATTTACTGCCAGGCAGCTCCACTTCCTGCTGAGCGGCTCCACTTCCTGTGGTCTGAGGGCATCAGGCGGCGTCTCGCCACGGAAAGGATGAGCAGAAAATCCTTCCTGAGAATCAGCTTCATGGACAAACTTCTGCTGCTTCACCAGCCTGAACATCTCCGCTGCTCTCAGCCGGCCCAGTTCGCCCACACTGGGCCCAGTCTGTCCGGTTCCAGCGTTGGTCTGGTTCCGATCCGGTTCCGGCTGTGAGTCCTGAGCCTGTTTAGTCCTGGGGCCCCTTTGGGGGGTCCATCTGCAGCCAATCAGAGCCCTGCGGGCCGTTGGGGCCCCTGTGTTGTTTACCCATCAGCTCTGTTTACTAGAACCTCCAGAACCTCCGGCGGCCCGCCATGTTTACAGTTTGGACCTGAGTGTGCGTCTGCACCGCCGGCCCGTTTGATCTCTGCTGGAGTCCCGCTCCGAGGATCTGAAGGACGTCAGGCGGTTCTGATGCTGGCCGGGCCCAGAACGAGGTGCTCTGGTTCTGGTCCAATCTGAGGCCGGCCTGCAGATGTTCCTCATTACAGCCTCATCATTCCTCCCTTGTTCTGTTCTGATCCGATCGGCAGTGAAATCAGCAGGACCAGGAGAGAGGTCCTGGTCGTCTCCCATAGTAACCGTTTCCATGACAACCTGCTGACCAAACCTGCAGGCTGCAGGTAAACGTTGGAGCCCCAGACGGAAACGAGATTAGAAACGAAAACGGAAAATTATTTCAGAAAAACTATCAAAAACTGAAAGGAAGGAAAAGTTCTGAACCGGACCTCTGGGGCGGCTGGGTTCTGGTCCGGTCCAGACATGGACGTGGTTCTGATGGCAAGGAGAGAACCCTGTTGCTATCCCACTCTGATGGGAAGGAGCGGTCCAGAACCAGAACCTGGAGGTTCTGTAACATCTGGAGCGCGGCGGTTCTGATTGACCCGTTGCAGCGCCAGATGTTTGCTCTCTGGATAATCCAAACACGTCGTATGGAAGGTATACGGGCCGGGCCAGAGTAAACTGCTGTCAGGATGTGGTTTACATCTGAGCCCTGAGGTCCAACAGAACCATCGGACAGTCCTGATGACATCACAGCGATGACATCACAGTGTTGTCATGTCCAGGAAGCCAAATGTCAAAAATATGAGAAACGGCAGTGAGTATAAAACGCTCCACCAAGCAGAAGTCCTCCTGACCACCGGGGGGCGTCGCCTGGATAAATGCTACATGGATGTAGCATTTATCTACAGTGGCTGACAAACACACAGCAAGCGGCGAACGCTGCAAACATGAACCATAATGACACAAAACGCAACAGAAAAAGCTGCAAACGAAAAATGCTGACATCACAGGAAATGGAATCAAAAACTACCAGCAACAAAACAAAAGCAACGAAAACGCAGCAACCATAAAAAGAAACAAAAGGAAAAATGCCACAAACGGCAGCGAAGTCCTCCGGGCCACCAGGGGGAGCCGTCCGCCAAATCGTATTTGACCAGAACCTCTGTGAAGACGGGACAGAAGCTGGAGGAAGAAAGAAATCAGCCTGTTGTGAAACTTTGTGTGGTTCAGAAAAACCTGGCGGACGTTAAAGCGCCCCCTGCTGGAGGCTCAGAAACAGACGGACCCAGTAAGAACAGCAGAACCTCACTGTGTTCTGTCAGTGATGCGTTCAGGAAGAAGCGGAGAGCCTGAAGTTCGTTCCTCAGCTGGGCTCACAGGCCGCTGTTGTTTCTGGATGATTCCCAGCTTTTCCCTGGAACGCGTCAGGAAAGACAGCTGGCCGCTTCCCGTCCCATCGCAGCGCCGCAGCGGTTCCCCCGACGACACGCCGATCACAGGCCCGCCAGGTTCTGATCCGTTGGCTCAGAGATGTTTTTGGTTTTTACGCTCTGCTTTGCCAGTCAGAGATGATGAAACGGACCAATTAAAGCCTCAGAACCAAAGTGGCTCCTTGTGAGTCGCTGTGTTTGTTCTGGACTCGGAGAGAAAACGTCTGTCGGTTCTGGTTCTGTTGGGTTCTGGATTTTTATCCCATGAAGAAGATAAATGAGTCAGAAGAATAAAAACTAATCCAGACGGAAGCAGGACAGTCGGGTCCAACGTGCTGCTGCCACGCCGGCTCGGCTCGGTCCACCTTGACTACAGAACCGGTTCTGATTCTGCTGTGGGTCTCGGTTGGACCAGAACCAGGGAGAGTTATTCCACCAAAGACCAGATCACAGACAGGAAGTGATGTCATCTATCTGCCTGACGAAGAAACGGATCTGAGCAGAACCGCTCCGGTTCCGCCGGTTCTGCTGAACCGGGATCAGTACGGCAAGATGTTTACAAATTTATTGGCCACAAATTATGGGCTGCGGTTTGTAAGGATGGTGGAAAATGAACGGCAGTAATTTAGATAAACACGGTTAATCCGTCCAACTCAACATGTCAGCCAAACATCTAGCTGGTCCATTAAATATCTGGCTGCTTGTTTAGCCAGCAGGTTGGATGCTCCGTTTGTCATCTAAATACTTCGTTTTTAGCTTAATGTCCAGCTAAATATTTAACTCATTTTGACCTAAATTGTTGCGATTCATTTTTGACGGACTTTATAAAACGGTTATTCTGACCGTGGAGGAACCTTCGGTCTTCTGCTGCATGGTTCTGCCGAGCTAACGGCATGAAGCTGCTCCAGGATGTTATTAAATATAAAACGGCTTGCCCTATGCTGCAGGCCCTTCGGTTCCGGTCCAAAGCAGCAGCAGCTGCTGTAGCTGCACGGCGGCGGTTCTGTTCAGTCCAGATCCAAACCAGCAGCAGCTCCTTGTTTCTGACAGCTGGAACATCTGGATCTGTGAGAACTTCCCACATCTCCATTCAGAACCATCAGGAGGTTCCAGGCTTCGGATCAGAACCTGAACCAACCGGGAAAAATAGCTTAATAGCTTAAAATAGCTTAATCGGTCTGAGAACCGAGAGACGGTTCTGATGGAGCAGCTGCTGGGTGAAGAGGAAGAGGAGGAGGAGAGGAAGAGGAGAGGAGGAAGAGGAAAGGAGGAAGAGGAGAAGAGGAAGAGGAGAGGAGGAGAGGAAGAAGAGGAGAAGAAGAGGAGGAGAAGAGGAGCAGGAGAAGAGGAAGAGGAGAAGAGGAAGAGGACAGGAGGAAGAGAGGAGAGGAAGAGGAGAGGAGGGAGAGGAGGGAGAGGAGGAAGACAGGAGAGGAAGAGGAGAAGAGGAGAGGAAGAGGAGGAGGAGAAGAGGAAGAGGAGGAGGAGAACAGGAAGAGGAGGAAGAGGAGAGGAGAGGAGGGAGAGGAGGAAGACAGAAGAGGAGGAGGAGAGGAGGGAGAGGACAGGAGGAAGAGAGGAGAGGAAGAGGAGGAGGAGAAGAGGAGAGGAGGAAGAGAGGAGAGGAAGAGGAGGAGAGGAGGAAGAGGAGAGGAAGAGGAGGAGGATCAGCTAGTGTTAGCATTCGTAGCTGGAGCAGTGAGCACGAGGGTGATTGACAGCACTAGGACCCTCCTCCTGGCTCTGATTGGTTGTTTCTGACTCTGGTGGATTCTGTAGTTACCACTGGGGGAAGCAGACGAGCTCGTTTTTTCCCACAGATTGTAATGATAATATTAACAAATATGTAAAAAACATATTTTTTTATAAGTTAAACACTGCAGCTCATATTTCACTGTTTCTGTGCAGATTTTAACATTTTGTTCACATTTGATTTTGTAATATTTTGCCTGAAGCCGCCTCAGTGCTGCCTCAGACTCAGAGGCGCCCCCTGGTGGCGAGCAGGTGCAACAGCCAGCGTGGTTAGCATCGATCGATAGCGTCGACCACGCCGTCTCTGCAGGTGACAGGAATGAAAACGGTACCTGGTGCAGGTTCAGCGCCGACTCAACAGCAGCACAGCAGGAGCCTCCAACCGTCCTGCCAAACCAGAACGCAGCAGTGAACAAATGAGACCGAAACATCGGATCAGAACCGCAGACATCTGAAATATTCACTTTCAGGTGCAGATCAGGGATTACAAGGTTTTAATGTCCTGAAACGAAAGTTTTCTTTTTCTCATCCACCTGTGAAATGGTGAGTTCCAGCCGCTTCCTCTTGATGATCTGTGGAAAGATGGAAACACAGCAGCAACGAGAGCGAAGCAGAGAAAGCAGCAAAAAGAGGAAACGTTCATCAGACGCAGATAAACGTGTAAAATGTTCTTCACAGAAACAAGATGGCAGCCGGTGAGGTGGAGAAACGGGCAAAGAGGCTTTGCTTCAGGCAGCGGCGGCTCGTTGGGCCCGGACTGAGGCTGGAGCCATCAGACGGTCTGGGCCCAACGAGCCCACTCAACCCTGAGGTCCATTTCCTGAATCGCTCTCAGACTGGAATGTGAGCAGCTGGACCAGAGCTCCCAGTAAACAGCATGAAGAACTGGGACCTGGCAGCATAAACAGGAAAACACTCATCAGACTGGAGGACCCATAAACATGACCTCTGACCTCTGCAGCCGCACCTAACGGAGGAGAGAGTTCAGACCAGACAACAGGAACAGATTCAAGGTGTTGGAGACAAACGCTCCAGGTCCGGTCCGGCTCTGACCATCAGAACCAGGCGCTCCATCAGGGGGCTGAACCCGCCAAAATAAACCCACCGATATATTTAAATAACTCCGCAGGGCCTCTGCTCTTCTGCGCCAACATTTCTCTGATCTAAACTTTCTGTAGTTAACAAACAGTTTCAGGTTTTTCTTCCAGTGGAAACTGGAGCAGAAAGATTTGAAGATGATGATGAAGGGAGGAACCTTCATCCTGCTGATCGTAATCTGATTGGTTCCTGGCGCCGCCGGCTCCGGCTGACGACCGAGAGCTGGAAGTGTAAACTCTGACCAAACAAGGCCTGCAGGAGGCACACACACACACACACACACACACACACACACACATACAGGACACACACACACACACAGGACAAACACACCTACACACACACATACAGGACACACACACACACACAGGACAAACACACCTACACACACACACACAGGACAAAAACACACACACACAGGACACACACACACACACACACAGGACACACACACACACAGGACACACACACACACAGGACACACACACACACACACACACACAGGACAAACACACACAGGACACACACACACACAGTTTCATACAATGGCATCAAAAATGTAAGCTATGCAGGACTTGGGAGCTCAGAACGTTTCAATGAGACTTATTGAGGCGAAGCTTCTGCCTCAGGCCCGGTCCCGGCCGTGTGGGGCCCGGTCCCGGCCGTGTGGGGCCCGGGGCCGGCCGTGTGGGGCCCGGTCCCGGCCGTGTGGGGCCCGGGGCCGGCCGTGTGGGGCCCGGTCCCGGCCGTGTGGGGCCCGGTCCCGGCCGTGTGGGGCCCGGTCCCGGCCGTGTGGGGCCCGGGGCCGGCCGTGTGGGGCCCGGGGCCGGCCGTGTGGGGCCCGGTCCCGGCCGTGTGGGGCCCGGTCCCGGCCGTGTGGGGCCCGGTCCGGGCCCGGTCCCGGCCGTGTGGGGCCCGGTCCCGGCCGTGTGGGGCCCGAGGCCGGCCGTGTGGGGCCCGGTCCCGGCCGTGTGGGGCCCGGGGTCTCATCTGGGCCCCTGATACCAACATGTCGGCTCCACATGCTCCATCCCTCCTCAGCTGCTCCTAGCACTACAGGGTCCCCCACTGTATAATAAGCCTGGCAGCCGCCATGCTCTCCTGGCCCCACCAGGCTGAGTGTTGCTTGTTTTTTTAAGGAAAATAATAATTTTTTTTAAATATATATTTCATGCAGGTCCAGCCCAGTGAGAAGCTTCACGCTGGTTTTATTTTATTATTTTTCCGGTTCCACGAAGCATCAAACCACATCAGATGCTTTGTCCACTTAGTCAGCCAGAGTTAATGATCTGAGAAACTCGTCCCATAAACTGCAGCAGCCAGAACAGTTTCTGTGACGCTTATTAAAACCCAACAGACAGAAATGTCAGAGCTGCTAACGCTACATTAGCAGCATTGAATTAAATCTCCTGTTTGTTGCTCAGTGCAGCAGATTTAACTCGTCTCATAGTTTGGGTTTAAATCGCGTTTCACTGGAGACGTTTTCCTGTAACATATAATTACCAGGAATATTTTTATGTTTCCTGTCAACATCTTTAATATAAAACCAGGGCGGCGCGCCGGGCTGAGCAGGTTTACTGGGGAAACGCTGCTAAAACCTGCATTAGCATCTTTTCAATTAGCTGACATCGTACCGGTGATCTGAACCTGACAGGAGAAGCTAACTAAAATATATTTGGATTTTGAAATGCAGAGTTGTGTTTAAACGTGTCGTGTTATTTACGTCAGGGTGTCAAACTCAGTTTCATTTAATCAAAAATCTGAATGTTCTTAAAGGGCCGGTGGTGCCAGAAAGCTTTGGAAAAACCAATTAAACTGAAAATATGAATAAATGGCAGCTCCTCCAAGATTTTAGAGTTTTTGTAATCAGGATCACATATTTTGTGAAGCAAACTTAGAAATATTTGTCAGGAATTTTGACGATATTTGCACTAATGTTGAATGTGCCTCTCCCCGTTTCGATCACAGACTATAACTTAGCATCAGGTGAGGCGGCAGTCGATAAAACCCAATGTTTCTGAGACAGATTTGGAGTAAAAATCTGAAAAAATTTGGAGATTTGTTGATTTTCTGTGAATTTTGAGGATCCGTAGGGCCACAGAAAAAGCTACTATGGGCCAGATCTGGCCCCCGGGCCTCGAGTTTGACACATGTGACTTATGGTGAACAAGTTAAAAAATTATTTACGGTAAAAAAGTTATAAAGTTTGAAGTGTTATATTTCTCCAGCAGTGGCAGCAGGAACTAAACATCATAAAAATGAAACAGTTTTTCCATGTGTGAGCATTTAGTTCATTTGATTCAACGATTTGTTAAACAGATTTCTTACAGTGTTTGAGTATGACTTGGGCCGGCTCGGATCAGCACTGATGATTCCCTTTAGATTCATAAATCTCCAGAACCCGAAAGCATCGCAGACACTGAATGAACGGAAATCAGAGAGAACATTTGCCTCGTCACCTGGGGGGCAGATAGAGCGGTGGGGGGCAGGTGGAAGGGGGGGGCAGGCGGGGGGGGGGGGCAGATAGAGCGGTGGGGGGCAGGTGGAGGGGGGGCAGAGTTAGAACCGATTAGAGCGGCTTTAATCTCTGACGGTGAATAATTTCTGGCTTTCAAACCAACATGAAGCTGCAAATAAAGAAGAAACTATCAGAAACTGGAGTTATGAATATTTCTGACCATAAACGGATCAGAGGAGTAAGAGGGAAAACCAGATTCATATTCAGAGCTGCTTTGGAAATGATAATAATAATAATAATGTATGAAACTTTTCAGATTGGATGAAATCTCAGCATCAATCTGCAAGTTAATTGTATAAAAAGCTCCAATATTTGCAAACATTTCTCAGGTTTATCTACAAAAGTCAAGAGAAAACTTTGATTCTCCTTAAAATGCATGAAAATAAAACCTTTAAATGCAATAAAAGAAGAGAAAGTTTCAACAACCTGCACATAAAATGATGCATATTTGGTTTTTGAGTTGTGCAGATCTAGAACAAAGAGCTGCAGCGTTACTTACAGACGAGCCGCTCTGCGTCCGCTCCCTGCAGAATCCAGACGCCCAGTCCCACAGCCATGGAGGAGGAAACGGCTCCGGCCGGAGGCTCCGCCCCCTGCTGGGAGGCCGCAGAGCGACGGCCGCCGTCAGGTTTCTGATGGCTGCAGCTACGCACTGCAAAACACTGCCGTGGAGTTTACATTAAAACTACGTAAAATCACAACTGAACAATATCATAAGGTGGAAAACAAAAATGTTTATGTTGTTTTTACAGCAACAATATGTGAATAGAACCAAATGTATCAGTTAAAACTACAAATGGTGAAAGAAACATTTCTGAGAAGTTATGCAAGTTTTGCAAAATGTATGTCAATGAATTTATATTCTACTGATTAACACATAAAAAAAATACAAATGGTGGAAAAAACCCTGAAAAATATTGTAATAGTCACTCTGTGAATCCAGGTTTCCCCAGGAAACCTGCTCAGCCCGGCGCGCCGTCCTGGTTTTATATTAAAGATGTTGACAGGAAACATAAAAATATTCCTGGTAATTATATGTTACAGGAAAACGTCTCCAGTGAAACGCGATTTAAACCCAAACTATGAGACGAGTTAAATCTGCTGCACTGAGCAACAAACAGATTTAATTCAATGCTGCTAATGTAGCGTTAGCAGCTCTGACATTTCTGTCTGTTGGGTTTTAATAAGCGTCACAGAAACTGTTCTGGCTGCTGCAGTTTATGGGACGAGTTTCTCAGATCATTAACTCTGGCTGACTAAGTGGACAAAGCTTCTGATGTGGTTTGATGCTTCGTGGAACCGGAAAAATAATAATAAAATAAAACCAGCGTGAAGCTTCTCACTGGGCTGGACCTGCATGATGGGGTTAGCGCTGGTTTGTTAGCCGCTAACGCTCCGACCAACCGGAACACAGACATGAACTTTACAGGACAGACGGCGCCACGTTATTCCTGTGGTTCACAGAGCTGCTCAACCAGAGCAACACGGTGGGTTTAAACTCCTACCTCGATGTGGAGTTCTCCAAAGAATCATAATTCCTCACAGTGGTTGATGTAGATATCCATACAGGTCAGCCTGAGTCCAGTTTGAGTGAAAGGAGGAGCGCCTGATCCGCGCTGAGGTAAACTTATAAGATCAAGCAGCGCGCTGAGGCTCCAGCGATGTGATTGGTCCACTCTATGGCTAAACTATAAAATTTTCAGAAATAAATCTGCTTCGCGAGTGAAACGCTCAGAACACCAGAGGGTCTAGCGCAATGCTTAGCCTGGTGGGGGGCCTAGTAAAGCATGGCGGGCTGCCAGGCTTATAATGCACCACTGGGGACATTGAAATACTGGAAAAATCTAATTTATTTCTGAAAATACAAAACATATTAGAGAACTTTTTACATGACATTGCTGCAAAATTAATGTTTGTAGATTTAATAGATTATTTCTGTAATTCACCTGGGATTTTCTTAGCAGCGTTAATTACTTCATATCTGCCATTTTCACATTAAAGCCACAGCTGCCAACAGTTTTTACAGTGCAGATGCTGATAAATGTGAAACTGAACTTGTTATCTTGGACCTGAAGAGGAACGATCTGGAGTCAGAAAAAATATTATTCCACTGTAAAACGTCAACATGGACAATGTGTGAAAAAAATCTAAGACTAAATTATTTCTATTTCATTACACAAACTGTGTTAAAATCCTGATAATTCAGACTGAGATACTGAATTTGAACATTCACAAAGTGTGTAGGAGCCATTTCTCTATTTTCAGTTAAATCTTAGAATTTAGATTATGAATTTATTTTTATTTACTTACTTTCTGGTTAGTTTATAATTAGAATGTTTTTTATTTTTATTTTAGTTATTTAGAATAAGTGTTTTTGGCTAGTAATTTGTTTAATTAGTTAATTAATCCCAGTTTGGGCCCCGGGTGTCTCACATATCAGCAGGTAGGGATTAAGAGACATGGTCACATGGTTTGTTACCATGACAACCAGCCAGCCAATCAGGCCACAGGTGAGACAACCAGGTAGCCCAACCAAAGGCTCCTGTCAAGTTTGTACCATGTTTTACCTGCAACTGTGGAATAAAGCAACAAAGAACTGCATTTCTGACCTTTGACCCTTTTTGGAGCATCTTTACAGATAAAGGTCAGGGTTAGGGTCAGGGTTAAAGGTCAGGGTCTACCCTACATGGAGAAGCTGAGCTGGGACCGGATGAATCCTGCGGCCTTTAATGAGCAGTTTCTCGTTAGCATTAGAAAACCTGCAGCATGAAAAAAGTTAGCTAAGCCTAGAAAATGAAAACCAGAGAAGTTACTTTAGGCCAATTTAGTCACATAGAAAATAATGTCAAGAAATTCTGCTAGTGAAATTGTTATTTTCTCACATTCTTACCTGTGAAAAGTAACGCTAATGGGTCCAGTCTGGTTGAAACGAGCCCAGCAGCTCACGGAGCTCCGATCAGCTCTTCTGCCACGTTTCAAGATGGCGGCGACGTGACGTAGGCCTCGGCGTCCAATGAGGCGTCGAGTATTCATGTCTGTATCCGTGTGGCAGGAACAAAACTAGATGACTTTTCTACAGATTGTGGGAGGAAAATGCAAATGTTCCCAAAGTCGACCTGAAAAATCTTATTTAAACAGCAAAAAATAACGAAAACAATGTTGAAATCCTGGACATTTGTAAAGAAACATCTATTTAAACTGCAGCAGCACCTGCGTTCCCATTAACCATAGAATTGCGCAAATTGAAATTATGAAAATAAATGAGCGTAATGACTCGCGTGTTTTGATAAAAGGTTTGTGGCGAGGAGATTTTTCAGCCGTGCGGAAACGAGACGTCTTTACGTCACAGGAGTCACGTGCTCAACAGAAGAAGAAACGACCGGAAGTGGTAGGAGGTTGATGGAGTGTTTTTGTTTTGTGTTTTTTTTTACTTACCGCGTGAACAAGTTTATTCACGTGTGATTTAAACGTCATTTCTTATTTAATGGAAACACCTTAATTGTGATATTGTGTTTTTTTTGGACATCAGCAGAATAAAGACAAACATTTGTAATGATCTGGTTCTGGTTCTGCTCTGCATTCAGAACCAGAGCCAAACATGGAAAAGCAGCATTCAGCTTCTATGCACCACAGATCTAGAACAAACTCCAAGAAAACTGAAAAAGTGCTGAAACACTGAGTTCCTTTAAATCCAGGTTCCTTTGTTCTGAGGCTGTTTGTGTTCAGGAAAAGCCGAAATGCTGGAAATATGAAATCAGAGACATTTGTTGTTCATATTGAAATATGAAGATAACATTTAGATTTGACGTTTTCATGTGAGAATGAAGGCTGACCACAGAAACCTGGATCTGATCACACATTTATTACAGATTTATGAAGTCATGATGGAAGAGGCAGGAATCTGGAAACTACATTCTCAAATGATCCAAAACAGAGAAAGAGCTATTTTATCGTTGCTGCTGCATCTCAATAAGTTAGAATAAAACACTTCATTTGTTTCAGAAATGATATGAGGCATTAAAGGAAAAAGCTTATTAAACTCAGAGGGAGGAATCTGAAGCCTTTTCACTTTATTGTTAAAACTCATGAATCTCATGAAGGGTGGAGGCGCAGAAATCCACAGGAAAAATATATTCTGAAGGTTCGATGAGAAGGGAAACTTTCAGACCTTCAACCAGAACAGAAACAAATACATTATGTAATTGTCCACCTGGATTTATTTTAGTTAAAATATATAGTTTGTGGACTACATATTTAGCTAGCAAGCTAATTATCGATCTTCTGTATCTGTTGCTAAATATTTAGCTCACAAAGCTAAATATTGGACTTCAAACTAAATATTTAGCTTACTCACTAAATGTTAAGTTAGCAGGCTAAATATTTACGTAGAAAACCCAAATCATCGCTGTTATTTTTTGGCTGCTCTGTGGAGAGGAGAGCAGAGACTTGTGAGTCCGGCAGCGTCAGCGCCGAGGCCGGCGGAGGGTTCAGGGTGTTCGGAGCGTTTTCCAGTCGAAGGGGCTTCAAACGATGTCCGGATTTTTCATGGTCCTCCAGGTCCGTTGTTGTCATCATCCTGAAGTGAAATGAATCTGCAGCAGACATCATAGACACAATAATAAAAGACAGCGTCACAAAAAACAAACAGTTTCTAATTTCAGGTCCATGATCCTGGAGTCTTCTGTGTGAGATGAAGAAACTCTGGAGGAAACAAGAAAAACAGAAACTGGTCTCTCCAGGAGTTTGGTCTGAATTTCAGCAGGTTGTGTTCGGGTCGCATGGAGCTGTGGGAACCGCAGGCTGCAGTGATTTACGCCTGCAGTTATCGATGTGCTGTCGTTCCTCTCAGCTGTTTGAGCAGAGCGGTTTCCACTTCCTTTTAGGGAAACAACCAGGCCTCAGCAGAGAAACGTCCCATTTCAGCAGGAGGCCGTGCGGGAAGTGACGCTTTCCTGGGACGCCTCTGACTCTGAAGTGAAGAGTTCATGTTTCTCCCTGCAGACAGAGCAGAAGCAGCTGGATCGGAGACGAGTGGCCTGTCGGGTCGGTCATCGGGTCAGAAGCCGACATGTTTAAATGTTGGACCTTCGGTCAGATCTGAGGATTAATATTAACTCTGGGAAACCAGGAAGATGTCAGACTGCAGCTCCAGGATCCCATGAAGCATTGAAGCCAAAATGTTTCCATCTGAACTTTTAAAAGAGGAAATAAAGTTCAGCTCACAGCCAGTAAAACCTCCTAGAAGGTCGAAAAGCTGGAGGTCTGATCATTAGTGTGCCTAACTGGGTCAAAGGTCAGCATCAAACCTCAGACTAGAAACCACTCCAGGCCTAAAATATTTTGAATCTGATTTTAACTCTTTAAACACACAACAGATTAAACACCTTTATTATTCAGTAAAAACTTTCAGCAGCCATAGAACCCGTGTTAAAGTCGAGGCCCGTGGGCCGAATCCGGCTCACCACGGCCACTTCTGTGGCCCTCCAGACTCTAGATGAGTTACAATTTAAAGGGCCAGTATCATGTAAAATCGATTTTTTTAAATCGCTCTATCGTGTTTGAATGTTTTTCCCGGGATTGTTGCCTTCGTTCAGGCAAAATGCCTGGGTGGGCCTAGCCCCGCCTCCGAGGCGCTGCTCCTCCCTCTCAGCTCCTTCAGACTAGCCAGCAGCAATTAGCAAACAGCTGCTGAGCTCAGTACTGGAGCTGCTGCTCAGAGCAGCGCTGGTAAAAACACTAAAGGGTTAATAGAGGAGCCATGTTGGGACGACTTCCTGGAGGCGGAGCTTCAGAGAGCAGGAACTTCTTAAAGAGACAGAGACACAATTTCAAGATGTTAAATCAGGAACTGAAATTTATTTAGTCATATTTTATATATGTAGTATTTTATAAGAACTGAATGCGACAAAATTACTGGACTGTAAAATATGTGAATAGAAAACACAGAATAATGTCCCTTCAACACATCCAGAACCAGAACCCAGCCAGAACCAGAACCAGTCAGAACCAGAACCCAGCCAGAACCAGTCAGAACCAGTCAGAACCAGAACCCAGTTAGAACCAGAACCCAGCCAGAACCAGAACCAGTCAGAACCAGAACCCAGCCAGAACCAGAACCAGTCAGAACCAGTCAGAACCAGAACCCAGTTAGAACCAGAACCCAGCCAGAACCAGAACCAGTTAGAACGAGAACCAGTTAGAACCAGAACCAGTCAGAACCAGAACCCAGTTAGAACCAGAACCCAGCCAGAACCAGTCAGAACCAGAACCCAGTTAGAACCAGAACCCAGCCAGAACCAGAACCAGTTAGAACCAGAACCAGTTAGAACCAGAACCAGTCAGAACCAGAACCCAGTTAGAACCAGAACCCAGCCAGAACCAGTCAGAACCAGACCCCAGTTAGAACCAGAACCCAGCCAGAACCAGTCAGAACCAGAACCCAGTTAGAACCAGAACCAGTCAGAACCAGACCCCAGTTAGAACCAGAACCCAGCCAGAACCAGTCAGAACCAGAACCCAGTTAGAACCAGAACCAGAACCCAGCCGGTCCTCCAGAATCACGCTTGTTGGGTCTTTATTCTCCTTGAATTGTCAAATATTGAAGTTCTGGTGAAGCTGTTTACTGTCACCTGCTGGACAAACCGGTGCAGTGCATCCGTCAGGGAGCTGGGAGAACTGGGAGAACTGGGAGAACTGGGCTGACTTCCCAGGTTCTGCGTGAATCAGCTGGACTCGGTTGAATCCAGAGAAGATGAACAAACATCTGGAGCTCTTCTACGGAGAGCCAAAAGGGACAAACCTAAATGTCATCCTTAAATTATTACATGAAGTAAAGAAATGTTTAATATTTTGTGTTTCTTTATAAAATATAATTTATATTTTATTTAACATGTCATCAGTTCATTAAAATGCAAACTGAAAAGAGCCGATATGGTTAATTAAATGTGTTCCTGCAGCATCGCTTTGAATTTATCTGTCAAACTAAAGTAGAGGGGCGTGGCTATGGGCGGGGCTAACGCCCTGCGATAAAACAAAAGATCTAATTCGGGCTCTGATTGGCTGATGCCAGACGACAGCAAACCGAATCCGGTCTGCGTTAAGAAACGTGAGTCATGATAAAAATTAAAGAGGCAAATAGTGACACTTTATAACACAGTAACTATGTTTCCTTCAGAAGTTAGAAAATAATACACGTAAAATGACTTTAAGAAATTTGACTTCATAATTTAACACCTTGAAATTGGGCCTCCGTCTCTTTAAGAAGCTCCTGCTCTCTGAAGCTCCGCCTCCAGGAAGTCGTCCCAACATGGCTCCTTTATTAACCCTTTAGTGTTTTTACCAACGTTGCTCTGAGCAGCAGTTCCTATAGTGAGCTCAGCAGCTGGTTGCTAATTGCTGCTGGCTAGTCTGAAGGAGCTGAGGGGGAGGAGCAGCGCCTCGGAGGCGGGGCTAGGTCCACCCAGGTGTTTGAAGCTGAATGGTTGCCATGGAGATCAAAGGATTTGTGAAATGAAGGCAACACTCCAGGTTTGTTTTGATGAGGGAAACATTTATTATTAAAATGCAGCAAATGGAGGAACAGGAAGTTACAGTTCATATAAATCATAGAAAACATTTGATTTGGCTCTGAAGAGCAACACGCCGACACAAAACAGGATCGTCTGACAGAAAAACCGCTGGCATTCGTATTTTTACATGATTGTCATTATTGGCAATAAAACAGATTCAAACGTTTTCAGGTCGATCTGGAAGAAACTAAACCAGGAGGAGAAACAACTGATCTCCTTTAACTTGCAGTCCTCTCTAGTCTACGGGCATAAAACCAAAAATACAGAGATAAAACCAAAAATATGGAGATAAAATGAAACAATATGGAGATAAAACCAAAAATACGGAGATAAAACCAAAAATATGGAGATAAAATGAAACAATATGGAGATAAAACCAAAAATACGGAGATAAAACCAAAAATATGGAGATAAAACGAAACAATATGGAGATAAAACCAAAAATACGGAGATAAAACCAAAAATATGGAGATAAAACGAAACAATATGGAGATAAAACCAAACAATATGGAGATAAAACGAAACAATATGGAGATAAAACCAAACAATATGGAGATAAAACCAAAAATACGGAGATAAAACCAAAAATATGGAGATAAAACGAAACAATATGGAGATAAAACCAAACAATATGGAGATAAAATGAAACAATATGGAGATAAAACCAAACAATATGGAGATAAAACCAACAATACGGAGATAAAACCAAAAATACGAAGATAAAACGAAACAATATTAGCATAAACGGTTCAATCTCAGGGATTACTGAACATTTATAAAACAGCAGAAAAAGCTCAAGACTGAAACTGTTGTTTTCTACTAAAAAACAGGAAGTGGTTCCCTCAGCCTGACAGGAAGTAGTTTCCTTTAAGACGATTAAAGTGTAACAGCAGGACAGACGTTGGACCAAACCGAAGATCCGATATGATCAGTTTGTAAGCGACAGAAACATTTAGAAACACGAAGCTGCTGGCAGCAGGAGGGAGACGAATCCCGACGGATCAGAGGAAATCCCATCACCGTTTCATGTTTCAGATCAGAAGGAACTGATTTCAGGGAAAATTACGGAAAACGACTCAAATCAGACCACAGCTCCCCCTGCTGGACAGCGACAGGCATTTCACTTTAGATCCTCAAGTTCCTGATTTCAGTGAAACCTGCAGATGATTGACATGAAATATTTCATTTGGACATAAACAGCTGGACAGTTTCTGTCCGATTCATTTAGAAAAACAATCATTCATCTTCCTTCAGGGAATAAAATAAACTTCCTAAAGCGATCCAAGTGGACAAATATACAAAAATCTGAAAATTTACAGAAACATTCGATTTTTTAAAACATTTTCTAAAAACAAAAAACTTCAAGAAATGGTGGCAAGTTAATAAGGAGCTGACATCATTTCTACAAGATAGTGAGAATTTTAAGGCAACTGTTAAAAAGCAAAGCTGGCAGAGCAAAAGAAAACCAGTTAGAACCAGTCAGAACCAGTCAAAACCAGTCAGAACCAGTCAGAACCAGTTAGAACCAGTCAGAACCAGTTAGAACCAGTCAGAACCAGTCAGAACCAGTCAGAACCAGTCAGAACCAGTCAGAACCAGTCAGAACCAGTAAGCCGTGTGATTCCCAGTGGAGCAGTTTAGTGGTTTGGTTGTTTTAGTGTCTGCTGGTTCCGAATCTTCAGGAATAAAACCAGTTTGTGTCTCAGGCGGTTCTGATTGGCAGGCGGAGCGCCACCTGCAGGCGCGCGGCGTCCTACGCCTTTCCGTTGGCGTCTCCGTTCAGCTTCTCGGCCTCAGGCGGAGGAACGGCGCCGTTGGTGGTGGGCGGGGCCTTAGCGCCCTGGAAAGGATGACCTTTGACCTTCAGGAAGACGAGGAAGTCAAGGATGAACGCCACCATGGCCAGGAAGCCGAACGCCTGCAGACAGAGAAAATACAAAACTTCAGATCAGAAAACAGTCAGATAGTTTCTAAACACAAACGATTTCAAGGTCGTCTGCAAGACCTGAGGTATGGAGGACCAAACCTGACGTAATGAGAAATAAAAGCAAATACAGTCATGGCCAAAATAATGACACAAATGTTATATTTCACCTGATCTGCTGCCCTCTGGTTTCCATGTCAGATGTTTTCATCACATACAGAAATACAATCATGAGTAACAAAAGCTTTTATTGACAGAATGAGTTAATGCAGCAAGTCAGTATTTGCAGTGCTGACCCCTCTTCTTCTTCAGGACCTCTGCGATTCTCCCTGTCCTGCTGTCCATCACCTTCTGGACCAAATCCTGACTGATGGCCGTCCTCCATTCTTCCACAATCAATGCATTTTGTCAGAAGGTTTTTGTTTGTCCACCCGTCTCTTGATGATTGACCACAAGTTTTCAATGGGATTAAGATCTGGGGAGTTTCCAGGCCATGGACCCAAAATCTCTGTTTTGTTCCCTGAGCCAGTTAGTTATCAGCTTTATGGCCAGGTGCTCCATCATGCTGGAAAAGGCTTTGTTCATCACCAAACTGCTCTGGACGGTTGGGAGACGTTGCTCTGAGGACATTCTGGTACCATTCTTTATTCATGGCTGTGTTTTTAGGCCAGACTGTGAGAGAGCCGACTCCCTGGGCTGAGAAGCAACATGAATGGTTTCAGGATGCTGTACAGTTGGCATGAGACCAGACTGGTGGTGGCGCTCACCTCGTCTTCTCCCAACAAGCTGTTTTCCAGATGTCCCAAACAATCGTAAAGAGGATCCATCAGAGAAAATGACTTCACCCCAGTCCTCAGCAGTCCACTCCCTGTACCTTCTGCAGAGTATCAGTCTGTCCCTCATGTTTTCCTGGAGAGAAGTGGCTTCTTTGCTGCCCTCCTTGAGACCAGGCCTTGCTCCAAGAGTCTCCGCCTCACAGTGCAAACGCCCTCACACCTGCTGCTGCCATTCCTGAGCAAGCTCTGCACTGCCGGTAGCCCGATCCATCCTGCAGCTGAAACACTTTTAAGAGACTGTCCTGGTGCTGGCTGGTCTTTCTTGGGCGCCCTGCAGCCTTTTTGGCAACAATGGAGCCTTTTTGGCACCAATGGAGCCTTTTGGCAACAATGGAGCCTTTTTGGCAACAATGGAACCTTTTTGGCACCAATGGAGCCTTTTTGGCACCAATGGAGCCTTTTTGGCACCAATGGAACCTTTTTGGCAACAATGGAACCTTTTTGGCACCAATGGAGCCTTTTTGGCAACAATGGAGCCTTTTTGGCACCAATGGAGCCTTTTTGGCACCAATGGAACCTTTTTGGCACCAATGGAACCTTTTTGGCACCAATGGAGCCTTTTTGGCACCAATGGAACCTTTTTGGCACCAATGGAGCCTTTTTGGCACCAATGGAGCCTTTTTGGCACCAATGGAGCCTTTTTGGCACCAATGGAGCCTTTTTGGCACCAATGGAACCTTTTTGGCAACAATGGAGCCTTTCTGGCAACAATGGAGCCTTTTTGGCAACAATGGAGCCTTTTTGGCAACAATGGAGCCTTTTTGGTAACAATGGAGCCTTTTTGGTAACAATGGAGCCTTTTTGGTAACAACTCTCTCCTTGAAGTTCTTGATGCCATAGATTGTTGACTGAGGTGAATCTTTCTAGCTGCTCTTCCCTGTTAGGCCGTTGTTCAGCAGTGCAATGATGATGTTTCTTTAGAGATAACCGTGGTTCACAGAGAGAAACAATGGTGCCAAGAACCAGCCTGTTTAAAGGGTCCAGTCATTCTTACTAATCATGACAGATGGATCTGCAGCCCTGTCCTCATCAACACCCACAGCTGAGTTAATGGATCTGAAAACATGTCAGCTGGTCCTTTAAGGCAGCAATGAAGCTGAAATGTGTTTTGGGGGATAAAGTTTATTTTCTAGGCAAATATTGACTTTGCAATTAATTTGCTGTTAAGCTGATCAACATTCTGGAGTTTATGCAAAGTGCCATTATAAAACCTGAAGCAGTAGACTTTGTAAAAATTTACATTTGAATCATTCTCAAAACTTTGGGCCATGATTGTATGTGTGTGTATATATATATATATATATATATATATAGGGGACCCTGGGGGACACAGAGGGACCCTGGGGGACACAGAGGGACCCTCAGAGGGACGGTGTCTCACCACGGCGACGGACTCCACTGTCGTCTTGCCGTTGTTGGCTGCAAACACGATGGAGGCGATGAAGAATAAGACGGCGATGAGGAGCGTGTACAGGAAGTCCTGCAGGACAGAAAAACTCATCACTTCAGTAGTAAGACAACAGGGACTGACGGAACCAGAACCAGAGCAGAACCTTACCACTTTGGGCCAGCAGCTGATGCCCACCCTGCTGTGCAGCGTGGTGGACAGGAGGAAGAGGAGCAGCGCCGTGAAGAGGAAGGCTGTGCAGCTCACAAACTCAAAGAAGTAAAGAGGAGAGCAGCTCAGGCAGGTGGACACCGTCTCCTCCAGGACGAAGGCCACCAGGGACAGCAGCTGGGGACACACAGCAGGACCATCAGAACCAGAACCACAGTTATGTGATGTATCCGGCCCAGAAAGGGCGGCCATCTTGATCTGCAAACTACCAGCTATCCACGGTGATGCTAGTTGATGACATCATCAGCCGGCGTCCAAACAGAGAGGAAGAGGAAGTGTCATGGCGGAGAGCGACAGGGACAGAGCTCGTTCTAATCTGGACCCGGTTCTGGTTCAAACTGGGCTGTTAAGGTGTTTTGGTCCAGAAACAAGTAAATCTGGTGGAGCAGCTGGCAGCACTGCTGCCTCCTGGGCTCCAGTCCAGGCCCGGCCCGGTCCATCTGTCTGTCTGTCTGCATGTTCACCCTGTGCATGGTGGGTTCTCTACAGGTTCTACAGGTTCCTCCCAGTCCAAAAACAGGTTAACTGGTCTCTAAATTGTCCCTAGGTGTGAGTGTGGTTGTTTGACCTCTTTGTCTCTGTGTTGCCCTGCGACAGACAGGTGACCCGCCCAGGTGACCCGCCCAGGTGACCCGCCCAGGTGACCCGCCTCTCACCTGAGAGACATCAGCACCTCATGACCCACCAGGGACGAGGGTGGAAGAAAATGGATGATGGGTGAATCTGGTCACCAGTCGGACCTGAAGCTTCTGCTGGTTCTGCAGTGCAGAGAGGCAGAGAGGCAGGCTAGCATGTAGCTGCTAACAGAAACTACTGATTATTCCTGCTGATTGATTATTCCTGCTGATTGATTATTCCTGCTGATTGATTATTCCTCCTGATTGATTATTCCTCCTGATTGATTATTCCTGCTGATTGATTATTCCTGCTGATTGATTATTCCTGCTGATTGATTATTCCTGCTGATTGATTATTCCTCCTGATTGATTATTCCTCCTGATTGATTATTCCTGCTGATTGATTATTCCTGCTGATTGATTACCCTTCCTGACTGAGTTTTGTTTGAAACCAGTGAGATTGAACTGGTTTTAATGTTGAGCTGCTAACTGGCAGCAGAAACTAAAACATTACAGACCGACGACATCCAGAGGCCTCAAAACAAATCTATTGTATATATATCTATGTCCTCCACCTGAAGGGGGCGGAGCCTCTGCTCTGTGTTGGGTTAGAAGCTGCAGAACCGGTCTGGAGCTAGAGACACGTCCTCCATGTCCTCTGTGTCCTCTGTGTCCTCCATGTCCTCCGTGTCCCCCCCCTGTCAGAACCGGGTCCAGTTTCAGACTCGCTCCTGGTTTTGCTGCATTAGTTTCCCTGCAGTGTTTGTTGTTTGGTTGATTTTAGTTTTTCTGTTTGGTTTTTGTGTCTGCAGAGTTTCTAATGTAAAAAACCTCCAGAACCTCCAGAACCTCCAGAACCCGCCCTTCTTACCCCTGAAGCCTCTGGACCCAGGATGTGAGGAAAGAGGAAGGATTTTATTGTGAAAGGTTGTGGCAGAAAGTGCTGACTCTGCAGATTTGATCGGTTTATTCTGATCCCTTCCTGACTCAGTCAGAGGTCCGGTTCTGATCCGGACCCAGTGTGAGGCGCTGCAGAGCCGCTAGAACCAGGTCGGGTCACCAAACACAGAACCAGAGGAAGGTTCTGGATAGACCGGTCCTCCAGAACCGGTCAGATGGAGGTCCAGAGCTCTGAACATCCCGTTTCTGCAGCTGGTTCTGTTCGGCCCGGATGCCCCCCCCCCAGGCGCCGTTGCAACAGCCGGTGGTTCTGCTGACCGCAGCCAAACGGTCCTGCAGAACTTTCACTTCTCCGTCTGCCGCTTCCTGCTGAAGAGCAGAACCAGAACCAGAACCGGACCTGAACTTTATCGGCCAGAACTTTGACTTGTAACCTGAATTTACTTAAAAAACTCAAACTGGTTTCATCTGGTAACCACAGAGGAAACCAGAACTTTGACCCAAATTAAATATTTTTCTTCAGATGAGCCCAGAATAAAAAACTGGATCAGAACCACCAGCAGTTCTGGACCTAGGATCAGGATAATTTTATGATTTTAGTTTTTAAAAATGATTTTTGGCCCAAAGTCTGGACTGCTCTGCTTCAGTGCTCTCGACTCCCGCAGCATGATGCTGCCTCTGCCTGTTCGCAGCAGATGTATGGAAGGCAACACGTGGTTCTGTGGCGCTGATCCGTCTTCCTGGCCGAGCGGCCAGAACGTTCTCTGTGCTTTATAGAAACGATCCTGAGCCGAACCAGGACCAATAAAACATGGCCGCCCGGCTCTTTGACTGGCTGTAAACTTCTGGCCTCAGCGTCAATCTGAGCCGGCAGATTCAGCAACTTGTTGCCAACTGGGAGAGGCGGCAACGTGTGAAACGAGCCGCCGAACGGCAACTTCCTGTGACAACAACCGAGGATTCAGAGAAGAAGAAGAAGTGGCAGGAAGTGTGATTCAGGGAGCGCCGACCACGGAAACCACGGCAACGGGTTCAGAGCGTCATGGAGTGAACAACAGGAAACCAGACGCAGGCTGGGGACCCGGTCCAGAACTGGGGACATGCACAGAACCTCACTGGGTTCCTCCAGACGGGATTATTTTAGATCCAGATTGAAATAAAAGGTTTTAATTTAATCTGATTATCATTTTATTTCTGACAAAATTGGACCAAATGGTTCAAAGTTTCTCCAGACGACAGAAAAGAACCGAAAGAAAAGATTCACAAAGCACAACTGAACCGAGAACTGAACCGAGAACTGAACCGAGAACTGAACAGAGAACTGAATCATGAACTGAATCATGAACTGAACAGAGAACTGAATCATGAACTGAACCGAGAACTGAATCGTGAACTGAACCGAGAACTGAATCATGAACTGAATCATGAACTGAACCGAGAACTGAATCATGAACTGAATCATGAACTGAACAGAGAACTGAATCGTGAACTGAACCGAGAACTGAATCATGAACTGAATCATGAACTGAACCGAGAACTGAATCATGAACTGAATCATGAACTGAACCGAGAACTGAATCGTGAACTGAACAGAGAACTGAATCATGAACTGAACCGAGAACTGAATCATGAACTGAATCATGAACTGAATCATGAACTGAATCATGAACTGTAGGACTGCATAATTAAATCGATTCTACGATATTTACTGATTTTCATGTATCGATGCGTTAGACCATAGTGTCCACAGCCTTATAGCGTCTTTTTGTCTGGTTTGTGACGGCGTAGCAGCCAGGCTCCGCCTCCCTCCGTCTCACCTTCAACTTGAGCTTAAAGTGCACATTATAAACTACACACCAGTTTTTAAATTGCGTTAACAGGCCGAGTAAAACCGGAGTTATGCTAAAATAAGTAAACCGGTTTTTTCCGAATGACAGAAAAATGTCAAAAACCGTTTTTTCCGGTTATGTGACAGGAAATGAGCTTCCAAACGTAAAAACGCAACGTTAGAATCCTGTGTTTTTAGAAATCTCAAATCTTCAACAAATAACGATGGGATGGATTTTGTTGCTAGGAAACGAAGTAAAGTTGCTCAAGTTACGGTGAAAGAGAAGCGGATCGGAGCAGCGGCGCGAAATTACAGCAAAGTTTGGATATCGGAGCGATGGGTGGCGTCCGCTTGGTGATTTGTCTTTAGTGGTTTCTGTTCCGTTTACCTGAAGAATCAACGCACGGCGGCGGCGGCTCTGTTTGGAGCTGGAAGACGAAGAGGCGAAACCCGCAGCCGGAGTCTGGGCGCCATGAGGGTTGCCATGACGACATGGCAGATCGATCATTCATATTAGCAGCTGAGCAACAGACAGAGAACGATGAGACGCAGATACTCAGAGATCCAAGCAGGGGAACGGCGGCGCTGCGCAGCTGCAAGGAGTCGATCACTACGGGGTCAGGCGGAGCCGCTACCCCAGCAGCTAGTAGCAAACAGCTTACAGCCACGGCTAACTCCAGGAGCTAAGCTAGAAAAATATTTTCACTATAGTCCAAAAGACTTTATTTTACCCCCGTATCCTAATCAGGTATTGTGTAGTTGATGCTTTTGATCAGTTTTCAGTTAATTAAATCCAAGTCTATGGAACACAAACGTCACCAAAATCACTGTCCCTCTAAAATCTTTCAGAAAATCATAAAAGTGTATCGATCGCAGAATATCGTGATATATATCGTATCGTGAGGTGATTGTGTCACTACACCCCTAATGAACTGAACCAATGAACTGAACAGTTCCCGGCTCAGTCAGTGGTTCTGGTTCAGTTCTGGTTCTGATCCAGCCGTGTTTATACATCTGGACCAGCGGCACGGTAACCAAGGCAGCCTGATCAGAACCCGGGCGGTTCTGTCCAGACAGCGTTAATCAGAGCTGAGTGAACTTTGACCTCACCACTTCCAGGATCTTCAGGCCGAAACGCGGCATGTCCAGATGCTCCGACGCCGGGCCGAGCCAGAACGGCGCCTTCGGGTTAGAAACCGTCGTCGCTGTGTAAACTTCGTTCGCCATGATGGAGCTGGAGACAGAACAGGAAGTTGCATCAGAGTCCAGATCTATGACCACTTCCTGTTGGAGCCAGCACTGACCTCTACACCATTAATTAACAAAGTTCTTTATTTGAAGCACAAGAGACGCGAAACCTCCTGAAAATGTGTTTGAAGAGTTTCAAGGAGATGAAACTTAAAAGTCAAAATAAATGAGTGAATTAAATGACAAAACAGGAGAAAATCTAAACGAGTGAAACGAGTACGTTACCCCCGGGGGTGGGGGGGACGACGCCTACGTTACCCCCGGGGGTGGGGGGGGGCGACGCCTGCGTTATCCCCGGGGGTGGGGGGGACGACGCCTACGTTGCCCCGGGGGTGGGGGGGGCGACGCCTGCGTTATCCCCGGGGGTGGGGGGGACGGCGCCTACGTTACCCCCGGGGGTGGGGGGGTGACGCCTGCGTTACCCCCCGGGGCAACGTCTGCGTTACGCCTGCGTTACCCCCGGGGGCGACGCCTGCGTTACCCCCGGGGGTGGGGGGGCGACGCCTGCGTTACCCCCCGGGGCGACGCCTGCGTTACCCCCGGGGCGACGCCTGCGTTACCCCCGGGGGCGACGCCTGCGTTACCCCCGGGGGTGGGGGGGCGACGCCTGCGTTACCCCCCGGGGCGACGCCTGCGTTACCCCCGGGGCGACGCCTGCGTTACCCCCGGGGCGATGCCTGCGTTACCCCCGGGGCGATGCCTGCGTTACCCCCGGGGCGACGCCTGCGTTACCCCCGGGGGCGACGCCTGCGTTACCCCCCGGGGCGACGCCTGCGTTACCCCCGGGGCGACGCCTGCGTTACCCCCGGGGCGACGCCTGCGTTACCCCCGGGGCGATGCCTGCGTTACCCCCGGGGCGACGCCTGCGTTACCCCCGGGGGCGGGGCTGGACCTGGCCGGTTGGGGCTCCTAGTCGGAGCATCACAGATGATTCTCAGAGGCTCAGGCTTCAGCTTTGCCCCATTTTGCCCTGGTGACCAGCTGGGCCAATCAGAGGGCAGGAGGTCCCGCCCTTCACTGTGATTGGTTTAGACCTCATGTGTCTGTTGATGAACAGGGAACCTTTTAGACTCTGTTTTTCCTCCAACGACTCGGCGCACCGCTGAAACTTGTTAGATTCTGGAGCTAAATGTTCCTGACAGGCACTGAACGCACCACGGGTTGAAGCACGACCCGGTTCTGGTCCAGATCAGGAACAGCAGCTGAGCAGTTGGTCCAAGTATATTGGGACTAAAATAAAACTGTGAAAGTTTCTGATCCAGAACCAAAACGTTTGAGGCTCTTATGACCCAAAACCGGTTCTGAGACACAAATTACTCTTTTTTTTGTTTCAATTCTATGTATAAATAAAACGGAAAATGTCAGAAAAACCGAAATGAAGATCAGATGAGAGGTTTCTGAATAAAAACATCTGCAGGAAGACTGGATTTCAGTATTAATGCATGTTTTGGGTCATATTAGAATAACGATGCATGTAACTGCGACCGGACTGCAGACTGGACGTCCGCTTCATGACTGGACAAACTTTACTGCAATCATTACAACAATATTCAACATTTTAATGCCATTTATTCCCAATATCATGCAGCTCTGCATGTTAAACTAAATGACGCTGCAGGGAAAGGCCTGACTTCTGTTTGGGGTTTTATGAAAGCGTCAACATTCAGATGAAAACCAGAGTTCAGCTTTAATTTTCCAGATAAAACCAAAAACAAACATTTGAAGGGGATTTCTGGTTTCTCTGCAAGTGAAAGTGAAAAGCAGCAACCATGTGTTCAATTTCAAACTTTCCCATCATCTCAGGTTTAAAACAACAAACGTGATTCAGAAATATAAGAACAAAACCGGGTTTTTTTTATCGCACGGGAACGAATCAGAGCAGATCTGAAACATTTAACCTGAACAGAACGTTCTGGGAAAACCGGAAACTTCACCTCCACCAAACTCCAACTGTAAAACTTGACAATTTAAATCACAACGTTGGTAAACACCAAACTAAACAGTTAAAAAGATGATTTATGAATTGTCTGTAAAGCTAGGAGTCCTGCAGGAAGTTCGGCCCTGATTTTATCCGGCAAAAGTTTTATTTTAATGGATCCAGCAGCTGTCTGGTTCCAAAGCCAAGGGAGGGATCGGAGCGGATGTGGACTTTTTCAAAGAGAACGGGATTAAACTCAGGAAATGAAGATAGATTTTCTAAAACACATCCGAGATTATCAGAACTAAGAAAAAATGTACTTTTAAACTTTTAATTGCATGTCAAACAAGAAACTTTAAGAAGTTTAGCATCAACTTCAGCGGCCTAAACGTGATTAACTTTTATCTTTCTGAACAAAAAAATAAGGAAATGAGAATTTAAAAAATACGTGACGTTAAATGTATAAAACTCACGGCTGTGTTGTCTCGGTTCACAGGAAAGATGAACTTTACAGTTAAAATCTAACTCCGTCACCTCTAGGCTTTGTTTGTGAGCCACTTCCGCGTTTCAGAATTTTTTAAAGCTGGAACGTAACGCAAAACTTAGCTTCCGGTACCTACCGGAAGTTTTCGATGTCGCTTTATTGTGAAGTCTAGAACGATTAGTTTACCTTTGAGGTACTTTTGGTTTCAAACCCACATAAGTCCGACTCATAAACACAAGAAGTCACTTATCATCCTCCATAAAGGTTAAAGAGTCGATAAAGTGACTAAGATGTTTACGGCTGATTTCTGATGAGAAAATAATCCTGGAGTTTGGTTTTTAACACAACACCGACATCTAGTGGCGGGAAACAGAAGGAAGTTGAATGTTTGAAAAATAACCTCTTTTTCCCTTTAAGGGATTAAACCAAAAACTTTCTGACTATGTAACTTTACAACAACATCCCATAATTTTCTTATTTCTCCCTAAATCAGATGACCTGTGTGACGGTTTACAGTCATATTTTCACCATGTAATTCAAACATTTATAAGTGTCATAGTTCCAAAATAAATATTTAACCTACAACCAAAATACTTAACTTGTAAACTAAATATTTAGTTAGCAAACTATATGCTTTGTTGTCAACTAAATGTTTAGCGTCCAAACTAAGCATTTAATTTCAAAACTGGCGGAAAACAGATGCAAGCTGAATGTTTTTAAACCAGACTGCAGATTTCTGGGACGCTCCGTGGATCTGAAGACAAAAGTTCATCTGAGGAGGAAAACACAAATGAAAAGACTATAAAAACCCCCTGACATCAGTTTGCCCCGGTTTATTTTCACTTCTTAGAATAAAGGTCATTAGTTTTTATTATTTTCTTATTTCTGATTTGATTTTTGTGCAGTAAATAAATAAACTCACCTGACTTCCTGCAGGGCAGCAGCTCTGAACCCACTGGAATGACCGTGTGAAAGTCCAGCTGAGAATCCATGTCTGAAGCTTGATGTTCAGAGATTCTCTGGCTTCCATCCTTCTCCCAATGCAGAAGCATGCCACACTTTTCAGATCAAATGAATTGTCCAGTTCAGCCAGTATGAATACTTCTGGACCTCAGGAAGCTTCAGCTCTGATCTGAAGGATGTTTCATGAATAAAAGCTGATTTTCTTTCCGCCGTCAGAAGCTGAAGTTTCTCTTCACGGTGCGCTGCCTGACTCAGCCTGCAGGGGGCGCCGCGGCCCGCTCCTCTCAGGGTCTCCCCGGGTATAAATGCGGGAGGAGCGGCTGCGGAGCGGAGAGGCTCTCCAGCAGCCAGAGGAGGAGGAAGAGGAGGATGAGGGTGAAGAAGCGGAGCTGATCTCAGGTCGGAGCCGCGGAGCTGAAACTGGAAACTTCCGGATGTTTTTCTGAAGCTTTTCCTCATCCGAGCAGGTAAGAGAGGAAGACTCTCTGCTGAGGAAGAGGGTGACGGTGCTGAGGTTCGGGTCAGAAATCCTGAGGTGATCCGGGTTCTGTCTGCTCTCTGCCGGTCACAGGTTCTGTTCCTGGTTAGTTTCCTCCTGATGCAGCTTCTGGTTTCTGTCCTGTTGGATCTGATGATGATGATGATGAAGAAACAACCCAAACTCTTCACATAAAGTGGTCAGAAAAACCCAGAACTGGACCGAGTCCCAGATTAGAAACCTTAAAGTGAGAAACATTTATAAACTCGTTAAATTTGGTTCCTAATGTGTTGATCTGTTGGCAAAATCTGGTGATTTTAGTTCTACAGAAAAAAGTTCAATCAGTTTAATGAGGAGAGTTCCTCTGATGGTTGGATGAACGGTTGGATGAATGGTTGGATGAGCAGTCGGTTGGTTGGATGAATGGTTGGATGAGCAGTTGGATGAATGGTTGGATGAACGGTTGGATGAATGGTTGGATGAACGGTTGGATGAGCAGTCGGTTGGTTGGATGAATGGTTGGATGAACAGTTGGATGAATGGTTGGATGAACGGTTGGATGAATAGTCGATTGGTTGGATGAATGGTTGGATGAGCAGTTGGATGAATGGTTGGATGAACGGTTGGATGAGCAGTCGGTTGGTTGGATGAATGGTTGGATGAGCAGTTGG
Organism: Poecilia reticulata; assembly: GCF_904066995.2. Lineage (NCBI taxonomy): Eukaryota > Metazoa > Chordata > Actinopteri > Cyprinodontiformes > Poeciliidae > Poecilia > Poecilia reticulata. The sequence goes on along the minus strand of NC_088845.1, from coordinate 347,017 downwards.
ATGAATGGTTGGATGAACAGTTGGATGAATGGTTGGATGAACGGTTGGATGAATAGTCGATTGGTTGGATGAATGGTTGGATGAGCAGTCGGTTGGTTGGATGAATGGTTGGATGAACGGTTGGATGAACGGTTGGATGAACGGTTGGATGAATGGTTGGATGAACGGTTGGATGAGCAGTCGGTTGGTTGGATGAATGGTTGGATGAGCAGTTGGATGAATGGTTGGATGAATAGTCGATTGGTTGGATGAATGGTTGGATGAATGGTTGGATGAATAGTCGATTGGTTGGATGAATGGTTGGATGAACAGTCGGTTGGTTGGATGAACGGTTGGATGAATGGTTGGATGAACGGTTGGATGTGCAGTCGGTTGGTTGGATGAATGGTTGGATGTGCAGTCGGTTGGTTGGATGAACGGTTGGATGAATGGTTGGATGAATAGTCGATTGGTTGGATGAATGGTTGGATGAATGGTTGGATGAATAGTCGATTGGTTGGATGAATGGTTGGATGAATAGTCGATTGGTTGGATGAATGGTTGGATGAACAGTCGGTTGGTTGGATGAACGGTTGGATGAATGGTTGGATGAACGGTTGGATGTGCAGTCGGTTGGTTGGATGAACGGTTGGATGTGCAGTCGGTTGGTTGGATGAACGGTTGGATGAACAGTCGGTTGGTTGGATGAATGGTTGGATGAATGGTTGGATGAACGGTTGGATGTGCAGTCGGTTGGTTGGATGAACGGTTGGATGTGCAGTCGGTTGGTTGGATGAACGGTTGGATGTGCAGTCGGTTGGTTGGATGAATGGTTGGATGAACAGTCGGTTGGTTGGATGAACGGTTGGATGAACGGTTGGATGTGCAGTCGGTTGGTTGGATGAACGGTTGGATGAACGGTTGGATGAATGGTTGGATGAACGGTTGGATGAATGGTTGGATGAATGGTTGGATGAACGGTTGGATGAACGGTCAATTGGTTGGATGAGCAGTCGGTTGGTTGGATGAACGGTTGGATGAACGGTTGGATGAACGGTTGGATGAACGGTTGGATGAATGGTTGGATGAACGGTTGGATCATGATAACAGCTGCAGATATTTTGGTTCTCTTGGCTCTGGACGGGTCTGTTTCCATAGCAACAGCCGCTGAGGCTGATGGGAGCTGTAGTCCTGTGGAGCTTTTAGAGTTTTATCCCTATGCTGTGTTTTTACAATACAACATTTTACTGGATTTAATTTATTCATAAATGTCACTTCCTGTCAGAAACAACTTCCTGTCCGACTGAAGCAGAATAATTCTGATCAGAACTAAACAGGCGGCAGCCGGACTCAGACTGTCGTCACGTTTATTCGGTGCCATTTGTAAAGTTACAGCCCAAAATTTGCAGCAATAATTAATATTTAACTGGCTAACTGGACAATTAGCTCCCAGTTAAATACTTAATTAGCAAGCTAGATATTTAGCTATTTAGTTGGAGCTAAATATATGCAGTTAGCTAAGAGCTAGATACATATTTTCTTTACAAAATGAATATTTACCTGGCTCAGAGTTAAATATTTAGCTAGTATGCAAATTCACTTGTTGATGAGTGGAAGTGGACTACCAAAATAAAAGCCGACTGATAGCCAGTACATAAACTTCTGCTGGTGAGGCTGACTCCTCCAGTCTTCAGCTTTTATTTTGGTAGTCCACTTCCAGTTATAGGCAGAGTATTTTGCTCTTGGCTAAATATTTAGGTTGCTAGCAAAATTATTAGCTTGGAGCTACTTGGCTAACTCCATATTTAGCTTGGTAACTATTAAAATTCAAATTTAGCTCAAATTATATATTCAGAAATATGTAGCTAAACATCTGTTAGCAAGCTGCTTGCTAATGACATATTTAATTTGGAGCTAAATGTTAGCTAAACTTTTACTTTTAAGCGTAATATTTAGTTTGAAACTGCTGCATTTATCAATGAATGAAAAATGTGGTGAAAATGTGACTTTAAAAGTGAACCTCCATCTTTTCCTCCTGTGCCGGACGAAATAATCCAGATTATTGCCGTTTGTTTCTGCCAGAGTAGCTTTATTAACGTCCCGTTTCAGCGGTTCCGACTGAAACCGGATCCTGGACAGCAGAACGCGCCTGCTCTGGTTCCGAGATGCATCTGCTCTTCATCCTGTTACCCGAGCCGGCGGCCTGGAGGAGGAAGAGGAGGAAGAGGAGGGAACCGGACGTTTCCTGCAGGCGGCTCGGTTAATCAGATGATGGAGGGCAGAGCGAGCCAACTGTCCGGTTCTGATCCAGACGGATTCAGCTCTGGTTCTGCTGCATCTTTACTGAACGAATCGGAACATTTTCACAGTGAAACATTTATAAAGTTACGAGTTTAACTCTTTTTAGACTTCTGTCACTTTGGAAATAAAAAATGTTCGGAGGTCAGTGGCGACCAACAGGGTTGTCATGGTGATGTGAAGGTCGGAGGTCAGTGGTGACCAACAGGGTTGTCATGGTGATGTGAAGGTCGGAGGTCAGTGGCGACCAACGGGGTTGTCATGGTAATGTGAAGGTCGGAGGTCAGTGGCGACCAACGGGGTTGTCATGGTGATGTGAAGGTCGGAGGTCAGTGGCGACCAACAGGGTTGTCATGGTGATGTGGAGGTCGGAGGTCAGTGGCGACCAACAGGGTTGTCATGGTGATGTGAAGGTCGGAGGTCAGTGGTGACCAACAGGGTTGTCATGGTGATGTGGAGGTCGGAGGTCAGTGGCGACCAACAGGGTTGTCATGATGTTGTGGAGGTCGGAGGTCAGTGGCGACCAACAGGGTTGTCATGATGTTGTGGAGGTCGGAGGTCAGTGGCGACCAACAGGGTTGTCATGGTGATGTGAAGGTCGGAGGTCAGTGGCGACCAACAGGGTTGTCATGGTGATGTGGAGGTCGGAGGTCAGTGGCGACCAACAGGGTTGTCATGGTGATGTGGAGGTCGGAGGTCAGTGGCGACCAACAGGGTTGTCATGGTGATGTGGAGGTCGGAGGTCAGTGGCGACCAACAGGGTTGTCATGGTGATGTGGAGGTCGGAGGTCAGTGGCGACCAACAGGGTTGTCATGGTGATGTGGAGGTCGGAGGTCAGTGGCGACCAACAGGGTTGTCATGGTGATGTGAAGGTCGGAGGTCAGTGGCGACCAACAGGGTTGTCATGGTGATGTGGAGGTCGGAGGTCAGTGGCGACCAACGGGGTTGTCATGGTGATGTGGAGGTCGGAGGTCAGTGGCGACCAACAGGGTTGTCATGGTGATGTGAAGGTCGGAGGTCAGCTCGTTGTGCTTCTCAGCCTGTTGCTCCGTTTTCCAGATGATTTGGCCTCGTTTCTGGAGGTTCTGACCACTTCCTGCCTGCCCCCGCAGACTTCCTGTCCCGCCTCCGCCATGAGCGACGTCGTGCAGACGGCGGCCGGCTCTCTGGGTCTGCTCAGCAGCTCCTGCCTCACCAAGGTGGAGCTGCGCCTCACCTGTAAGGGCGTCTCGGACCGGGACGCGCTGTCCAGGCCCGACCCCTGCGTCGTCCTCAACATGCAGTCCCACGGCCGGTGGATGGAGGTGGGTCGCCATGGCAACGAGGTCGTCCTCCACGCGCCGCCATCTTTGTTTCTGTGTTGATTTGTTGAGTTTAGGAGAAAATTCACCAGAAGAAAAAAAAAAAGACTTAATTTATTTCTGTTCTAATCAGCGAAACCCGAACAGAGTCTGACGTCACATCCCGCAGAACCAGAACATCAGAACCAAAACACTCGGTTCTGGTTCTGCTAGCTGCTTCATTAGCCATCTGGATGCTGCCGGTCCAGCTCCAGAACCATCAGGATCTGACCCGGTTCTGATGGCTGTCACAGGTTCACCGCGCTGTTCGTCCGCAGGTGGACCGGACCGAGGTGATCCGCAGCTGCGTCAACCCCACCTACTCCAAGGTCTTCACCTTGGACTTTTATTTTGAAGAGGTGCAGCGGCTGCGCTTCGAGCTGTTCGACATCAACAGCCACAACGGGCCGAAGGAGGCCGACTTCCTGGGCTCAGTGGAGTGTACGCTGGGACAGGTGAGTCCAGCTGGGTCCAGCTGGGACAGGTGAGTCCAGCTGGGACAGGTGAGTCCAGCTGGGTCCAGCTGGGACAGGTGAGTCCAGCTGGGACAGGTGAGTCCAGCTGGGTCCAGCTGGGACAGGTGAGTCCAGCTGGGTCCAGCTGGGACAGGTGAGTCCAGCTGGGACAGGTGAGTCCAGCTGGGACAGGTCAGACCAACTATTAGTCATTTTTTGCCTGTAACTTTGCCAACAGCGCCCCCTGTCATCCAGCTGCGGTTCATCATTGATCTGCCATTGAATAAAAACAACCAGATGTTAAAGGCACATCTTTGATTTGGAAGATATTCGACTCTTGACGTTTCATTTTCCTCCAGGATGATTTCATTTCCTGCAGAGACCAGAGAAAACAGGATGTGTGAAAAATTGAGTACTGCTAAAGAAACATGTCGTTTCCATGGTGACGGTCGGCCGGTCCAGAACCAGAACCAGACTGGGTTCTGGTGTTGGTGTTTCTAAGGGTTACAGTGTTGGATGGTGATGTCACCGGATCTGTCAACCATCCCCAGTAACCATAGCAACCGCAGCAACGCTTTCTGAAAGGGCCACAGGCTCCAGAAGGCGTCTAGGAAGTGGGCGGAGCCAATAGGGGCGTGGCCAGGCGTGGAGGAGTGAGGCGGTTCTGTGGACCGCAGTAGAACGGTCAGCAACCATACAGGTCCTTCTCCAACAATTAGCATATTGTGATAAAGTTCATTATTTTCCATAATGTAATGGTAAAAACTGTCGTATATTTCAGATTCATTGCTCACCAGCTGAAATATTTCAGGTCTTTTATTGTTTTAATACTGTTGATTTTGGCAAACAGCTCATGAAAACCCAAAATCCCTGTCTCAAAAAATTAGCATATTTCATCCGACCAATAAAAGAAACAAACTTCAAATAATTATGTTCAGTTATGCATCAATACTTGGTCAGGAATCATTTTGCAGCCTTCAGGGCGACATGGAGGCCATCAGCCTGTGGCTCTGCTGAGGTGTTATGGAGCCCAGGATGCTTCGATGGCCTTAAGCTCATCCAGAGTTTTGGGTTTTGGTCTCTCAACTTTCTCTTCACAACATCCCACAGATTCTCTATGGGGTTCAGGTCAGGAGAGTTGGCAGGCCAACAGTAGCACCATGGTCAGTATACCAGTGGTTTTGGCTCTGTGAGCAGGTTGTGCTGAAAAAGGAAATCTTCATCTCCATAAAGCTTTTCAGCAGATGGAAGCATGAAGTGCTCCAAAACCTCCTGATAGCTGCTGCATTGACCTGCCCTTGATAAAACACAGTGGACCAACACCAGCAGCTCCCCAGACCATCACTGACTGTGGGTACTGGACACTGGACTTCTGGCATTTCCTTCTCTCCAGTCTTCCTCCAGACTCTGGCACCTTGATTTCAGAATGACATGCAAAATTTGCTTTCATCCGAAAAAAGTACTTTGGACCACTGAGCAACAGTCCAGTGCTGCTTCTCTGTAGCCCAGGTCAGGCGCTTCTGCCACTGTTTCTGGTTCAACAGTGGCTTGACCTTTGACCTGGGGAATGCAGCACCTGTAGCCCATTTCCTGCACGGTGGCTCTGGATGTTTCTAATCCAGACTCAGTCCACTGCTGGAGGTCTGGACTCGGTCCTTCTCCACCATCTTCCTCAGGGTCCGGTCACCTCGTCTCATTGTGCAGATTTTTCCTTCCCACTGAGGAGCCTTGATACTCTGGGAACAGCCTATTGGTTCAGAAATGTCTTTCTGTGTCTCGTCCTCTTGCTTGAGGGCGTCAGTGATGGCCTTCTGGACAGCAGTCAGGTCAGCAGTCAGACCCATGATGGCGGTTTTGAGTAATGAACCAGGCTGGGAGTTTTTAAAAGCCTCATGAATCTTTTGCAGGTGTTCAGAGTTACTTTGTTGATTCAGATGATGGTTAACGGCTCGTTCAGAGAATCTTTCATGATATGCTCATTGTTTGGGTTTTCATGAGCCGTTTGCCAACATCATCAGTATTAAAACAATAAAAGACCTGAAATATTTCAGTTGGTGAGCAATGAATCTAAAATATGACAGTTCAATTTTTATCATTACATTATGGAAAATAATTAACTTTATCACAATATGCTAATTTTTTGAGAAGGACCTGTATTTAGCAACTTTTTACTCAAACAAGCAACTAGAGACAAATTTATCATCTTCTGGAGATTCACCGCTACCGATCAATGCTACCGATCAATGCTACCGATCAACGCTACCGATCAACGCTACCGATCAACGCTACCGATCAACGCTACCGATCAACGCTACCGATCAACGCTACCGATCAACGCTACCGATCAACACTACCGATCAATGCTACCGATCAACGCTACCGATCAACGCTACCGATCAACACTACCGATCAACGCTACCGATCAACGCTACCGATCAATGCTACCGATCAACGCTACCGATCAATGCTACCGATCAACACTACCGATCAACACTACCGATCAACACTACCGATCAACGCTACCAATCAACGCTACCGATCAATGCTACCGATCAACGCTACCGATCAACGCTACCGATCAATGCTACCGATCAACACTACCGATCAATGCTACCGATCAACACTACCGATCAATGCTACCGATCAATGCTAGCCACCAGGGGGCGCCTCTGAGGTTTTATACCTGAACCAGACAGACATGGATGTCAATAAAACATTGGACCAATAGGAAAATTCGCCTGCAGTACCACTGTTCAGCCCACAGAGGGCAGCACTGAGGCGTTTGCAAAATTAAACACATTTACAGGAAAATGTTAAAATTTGCTCATAAAGGCAGTGGCTGGTGGGAGGGTTGGAACATCCCATAATAACCTCGGTGTGAACCTGTGTGTGCAGATCGTCTCCCAGAGGAACCTGTCCAAAGCTCTGCTCCGACCCGGAGGAACCGTTGGGAAAACCATCATCACGGTGAGTCCGAGTGCCGGAGTGCTGGATCCGGTTCAGACTGAATCCGGTTCAGATCCGGTTCTGCATTCTGAACCTGCTCCTTTGGGCCCCGTGTTACTGACTGCTGCTGGTCCCTTAGATCTTCCTGATCTGAATATTCAGTGTTTGTTTTTTCTCAACTCGTAATCAGCCTCAGATCAAAGGGATGTGTGTGTGTGTGTGTGTGTGTGTGTGTGTGTGTGTGTGTGTGTGTTCAGATCACAGCAGAGGAGCTGACGGGGAACGATGACTACATCGAGCTCTCCTTCAGCGCCAGGAAGCTGGACGACAAGGTAGCAGCTTCAGTCTCAGATCTGTTTCCAGTTTCCTGGGTTTAAATGGCCTGGAGGCTAAGCTAGCTAAAACCAGCGGTGGAGACAGCTAGCTAAGAAGCTAGCTGCACTAACCATAAAGCACTGGTCAAATGAGCTTAGCTAATGCTAAAGCACTATGCTAACTCAGCTAAGCTAACACTGAAGCACCAAGCCAGTGCAGGTGGCAGCTAATGCTAACGTCCTAAATTGACGCCACCATGTTGAGGAGCTCAAAACAATCAACGCAGAGGTCAAACTTTATTCAGCTGAAATTTTACGAAACAGACGAGTAAATTAGCACTTTAAACTTTATCTGGTGAAAGTAATGTACGGAAAGCTAAGTGTGCTAAATGTTAGCAAAAGCGCTAACAGGTTGTTCTGTTGTGATCAGAAGGCGTTTCCTGATGTAGGGAAATGGAGGGAATGTTTTTCAGCAGGAAAATCTCTGCTGATCCCGAGTGTTTGTGGATGTTTCCCAGGACTTTTTCAGTAAATCGGATCCGTTCCTGGAGCTCTACAGAGTGAACGACGACGCCACCATGCAGCTCGTCTACAGGACTGAGGTAGGAGATCAGAACCCACAGATACTTCAGTACTTCACTAATACTTCATGTTTACAGCATCAACGTAAATATTCATCAATATCTGCATTTCAGAAGACGTTTCACTTCCAGTTAATCTGGTTTCATTCGGGTTAATCTGGTCCAGTTTGAGTTAATCTGGTTTAATTTGGGTTCATCTGGGTTAACTTGGGTTAATCTGGTTCAGTTTGTGTTAATCTGGTTTAATTTGGGTTAATCTGGTTCAATTTGGGTTAATCTGGTTTAATTTGGGTTAATCTGGTTTAATTTGGGTTAATCTGGTTCAGTTTGTGTTAATCTGGTTTAATTTGGGTTAATCAGGTTTAATTTGGGTTAATCTGGTTCAATTTGGGTTAATCTGGTTTAACTTGGGTTAATCTGGTTTAATTTGGGTTAATCTGGTTCAATTTGGGTTAATCTGGTTTAATTTGGGTTAATCTGGTTCAATTTGGGTTAATCTGGTTTAACTTGGGTTAATCTGGTTTAATTTGGGTTAATCTGGTTCAGTTTGTGTTAATCTGGTTCAATTTGGGTTAATCTGGTTCAGTGTGTGTTAATCTGGTTTAATTTGGGTTAATCAGGTTTAATTTGGGTTAATCTGGTTCAATTTGGGTTAATCTGGTTTAACTTGGGTTAATCTGGTTTAATTTGGGTTAATCTGGTTCAGTTTGTGTTAATCTGGTTCAATTTGGGTTAATCTGGTTCAGTTTGTGTTAATCTGGTTTAATTTGGGTTAATCTGGTTTAATTTGTGTTAATCTGGTTTAATTTGGGTTAATCTGGTTCAGTTTGTGTTAATCTGGTTTAATTTGGGTTAATCTGGTTCAATTTGGGTTAATCTGGTTTAACTTGGGTTAATCTGGTTTAATTTGGGTTAATCTGGTTCAGTTTAGGTTAATCTGGTTTAATTTTGGTTAATCTGGTTTAATTTGGGTTAATCTGGTTCTGTTTGTGTTAATCTGGTTTAATTTGGGTTAATCTGGTTCAGTTTAGGTTAATCTGGTTTAATTTTGGTTAATCTGGTTCAATTTGGGTTAATCAGGTTCTGTTTGTGTTAATCTGGTTAAATTTGGGTTAATCTGGTTAATCGTGGGTTAATCTGGTTCAGTTTAGGTTAATCTGGTTTAATTTGGGTTAATCTGGTTCAGTTTGTGTTAATCTGGTTTAATTTGGGTTAATCTGGTTCAATTTGGGTTAATCTGGTTTAATTTTGGTTAATCTGGTTCAGTTTGTGTTAATCTGGTTTAATTTGGGTTAATCTGGTTCAATTTGGGTTAATCTGGTTTAATTTGGGTTAATCTGGTTTAATTTGGGTTAATCTGGTTCAGTTTGTGTTAATCTGGTTTAATTTGGGTTAATCAGGTTTAATTTGGGTTAATCTGGTTCAATTTGGGTTAATCTGGTTTAACTTGGGTTAATCTGGTTTAATTTGGGTTAATCTGGTTCAATTTGGGTTAATCTGGTTCAATTTGGGTTAATCTGGTTTAATTTGGGTTAATCTGGTTCAATTTGGGTTAATCTGGTTTAACTTGGGTTAATCTGGTTTAATTTGGGTTAATCTGGTTCAGTGTGTGTTAATCTGGTTTAATTTGGGTTAATCAGGTTTAATTTGGGTTAATCTGGTTCAATTTGGGTTAATCTGGTTTAACTTGGGTTAATCTGGTTTAATTTGGGTTAATCTGGTTCAGTTTGTGTTAATCTGGTTCAATTTGGGTTAATCTGGTTCAGTTTGTGTTAATCTGGTTTAATTTGGGTTAATCTGGTTTAATTTGTGTTAATCTGGTTTAATTTGGGTTAATCTGGTTCAGTTTGTGTTAATCTGGTTTAATTTGGGTTAATCTGGTTCAATTTGGGTTAATCTGGTTTAACTTGGGTTAATCTGGTTTAATTTGGGTTAATCTGGTTCAGTTTAGGTTAATCTGGTTTAATTTTGGTTAATCTGGTTTAATTTGGGTTAATCTGGTTTAATTTGGGTTAATCTGGTTCAATTTGGGTTAATCTGGTTCTGTTTGTGTTAATCTGGTTAAATTTGGGTTAATCTGGTTTAATTTGGGTTACTCTGGTTTAATTTGGGTTAATCTGGTTCAGTTTGGGTTAATCTGGTTTAACTTGGGTTAATCTGGTTTAATTTGGGTTAATCTGGTTTAATTTGGGTTAATCTGGTTTATCTTGGGTTAATCTGGTTCAGTTTGGGTTAATCTGGTTTAACTTGGGTTAATCTGGTTAATTTGGGTTAATCTGGTTTAATTTGGGTTCATCTGGGTTAATCTGGTTTAACTTGGGGTTAATCTGGTTTATCTTGGGTTAATCTGGTTTAATTTGGGTTAATCTGGTTTAATTTGGGTTCATCTGGGTTAATCTGGTTCAGTTTGGGTTAATCTGGTTTAATTTGGGTTAATCTGGTTTAATTTGGGTTAATCTGGTTCAATTTGGGTTAATCTGGTTCTGTTTGTGTTAATCTGGTTAAATTTGGGTTAATCTGGTTTAATTTGGGTTACTCTGGTTTAATTTGGGTTAATCTGGTTCAGTTTGGGTTAATCTGGTTTAACTTGGGTTAATCTGGTTTAATTTGGGTTAATCTGGTTTAATTTGGGTTAATCTGGTTTATCTTGGGTTAATCTGGTTCAGTTTGGGTTAATCTGGTTTAACTTGGGTTAATCTGGTTAATTTGGGTTAATCTGGTTTAATTTGGGTTCATCTGGGTTAATCTGGTTTAACTTGGGGTTAATCTGGTTTATCTTGGGTTAATCTGGTTTAATTTGGGTTAATCTGGTTTAATTTGGGTTCATCTGGGTTAATCTGGTTCAGTTTGGGTTAATCTGGTTTAATTTGGGTTAATCTGGTTTAATTTGGGTTAATCTGGTTTAATCTGGTTTATCTTGAGTTAATCTGGTTCAGTTTGGGTTAATCTGGTTTAATTTGGGTTAATCTGGTTTAACTTGGGGTTAATCTGGTTTATCTTGGGTTAATCTGGTTTAATTTGGGTTAATCTGGTTTAATTTGGGTTCATCTGGGTTAATCTGGTTCAGTTTGGGTTAATCTGGTTTAATTTGGGTTAATCTGGTCCAGTCTAACGTCTCCGTCTCCGTCCTCCTCAGACGGTCATGAATAATCTGAATCCGGTTTGGAAAACCTTCAAAGTGTCTCTGAACTCGCTCTGCAGCGGAGACCATGACAGGAAGCTGCAGGTAAGACGTCCCTCAGACGATGATGTCAGCTGATGATGCGACGGCTCCAGGTTAAATGTGGACATCTGATTGGCTGCTGCGGCAGGTCGCACTTTAGCTAACAGTGACAGGAAAGCCTTCATCTTCATCTTCCTCCGTCAGTCTGTGTGGAGCCTCAGATGTTGTTTTTAACCCGGGGGTCAGAGGTCAATCTTCAGGGTGTTCCAGTGAAACAGTAACTGGGAGCTTTAGCTGAGAAAACAGATTCTGGGGAATCTCCTTGAGCAGCTAGCCTGGTGAGCTAATGTAGCCGGCAAGCTAATTGTTGATAACAGCTGCTAGCCAGCCGCATTAGCTCGCTAAGCTAGT